>NW_006921647.1:5863036-5863742 GCF_000298275.1 Orycteropus afer afer | reverse complement strand
AAATGCACCACTCAAGAGATGGAGAGTTGCAGGTTGGATAAGAAAACACAGCCCATCAATATGCTGTCTACAAGAGACACACCTTAGAGTCAAAGACAAAAACAGACTAAAAACCAAATGTTGGAAAAATATATATCAAGCAAATGGCGACTGTAAAAGAGCAGGAGTGGCAATATTAATTTCTGATGAAATTGACTTTAAAGACAATACAACCATATGAGACAAAAGGATCAACTGAACATGAAGATATAACCATAACAAATATCTATGCAGTCAATGATAAAGCCCCAAAATACATAATCAAACTTTAAAAGAATTGAAAAAGCAAATAGATGACTCCACAGTCATAATGGGAGACTAATACACAACTTTCAATGAAAGATAGAACAACTGCAAATAAACTCAACAAAGATGCAGAAGAAGTAAACAATACAATCCACCAACTTGACCTTGTAAACATCTACACAGCACTTCACCTAACAACACCACAATATACATTCTTTACAAGTGCACATGGAACATTTTCCATCATAGACCATATATTAAGCCATAAAGCAAGCCTTAATAAACTTAAAAACATTGAAATACTGCAAAGCATCATCTCAGATCACAATGCTATCAAATTAGAAATCAACAATGGGAAGACCAATGGAAAAAGAGTAAACACATGGAAACTGAACAACACCCTCCTTGACAAAGACTGGGG
>NW_006921647.1:5851930-5854252 GCF_000298275.1 Orycteropus afer afer | reverse complement strand
ACAGATTGGGAAAAAAATATTTGGCAATGACATATCTGACAAAGGACTTATCTCTAGAATTTATAGAAAACTCCAACACCTCAATAACAAAAAGACAAATAATGTAATTAAAAAGTGGGCAGAAGACATGAACAGACACTTCACCAAGGAGGGTATCCAGGTGGCCAACAAACATATGAAGAAATGCTCATGATCATTAGCCATTAGAGAGATGCAAATCAAAACAAAAATGAGATACCATCTTGCTCCAGTATTAGTAGCAAAGTTCAATAAGACAGAAAATAACAAATGCTGGTAAGGATGTGGAGAGATTGGGACTCACCTACACTGCTGTTGGGACTGTAAAATAATACAACCACTGTGAAAAGCAGTATGGACTTTCCTTCAGAAGTTAGAATTAGAAATGCCATTTGACCCAGCCATTCCATTCCTAGGTATATATCCTAAAGAAGTGAGAGCCATGACAAGAACTGACATATGCGAACCCATGTTCATTGCAGCACTATTTACAATAGCCAAGAGATGGAAACAATCTAGGTGTCCATCAGCTGAGGAGTGGATAACACAATGGAATACTATGCAACCCTAAAGAATACCTAGAGTCTGCAAAACACCACATAATGTGAATGAACTTGGCAGACATAATGCTGAGAAGAACAAATATTATGTTAATATATTATTGTAAAAATCAAGGAAAGGTTTATCTGTGGAAGGAAATTTTCTTTGTTGGTTACCAACAACTAATTGGTCCCTAACAATTAATAGGAGGGGAGGGTAAGGAATACTCTTAGATAGGTAGAGATAAGTATTGATTTGTGTGAAGAGAAGGGCAGTGTACCAAATGTGAGTGATCAACATGGTCACATTGAGGAAGAGGAAGACATAGAGAGGTACATGGGAGGTACAGACAACAAAGATGAACTCTTTTGCACATACAGTACTGCATTGTCAGTGAAGGCAAACATGGGTATATGGGTGGATGGATGGGTGGACAGGCTGAACTATTAGGTATGTCTATGTAGTGGGGAGTGTACCCAAGACCATGTATAGAGTTGGCAGACAATGGTCTTATAAGTGTATTTGTATGATAGGTAAGAATTCCCAGGTGTATAGTAGAGCTGACAAGGGGCAAGGTGGTAGTCACTTCTTGGTCACAGCCATCTACCCAGAGGGACTGAGTAGTTGAACCTGTGATCTTGGGACCACAGTCACAGGGGACATCAAGCTCAATTGGTATAACACACTACGCGAAACATTGTTTCACCTCCTACTTTGGTGAGCAGCAACTGAGATCTTAAAAGCTTGCAAGCAGCCATCTAGATTCAATGATGGGTGTCTCCTCATCCAGAGCAAAGAAGAATGAAGAAAACCAAAGATTAATGGAAAGAATTATTAGTCCTAGCAACTGGTACACCATATGATCTGCAGCCTATACTACTAGGGAACCAGAAGAACTAGATGGTTCCCAGCTACCACAGTCAACTACTTGGAGAGAGATCCTGGATAGAGAGGGAGAACAATGTGGAACAAAACTCAAAATTATTTGGGGAAAAAAAAAACAAAGTGTGGCAATGGGATGACCAGGTTTGCTCATCTGATATGAGTCTGGTGAAACCTCTGACACTATGGCCCCTCGCTGCCTTTCAGGTCTGGAATTGAACCCACACCTGTAGCTTCCAGCCAAACAAAAGACAGGGATAGGAGTTGAACATTTATCTGAGGTAGATAGACTCCTTGGAGAGAACAATCATGAGAGAAAGAAGGGCTATTTATGCACAGGGCAACAGATCAGCGGGCAGGAGTGCATGGAGGGATGGACACAAGGAAGAGGTAACTATCGGGAGGAAGTGGGAGGGGAGCTGTTGCATTGTGGTGAATTGTGGTCAATGTCATGAGACAAAGGGTATGTGAACTGCTGTATGGAAAGTGAATTTGCTCTGTAAATTTTCACCCAAATCACAATTTAAAAAAAAAAAAAAAGTCATAAAAAAAGGAAATTATCTTTCCTTTTTCCCATCAAGAAATAACACATATTAGTATTTTATATACATGTGTGTGTGTGTTTGAATGTAAAAAGCCATTATAATCCAGTCAGTTCTAACTCAAGGCAATGCTATAGGACAGAGTAAAACTGTCCCATAGAATTTTCAGGACTGTAAATCTTTTAGAGAAACACACTGCCACTTCTTTCTCCTGCAAAGCAATTGGTGGGTTCGAGTTGTCAACTTTTCAGTTGCCAGTTGAGTATTTAACCACAGCACCACCAGGGCTCATGTGTGTGTGTATATATATATATTTGCTGTTGTTATGTGCCGTCGAGTC
>NW_006921647.1:5839977-5851385 GCF_000298275.1 Orycteropus afer afer | reverse complement strand
AACTCCCTTTCAACAGATTGGCTGCTCAAAACATAATCATCTGATCCCATCATGGGAATAACCACATCACAACAGCTTAAACCACACAGAATTGTTGTGGTCTGGCCAAGTTGACACACAGCTCCAACTATCACAATAATCTAACCTATCCTGACTAATACACTATGTATATTCCTACCAGTAAGGTTCATCACAATTACTGCTATACTTCAGGTTGTTGTGCAAGCCACTGTGGATTTTGAGTGCCTTCCAAACTAGGGGCTCACCTTCTAGTGTTATATTGGACAACACTCTGTTGTGATCTATAGGGTTTTCATTGGTTAATATCTAGAAGTAGATCTCTAGGCCTTTCTTCTTAGTCTGTCTTAGTCTTGAAGCACTGCTGAAACCTGCCCACCATGGGTGACCTGAGGCTCATATATAAAGCAACTTCTTGCCCTTTTGAAAATAAGAACCTTAGTTTATTTGACAAGTGTTTTTCTGAAAACAAAAACCTTAGTTTATTTGTCAAATTTTTATTCCTACTTGGAACCTATCTCCCAAGTATTGTTGTTAGCTGCCAACAAGCCTATTCCAACTCATGGAGACCCCATGTGTGCCAAGTAAGACTGCTCCATAGGGCTTTCAAGGCTGTGACCTCTCAGAAGCAGATCACCAGAAGTGTCTTCCAAGGTGCCTCTGGGTGGGTTCAAATACCAACATTTTGGCCAGCATTGAAATCTTACAAGAGGCCTTTCGGGGAGCTCTGCCTGAAAGAGTCATCAGACCCTAACACTCAGATTTAAACCAGAACTGAAACTAAATCCTGCTCTGCACATCCCTACTTCTGCTAATGGAACTCTCACTATCACTGTCACTCAGGTTTCAAATCCTGGAACCACTTCTGACTCCTTCCTCTTCTCCTCAATTCACAGCTAACCAGTTGTCAAGTTAGGTGCTTTCTGACTCTGCGGCAGATTCTCTGGCCTCCGAGCCCCATGTCTATCTTCCCAGTCTGCCCCGTAGTTCAGGGTTCTGTTCCTCCTAGCCTGGCCTTGCATTTTTATTCTCCATCTTTCTGTACAAGACTAACTGAGCATTGAAATTCCCACTCCGTTTCTTAAAGCATTTTTGTCTCCCTCCATGTCATACTCAATTAAACCTTAGTCTTGCATTCAAGGATAGATCTAGCATTCCCTTGGACTAGGGAGCCAAGTTGAAAGGAAGCTTGGGTTTGAGTCCAAGTTCCACAACACTCACACTTGGATTAATGTAAAAGTAATTTTGTTGTTGTTAGTTGCCATCAAGTCAGCTCTAATTCATAGTGACCCTACATACAACAGAACAAACTGTTGCCCTGTCCTGCACCATCTTCCCAGTTTTTGGTATCCTAAAGTCCATTATTGTAACACCCATGTGTTTTGAGTGTCTTCTGACCTAGGTTGGAAATCTCCTCACACTGTATCAGACAATAGTTTGCCGTGATCCTCAGAGATTTCATTCAGTATTTGGGAGTAGATTGCCAGTCCTTTCTTCCTACTCTGCTATGTCTGGAAGCTCCACTGAAACCTGTCCACCATGGTGACTCTGCTGATATTTCAAATACTGGTGGCATAACTTCCAGCATCACAGCAACACACAAGCCACCACATTACAATAAATTCACATACCCACTGCCGTTGAGTCGGATCCAGCTTATAGCGACCCCTCCTTGGGTTTCCGAGGAAGTATCACTATGGAAGTACATTGCCCAACCTTCCTTTTGAGGAGTGGCTGACATAGGTGGTGGAAAAATTAATAATAATTTATTTTCTATATGAGGAAATTCTTGTGAAGAGTAAATGATACATTATTATACAATATGTGGGAGCACTCTGACACAAAGGAGAAGTGTTTCTATCCCTGCTCCACTTTGCTCCTTAGCTGTTCTCTGCACTCAGCTGTTTATGAAATCTCATGCCCTAAACCTACCCAGGCTTACCATCTCAGAGCCTTTGTATACAAGGTTGTCCGACTCATATGTCATCTACACACCATGGGCTTTGTAGGAAACTCCTCTGCTCTTCCTAAGAGTAGGGCCATGTCTTTTTACCTTTGTATTCTTTATGATATTTATTATGATGTCTTCATGTTCAGTGGAGCTCTTGAATGCTGAAAATAGTTAAACATGTTGCAGCTGCTAATTCAAAATTGACAGTTCAAGTCCACCTAGATGTAGCTCAGAAAAATGTCCTGACTATCAACTTCAGAAAAATCAGCCACTGAAAACCTTACAGAGCACAGTACGGTTTATGACACACATGGGGGCACCATGAGTCATAGTGAACTCAGTAGGAAATGAATTGGTTTGCCTGTTTTGTAAAAATGGCATGGGGGAGATGTCTGATCATCTCCAACTTTACAAGGGGGAGGACGGTCAATATCAACAGCCCCAGTCTGATTCCTATAAGGTGGAAATCAGACATGCTTCTACCCTCCAATCTTTTTTATCAATTATGACACCAACCATTCCTCCCACAGTAATCTGTACTTCTCTTCCAGTTTGATAATCCTTTATAATGGTCACAGAGAATTCACTGATAATACTCACAATTTGGGTCCTTATTAGGGAAGTAACAGGTTATAATTCAGGATCAGAAATGACTCAGGATACAGTTCTTTGATCAGGATATCCTTTTCTCAGTACTGCCTGCAGACATGCTTCTCTTTGGCACTATGACCCATTGCCCTTTGCCTTCTTCAAGCTCTTTTACTTCTTGCAATAAGTGCCCATAGGCACACCACTCAACCAGTAAGCCTCAGTGTGAAGGGACTCAGCTCTAAGTTCATGGGTGGATAAACTTAGTTCCACCAAGTGCCCAAAGGCACCCCACTCTGCCAGTAAGCCTCCTGCCTGAGGGCACTCAGCTTTTTTGCTAAGTGAGTCCAGGCCACTGCTCCATCTGCTACTGGTTTCCTAATTATGCTGTCTCCATTTCTCTGCCTCCACTTCTCACCATATTTCTCTCTCTCTCCAATGTTACAACTTTCTTTATTTCCTGGGTCAAGGAGGTCCGAGGGACTCTGGGTCCAGTGGACATGCTTTGCTCCTGTCTATTCTTGGGTATAGTCAGATCCCCCCTTTCTGTTTCTGAGATGGCTCATTTTAAATTTAGTGGAATGGTAAAACTGGCCAATCCCCATGTTAGAGTTTCATACACCTTATTTTCATGGTCCCACCCCCAAAGGATGCTATAACCTTTATTTAAATTATTACCAAGCTTTTGATGGGCCATAAGCACCTTACATTTGCATAGTCCCACTCCATCATTTGGTAGGAGTATTATAAAACTATGGCTGAAAAGGGAGCTCTGGTAGCATAGTGCCTAAGCCACTTGACTGCTAACCAGAAGGCTGGCAGTTCAAACCCACCAGCGACTCCTCGGAAGGAAGATGGGGCAATCTATTTCCATAGTTATACTGCCTTGGAAACCCAAGGAGGGGTCGCTATGAGTCGGGTCTGACTCGATGGCACATAACAACAACACAACAACAACATGGTTGAAAAGGCCATATTAAATAATTCACTGCATCACAATGTTTAATACATTTCTATCGACTGAAAGAACAAATGTCTCAATTAGAAGCCCTAAGAACAGGTTATATGGGCAATGGTTCATGTATGATAAAGCAGCATTGTTGAGGGGAGTGATGCGAAAGTAAGTAGCATGGTCTAATGTTTTATGGTCTTGAATTATTTTTAATCATTGTTATTGTTGTTATTATTTGCCACCAAGTTGGGTAATCATAGCAATTATTTATTCTGAGTTTCATAAATCATAAAAAGGCAGTCATTAAATTTATACTTGTTTTATCAAATTGGTAATGGAAATTATTTAATCTCTTTGTGACTCAGTTTTTTTGTTTGTTTGTTTGTTTGTTTTAAATTAGGAAAACTTACCTTGCTGGTGAGGATTGAATACCAAAAAAAAAAACCAACTCACTGCCGTGGAGTCGGATCTGACTCATAATGACCCCTCCGTGGGTTTGCAAGGCAGTATCACTACAGAAGTAGATTGCCCAACCTTCCTTCTTAGGAGTGGCTGGTGGGTTTGAACCAGCCTTCTGGTTAGCAGTCAAATGGCTTAGGCACTATGCCACCAGAGCTCCCTTGAACAAGATAATGAATTAATGCACTTAGAACATTAGCTGGCACATAGTAATTACACAAACAGAAGTAGTTATTGTTTGTAATTACTGCTATATACTAAATCTTTAAACCCTTACACAGATATCTAGGCCTTAATTTTCTCATCTCTGTGTAAGGAACATGACCTCAGATATAACATTCTAAGATTTTAAGCTTCTCATGTATTTATAGATCTCAAACTAACCAGTGTTATCTGAGAATTTTAGACATCCAATATAATCTTCCAATTTAACTTGCATATTTTCATGATAATGTTATATGCATATTTGTATGTGTATGTGTTATGGGTAATGAAAAAAGTTAAGCCAATCAAAATTCATTTTTCATAACAGAGTCTGAAGCAACAAACCAAATCTTTAGAATATTAAAGATATATTTGTTTGGTTTAAAACTGATAGTGCATTAGGTCTGAGAGAAATTTTAGTATTTTCAGAGAAATTTAAGTAAGATAAATTCTCACCAATACTCATTATATTTTGAGATATGTTTAAGTTCTGTCTTATTCTGATTCTATAAATTTAACTGAATACTCAATGGACTGATTAAAAAAAAGTAATTTTTTATATACTATCACTTTTCCCTTTTTCTTAAAATAAGATATTTAACCTGTTTTCAAATAGTTCCTAAATAATAGCTTGCTTTGGATGATTGATTATAGAAATTTTGCTCATAGAGTATCTCCAAAGCATGACATTTTAAATTACATACTCCTTTCACTTGTAATGTTTAAAGTGAATTTCATATCATTACACAATTTATCATTTGGAGATGGAATAAGATGTTTCCATCTTTACATGGGTTCCATCTAAATCTCCATAACTGAAAATGTATGGATAAATCTTATTACAACCATGGTTATCGCATCATGGCAGAATAACAATGGGGAAAAATGGTCTTGAATATGCAAATTTGAGGCCATATGCATGGAAATCAAGGCCTGGTAACACAGGATGGCATATAGAACACAGAGCTCCCTTCCACATGGCTTTTCAGAGATTTCTGTGAAAAGCTCTCTATGGGATGCTTACACAGCTCCACACCCACCTGCTTCTCAACTCCTTTGCTGCACTCTCTTCCTCCAGCTTCCCCTGAAAACAATGATCCCCCATGGTCCGATTTTTGATTCTTCCATACTTATAAATCCACTCAGGTTCTCTCAACTATTATTATGTCTCTACCGCCCATTCTATAATGATGGATTCAAGAACAGTATCTCCTATCTACACACAATTCCAGATCTTCAAATCTATATACTTAGCTGACTATCAAAAAAAATAAACAACTTACTGCCATTGAGTAGATTCTATTCATAGTGACCTCTCCTTGCGTAGTGCCTAAGACATTTGACTGCTAACCAGAAGGCTGGTGGTTCAAACCCACCAGCCACTCCTCAGAAGGAAGATGGGGCAATCTACTTCTGTAGTGATACTGCGTTGGAAATCCAAGGAGGGGTTGCTATGGGTGGGGTCCAACATGACGGCACATAACAACAGCAACATACGTAATTATTCATGTGATATGTTCTAGATGCAGAATTGTATGCAATTCTAACATATTTAAATATTTAATCAATATTTGTGAAGGACCTATGTGAACTGGGCCCTTAATTTGGCTTGGGATTACATTAGTGAATAAGATAGACATGAGCTCTGCCCTCTGAGAGTTTAGACATCTGGGGGTTTACACACAATCTGGTAATATAATGGTTCAGGTATTTGGCTGTTAACCAAAAGGTCGGTGGTTTGAACCTACCAACCATCCTATGAAAGAAAGATGACGCAGTCTGCTCCATAAAGATTTGAGGCCATGGAAACCCAATGGAAGTCACTCTGAGTCAGAATTGACTCAATTGCAGTGAGTTTGTTTTTTGTTCATTAGTTTGTGAGAAACTTGGGGCATGAAGAAGTAGAATCAAGTCTTTCTCAAGACTATAAATAGACCTGAGACTATAATCCAGCTCTCTCAGTAAAATTTCATATTCTACCAGAAAGACCAGGAGCTCTGGTGGTGTAGTGCCTAAGGCATTTGACTGCTGACCAGAAAGCCGGTGGTTCAAACCCACCAGCCACTCCTTGGATGGAAGGTTGGGCAACCTACTTCTGTAGTGATACTACCTCAGAAACCCAAGGAGGGGTCACTATGAGTTAGATCCAACTAGATGGCAGTGAGTTTGGTTTTTTGGTTTATCAAAAAGACCATTGCCATTTAACATGGAAACCAGCAAGAAATCAGTCAATTCCTGAGTTATGCAATCTGAACCCAAGTTCTGTATGTTCAATCTCCAAGCCTTTACACTTGTCCTTTACACAGTTCTACCACCATCAACTCATCCACTTCACCGTGGTATGGCTACACCACTGCACTAGTCTTAATGATTTGTCTGGCATCTAATGTAACCCCCAGCCCATAAATAAATTCCTCTCCATTGAAATCTGAGGGAACTTCACAACAACAACAAAAATATTCTGCTTATGCCACACAATCATTCCTTGTTTCCACAACTGAAACAATCTAATGCCATCTCCTGCTCTTAAAATGTTGTTGTTATTACATGCCGTCGAGTCAGACCCGACTCATAGTGACCCCTCCTTGGGTTTCCAAGGCAGTATCACTACGGAAGTAGACTGCCCCAACTTCCTTCCAAGGAGTGGCTGGTGGATTTGAACTGCCAGGTCAAGTGCCTTAGGCACCACGCTACCAGAGCTCCTTGCTCTTAAAATAGAGATATGTTTTTATATGTTCTACATGACCCTATAACTTTTGGCTTCTGTTTGTCTCACAGCATGCCCCTTCAGCCCACACTCCAGCAATGCTAGCCTTCTAGCAGTTTCTCAGCACACCATGCTCTCTCCACAGAAATTTTGCACATGTTTTAACTTCTCCCAAGGAGCTCTGATGCAGTCTGCTTCCATAAAGATTTACAGCCTTGGAAACCCTGAGGTAGTTCTATTCTGTCTTGTCGGGTTGCTATGAGTCAGAATTGACTCAGTCATAGTGGATTAACTTCTCCCAGAAGCCCATCTGCCTTGCACCTTTTAAACTTCTTCCCCTTTGTTAGGTAGCAAAGCCTTTGTTACTTCCTCAAAGAAGCCTTGCCTGATCTCCTTGACAACTCAAATCTCCCTATGTTCTCATAGCATTTATTTATCATCGCTGTAATTTTACATATGTACACAATTATTATCTGTGGCCTTTAGCAGTCTGCTAACCAGAAGGCTGGCGGTTCAAACCCACCAGCCACTCCCAGGAAGGAAGGTTAGGCAATCTAATTCTGTAGTGATACGGCCTGGAAAACCAAAGGAAGGGTGGCTACAAGTCAGATCCGGCTCCATGGCAATGGCTGTGTTGCATTTTATGTTTACTAAAGGAGCTCTGGTGGCATAGTGCCTAAAGCATTTGACTGCTAATCTCCTCAGAAGGAAAATTGGGCAATCTACTGCCATAATGATACTGCCTTGGAAACCCAAGGAGGGGTCTGTATGATTTGGATCCAACTCCAGACCCCTCCTTGGGTCTGGAGGGTATGTTTACTAAAGTCCCACAATGAGACAGATTAACACAGCAGCTGCAACAACGGGCCCAAGCGTAACATGGATTATGAGAATGACACAGGACCAGGCAGTGTTTCTTTCTGTTGTACATAGGATCGCTGTGAGTGGGAGTCGACTCCACAGCACCTAATGACAACAGAGTCCCACAAAAATAAAATTATATAGAAAGATTCAAAATAAAGAAAAACAAAACAGTAACCTAAAAAAATGTCCATGTGACACAGGGAAGAGGTAGCTATGTGGAGGAAGTGGGAGGAGATCTGTTGCATTGTGGGAGATTACAGTCAATGCCATGAGACAAAGTGTATGTAAACTGCTGTGTGGAAGATGAATTAGTTCTGTAAACTTTCACTAAAATCACAATATAATTAAAAAGGAAAAAAAAAAAAAAAAGCCCAAGTGGACAAAATACAATTTAAGCAAAAAGCAATAAAAAATACCAAGAGGAACAGTTCATGGTGTAAAAAGCAAGTCCACCAAGAAAACATAGCAGTCATGAATTTAACTACAATTTACAACTAACTTAAAAACAAACACAATGGAAAAAAAAAAAAATCACAAGGAGAAATGGATGCCACAGAAATAGTGGAATATTTTTCCTTGATTTTCTTAAGGAGAAAAACATGACAGAGAAGATTTAAATAATAACTTTAAGATATAAATAAGAAACAGATAATAAACATTTGTCCAGACCATATGTAATTTTCTTTTAATTGACTAGATAATAAGCCAAAAAAAAAAGTCTCAACAAGTTTCAAAGAATTAATATACACATTTTCTCTAACCATAATGCAATAAAATTGGGAATCAAATCCTAAAATATAGCTTCCCCTCCTTAAACACAATTACTGTAGAAAACTTTTAATTAATGAATTAGCTATAAACAATATAATAAAAAATATAAAATAATTAAAACAACATTAAAATTATATTGAATAATATTCTAACTTGTGTAGTGCAGAGAAAGAAATATAGAGAAACATGTACTTTTAAAATTTCATATTAGAGAATAATAATAATTGAAAATAAGTGAGCTAAGCATTCAACTCAAGAAGCTAGAAAACAAAATCAACTCAAAGAAAAAGAAAAAAGGAAGTAAGTGTAAAAATGAAGCAAAAATATAAAATATGCATATACACACAAAATGGTGGACATGAACAGCAAAACAGAAAGCAAGATATTTGAAACTAAATTAAGAGACAAACTTCTGGCAATAATAAGTATGGAAAAAGTAATGATGTTAAGAATAGAAGAAAGATCGTAACTAAAGACAGATTTTACATATTTTTCAATCCAGTAATATGTCAATAAATATATAGAAAACTGAAACTGACAATTTTCTTGAAAATTCAAAAACATACTAAGGAAAAGTTTAGAAAACCCCGTATACCAATAAGCATTGAAGAAAAATCTTTCAAGAAAGTCACCACACTTAGATGATATTAAAACGTTGCACTAAATTTTAAGTAACAGAAAATTCCTAACTTATACAAAATGATCCAGGCAATGGAAGTAGAAGACACACACTTCCAAATCATTTATTGAATAAAACATAAATATAATGCAAAATCTGGTTTAAAAATAATAGGACTTTTTCATATATGATAATCGAATTACAATTAAAATATAAATAAAAGTTTCATGAATCACCTGCCAAAATGTGTTAAAATGTAAGATACTGCAAGCAAGTAGCTTGTATCCCAGGGATTCCAGAATAATATGTTGTTGTTGTTGTTATGTGCCATCGAGTCAGACCTGACTCATAGTGAATCCTCCTTGGGTTTCTGAGGCAGTATCACTATGGAAGTAGATTGTCCCGTCTTCCTTCTGAGGAGTGGCTGGTGGATTTGAACCGCCAGCCTTCTGGTTAGCAGTCAAGTGCCTTAGGCACTATGCTACCAGAGTTCCCCAAGAATAGTATAGCACCAGGTAATTGATTGATGCTAAACACCACATTAACAGGTTAAAAGAGAAAAAAGGTTATTAGAAAAGACTTTAAAAATTCAATATCCAGTCCTAATAAAATCTCTTAGGAAATAGTTTAGAGAGGAACTTCAGTAACTCAATAAATAGAACCCACATTATATCTATCATACTTAATGGTAAATTATTGTTATTTATTATTATTATGATTTGGGTGAAAGTTAAAGAGAAAATTGGTTTTCTATTCAATAATTCATATATGTTTTGTTTTGTGACACTGATTGCAATCTCTACCATGTAACAATACTCTTCCCTGTGTTTACTATTTCCCTTCATTCTTCTTTCCTAACCTTTCCTGACTTCTGAGATTTATCCCTCAGAAAATGCTCCCCTCTGATCTGGTATGGCTGATTGTTCTAAGGAGTACATACCTACCTTATGTTAATGTTCACCTTGTAAGTCTATCAATTGGCTAAAATTTGAACCATGGAGATTAATGGTAAAACCTAGAAGTAGAATATTAAGGTAAGGAATAAGACCATGAATACCACCAGCATCCCTGTTATTCAACATTGTACCAATGGTACTAGCCTTTGCAATAAGATAAGATAAAGAATGAAATAGTAGAAAAAATGGAAATTTAAAAACACCCTTTCCATGTAGTTGATTCTGACTCCTAGTGAAAGGAAAACTCAAAAGAGCCATCATTTACATAAATTGTTTTGGTAGTGCAGACTCCAGAGAATCAAAAGCCAGCTATTAAAATTAATTTGAGAGTCCAGAGAGAATTCTGGACAGAAACCAATGTAAACAATTAATAGCATTCCAATATATTGGCTATATACATATTATAAAAATGTAATAAAAATAATTTATTTAAAGTATCAGTAAAATCTGTGCAGTAACTAGGAAGTCAGTCATTGAGTTTCATAATGATTAGAGGCTATGGAGTCTCATCATTTGAGTTTCAAGTCAGTTCCTTCAATTACTAGCTTCACGACATTGATTAAGTTACTCAATCTCTCTAGACATCTGTTTTTTGACCTGATAAATGAAAATAATAATTGGCACTTTTCCTAGAGGATTGATTTGGAGATTAAATTAAATGATACATGCAAATTACCTAAACTTATATGTTATGTTCCAACTTTCCTAGGCTATGGTATCCAGGTTTTTGGTCAAAACTAGCCTAGATGCTGCTTTGAAGGTATTTTATTGATGTGATTAACATGTATGGTCAACTCTAAGTATAAATTACCCTTGTGTTATGGATTGAGTTGTATCCCCAAAAACTGTGTGTTGCAGATTGTAACACTATACCTGTGGTTATACTCCCATTTGGGAATGATTTTTCTTTGTTTTGTTAATGAGACAGTATTAAGGTAGGGTGTGATTAAATCAAGCTCCTTTGAGATATAAAAAAGAGACTAAACAAGCAAGTGAGCAAGAAGAGCTAGGAAAAGATAGGTACCATGCCATGTGAAGAGCACCAAATAGCCAAGGAATAAGGTACTTTCCTCAAAGCCAACAACAAGAGAAAGCCTTTCAAATTTAACAAAGGAAAAGAGGGAGAGAATACAAATAACATGAATAAGAAACGAAATGGTTGACATCACAACTGAAGCAACTGAAATCAAAAGGATAATATCAGGATACTATGAAGAACTGTATGCCAACAAATTTGAAAATCTGGAGGAAATGGACAGTTTTCTAGAAACACACCACTTACCTAAACTAACACAGACTGATATGGAAAATTTGAACAG
>NW_006921647.1:5835915-5836512 GCF_000298275.1 Orycteropus afer afer | reverse complement strand
AAAAAAAAAAGAGAGAAAGCCTTTCCCGAGAGGTGGTTCCCTGAATTTGGACTCCCACCTCCTAAAGTGTTAGAGAATAAATATTTGTTTGTTACAATCACCACTTGTGGTATTTTTGTTTTCATAGCACTAGACCAGTAAGAATTTGGTACTAAGAAGTGGGGGTGATGCTCTCAAAACTACTTAAACTGTGAAATGGTTTTAAAGTTGGGTAATGGGTGGAGGCTGGAAGAGTTTTAATGTGCCTGATAGTAAAAATCTAGATTGCCTGGAAGAGACTGTTGATAGAATTATGTACATCAAAGAAGTTCTGGTGAGGAGCTCAGAGAAAGTGAGGACAGCCACAGAGGAAGCCTCTGTCAACTTAGAGAACAGATGTGGTGCCATCAACTGAACATTGTTAGAAATATAAACATTAAATTTGCTTCTGGTGAGGTTTTGAACATATGGCTGGACAAGGGAGGAAGGGTGATGTTCTTTAAGCAGTGGCAAAGAATTGTCTGAATTATGTTCAAATGTTTGGTGGAAGGTAGAACTTGTAAGTGAAAAACATGGATATTTAGCAGAGGAGATTTCTTCTCTTTTTTTTTTTTTTTT
>NW_006921647.1:5832500-5834740 GCF_000298275.1 Orycteropus afer afer | reverse complement strand
TGCACCTCTCTGTGTCTTCTTTTTCCTTATTGTTATTGTGCTGGTCACTGTACTTGGTATATTGCCTTTCCTTTCACTCAAATTAGTACTTGTCTCTTACCTATCTAGTAATTTTCCCTCCCCTCCCCTCTCATCCCAGCAAAGAAAGTCCGTAACCAAGAAAATTTCCTTCCATATATAAACGTTTCCTTGACTTTTCACAATAATGGACTAATACAATATTTGTCCTTCTGTTATTGACTTCTTTCACTCGGAATAATGTCCTCTAAATTCATCTACGTTATGCAGTGTTTGCAGAGTCTACATTATTCTTTACAGTTGCATAGTATTCCACTGGGTGTATATTACCATTGTTTGGTTATCCTTTCTTCTGTTGATGGGCACTTAAGTTCTTTCCACCTCATTGCTGTCGTGAATAGTGTTACAATGAACATAGGTGTGCATATATCTGTTCATGTCCTGCCTATCACTTCTTTAGGGTATGTTGTGTTGTTGTTGTTATGTGCCCTCAAGTCGACCCTGACTCATAGTGACCCCTCCTTGGGTTTCCAAGGCAGTATCACTACAGAAGTAGATTGCCCAACCTTCCTTCCAAGGAGTGGAACTTTCTGGTTAGCAGTCTAGTGCCTTAGGCACTATGCTACCAGAGCTCCCTCTTTAGGGTATATACCTAGTAATGAGATTACTGGATCAAATGTTATTTCTATTTTCAACATTTTAAGGAATTGCCGTACCAATTTCCACAGTCATTGAATCATTTTGTATCCAGCCAGCGGTGTATGAGAGTCCCAATCTCTTCATATCCTCACTAGCATTTGTTATTTTCTGTGTTGTTGAACTTTGCTATTAGTGCTTAGGTGAGATAGTATCTCATTGTTGTTTTGATTTGCATCTCTGTAATGGCTAATGATTGTGAGTATTTTTTCATGTGTTTGTTTGCCACCAGAATATCTTCTTTGTTGAAGTATCTGTTCATGCCTTCTGCCCATTTTTTTATTTTGATTGTCTCTCTTTTTGATGTTAAGGTGTTGGAGTTTTCCATAAATTTTAGATATAAGTCTCTTGTCAGACATGTCATTGCCGAATATTTTCTGCCCAACTTGTAGGTTTTCTTTTTACTCTTTTGGAAAAATCTTTTGATACATATAAAAATTAAATTTTTGGAAGGTCCCAATTATCTAGTTAATCGACACCAATGGAAGTAGCTGTCAAGACATAAGATGATGTATAGCAGGGAGCAAATTGGCTGCAAAGGACCTCTTTCAAGAGCTGAAGATCAGATATCTCATTGAGGACTAAAGTGCACCTGACAAAAGCCATGGTATTTTCAATCTCCTCATATGCATGCAAGAGCAGGACAAAGAATAAGGAAGACCAAAGAAGAGTCGATGCTTTCTAGTTGTGGTGTTGGCAAAGAATGCTAGAAGTACCATGGACTGTTAAAAGAATTAACAAATCTGTCCTGGAGGAAGTGCAGCCAGAATGTTCCTTGGAAGCAAGAATGGCCAGACTTTGTCTTACATAATATGGTCATGTTGTCAGAAGGGACCATTCAGTGGAGAAGGATGTCATGCTTGGTAAGTTGGAGGGTCGACGAAAGAGGGGAAGTCTCAACTAGGTGGTTTGGCACAGTGGCAGCAGTGATGGGCTCAAGTATAGCAAGGAGCATGAAGCTGGTGCAGGACCAGGCAGTGTTTTGTTCTGCTGTGCACAGGGTCACTATGAGTCAGAGACAACTGGGTGGCATTTAACAATAACAACAATCATCTAGTTTATCTTCTACTGTTTATGTATTTTGGGTTATGCTTGATAGTCCATAAATTAGGGTCCCTAAGTTTACTCCTACTTTTTCTTTGACAAACTTTATAGTTTAGGTTTCACATTTAAGTCTCTGATCCATCTGGAGTTAGCTTCCGTGTATACTGTGACGTATGGATCTTATTTCATTTTTCTGCAAATAGATATCCAATATGGCCAGCACCTTTTGTTGAAGAGACCATCTCTTTCCCAATTTAATGGCTTTCAGCATTTTATCGAAGATCTTTTAACCGCATGTACATGGATCTATTTCTGAGCTTTCAATTCTGTTCCACTGGTCTATGTTTCTATTGTTGTACTAATACCAGGCCATTTGTTTACTGTGATCTGTATAGCAGTTTTTGAAGTCTGGGTGTGTGAGACATCCTATTTTGTTCTTTTTTTTAAGTACTGTTCTGCTTATCTGATATCTCTTTCCTTTC
>NW_006921647.1:5823488-5831790 GCF_000298275.1 Orycteropus afer afer | reverse complement strand
TTTTTTTCATGACATAGACTGCAATTCCCCACAATGTGACAGCTCTCTTCCCACTTCCTCCCTGTAGTTACCTCTTCCCTGTGTCCTTCTTTCCTATGCATCCTTGCCCTCTGAGCTACCTCTCCCTTCTGTTCTCCTATGATTGATCATTCAAAGGAGTATATCTATCTGATGTAAATGTTCACCCTACGCCTGGCCATTGTTTGGAACTCACTCCAGTAGTTTTCTTTCTGAGTCTCTTGGGTTTTCCATGTATAGGATCATATCATCTGCATATAGGAATAGTTATACTTCTTCCTTACCAATTTTGATACATTTTATTTCTCTTTCTTGCCTTATTGCTCTGGCTAGGACTTCCAATACAATGTTGAATGGAAGTGGTGATAGAGGGCATCAATGTCTGGCTTCCATTCACAAGAGGAATGATTCAGTCTCTCTCCATTGAGAATAATTTTGGCTGTTGACTTTGCATTATATGTCATTCATTATGTTGAGGAATTTCCCTTCTATTCCTATTTTTATGAAAGTTTTATTTTTAAATCAGGAATGGGTATTGGATTTTATCAAATGCCTTTTCTGCATAGATTCACAGGATTGTGATTCTTTTTTCTTCATTTTACTTATGTGATGGATTACATTGATTGTTTTTCTAATGTTGAACCATCCTTACATACCAGGTATGAATCTCATTTGGTCATGATGTTTTTTTTTTTTGATAAGTTATTGGAGTCTCTTAGCTAGGATTTTGTTGAAGATTTTGTGGCTACATTCATGAAGGATATTGGTTTGTGGTTTTCCTTTCTAGTGGTATCTTTGCCTTGTTTTGGTATCAGGATTATGTTTGCTTCATAAAATTAATTTAGGAGGATCCTATCCTTTCCTATGCTCTGCAATAGTTTGAGTAGGATTGCTATCAGTTCTTTTTTAATGTTTGGTGGAATTCTCCAGTGAAACCATCTGGGCCAGAACTCTTTTTCTTGATCATTTTTTTATGATCTGTTCAATTTCTTCTTTTTTATGAGCCTGTTCAAATTTCCTACCTCAGTCTCTGTTAGTTTCGATAAGTAGCATGTTACTAGAAATCTGTCCATTTTTTTCTAGGTTTTCAGATGTTTTGGAGTACAGTATCCTGATATAATCCATTTAATTTTGATTGGTTCTGTTTTGACATCACCTATTTCACTTCTTATTTGTGTTATGTGCATCTTCTTCAATTCCTTTGTTAAGTTTGTCAATTTTATTAATCTTTTCAAAGAACCAACTTCTAGTCTTGTTGATTTTTTTCTACTGTCTTTCTATTTTCGTTTCATTTATTTCTGCTCAAATCATTATTATTTCTTTTCTTCTGGTGATTGTAGGCTTTTTTTTTTTTGGTCTGGGAAATGTTGTTTAACTTGTTGATTTGAGCTCTTTCTTCTTTTTTGATGTGTGCACTTAATGCTATAAATTGCCCTCTAATCACCACTTTTGCTATGTCCCAAAGAGTCTGTTGTCTTTACATTCAAGGAAATTTTTTATTTCTTTTATTACCCAGTGAGTTTTTGGGAGGAAGTAATTCAGTTACTATGTGCTTTTTTTCTGATGATATTCCTATTATTGATTTTTAATTTTATATCATTGTGATCTAAGAAGGCGTTGTGTTGACTGGGTTCTCTAGAGAAACAAAACCAGTAAAGCTTATATATATATATGTAATATAGAGAAATTTATCTTAGGAAAATGGCTCACACACTTATAGAAGCTGGCAAGTCCAAACTTTCTGGATCAAACATCAAGCTGGAGGCTTTTCCACGTCAAGCTGGAGGCTTTTCCATGTCAAGCTGGAGGCTTTTCCCAACTCTTGCAGCTGCAGAGGCTTAGGACCGCAAGGCTGGCAGGCAGTACACTGGCTGTTGACTCCAATGAATGATGAATCCAAGATCTCCAGGCCAAGTGGTGGGTTGTTCACTCACGGACAGTTGTAGGCAGCACAACAGAATCTCGATCCACAGAAGAGTGTCTCTTTTCCCAGAATGTCCATAGATATACTGGAAGCAGGCCACACCCCTAGGGAAACTACCTTTCAACAGATTGCCTGCTCAAAACATAATCATCTGATCCCACCATGGGAATAACCACAACACAACAGCTTAAACCACACAGAATTGTGGTCCAGCCGAGTTGACACACAGCTCCAACTATCACAAATGCTTTACAGTATTTTTAAATAAACACTTTGCAGTGTTTTAAAATTTATTGAAGCTTGCATTGTGGCTTAACATATGGTCTATCCTGGAGAATGTTCCATGTGTGCTGGAAAAGAATGTATATTGTGCTGTTATTGGGTGAAGTGCTCTGTAGATTTCTATAAGGTGAAGTTGGTTGATTGTATTGTTTAGTTCTTCTGTTTTTTTGTTGAGTTGCTTTCGATTTGTTCCAACTTTCATTGAAAGGTGTTTATTAAAGTATTTTATTGTTACTGTGGAATCATCTATTTGTCTTTTTTGTTCTGTTAAAGTCTGAATTATGTATTTTGGGGCTCTTCCATTGGCTCCATAGGTATTTATTATGATTAGGTTCTGTTGTTCAATTGATCTTTATATCAATATAAAATGTCCTTCCTCCTCTCTTATGGTGGTGGTTTTTGTCTTAAAGTGAATTCTATCAGAAATTAATGTTGCCATTTATGCATTTTTGATTGCCATTTCCTTATTGTATGTTTTTCTGACCTTTGATTTTTAGTCTATTTTTATCTTTATCTCTAAGGTGAGTCTCCTGTACACAGCATATTGATGGGTCATTTTTTTTATCCAATCAGCATCTCTCTATCTCTTGAATTGTGCATTTAGTCCATTTACATTCATTGTAATTGTTGGCAAGTATGTATTCGTTGCTGTCATTTTGTTATGTGTTTTTTCGTGGTGTTGCTGATTTCTTTGTTCCATATAATTTTCTGTGCTGAGCTCATTTTGTTTATGAATCATGTTATCATTTACTTCATTGCTATTGTTTTAGTATTTGCTAAATATTTGTGCCTGTCATCTTTTTTATTTCAATGTGAAGATTTATTATTTTTCTTTGAAGTTACCCTGTGATTTATTATTTTCTTCCCAAGTTTAGAACAGTCTGTTCTGCCTCACAATTGTCTTGACTTCCTCACCATTTAGAAGTTCTGTAACTATATTATTTATTCCCTCTTTTTGATTTGTGGTTGTCCTCATTTACCAATTGATGTCTCTGGTTCCCTGTTCACAGTCTTGTAAGCTTATTTACTTTGGATATTTCTATAACTGGGTTGGTTTCTGGGTTATATCATCATGTGTGTTAAACATCAGTTGTTGTCTGCTGTTTTTGGTTCTCTGTCCACAACACACCCTTTAGCATCTCTTATAAAACTGGTCTGATTTTAACTAATTCCCTTAATTTATTTTATCTAGAAATGTCCTAATTTCATCATCATATTTGAGGGACAATTTTTCTGGGTATATAATTCTTGGTTGGAATTTTTTTTTTTTTTTCTTTTAGGGTTTTATATATATTATCCCATTACCTTCTCACCTGCATGATTTCTGCTGAGAAGTCAGAGTTTAGTATTACTGGCTCCTCTCTGTAGGTAACTTTTTGTTTTTCTCAAACTACTTTCAGGATTCTTTGTCTTTGGTTTGGTGAGTTTGATTATGACATGTCTTAGTGAATTTCTTTTGGAATCTATCCTGTTTGGCTTTTGTTTAACTTTTTGAATGCATATAGTCTCGTCTTTTACCATATTAGGGAAATTCTCTTTCAACAAATCTTTAACAATGTTCTCTGTGGTTTTATTTGTCTCTTCCTGTTCTGGAATTCTGATTACATGTAAGTTATTCCTCTTGATGGCATCTCAGATGAATCATACACTTTCTTCATTTTGTTTTGATCTTTTTTTCTGACTGATCCCATAGCACAGTAGTATTGAGGTATTTGTCTTCAATCTTATGAATTCTGTCTTCCATTGATTAGATTTGACTCCTTTGACCATTCAATGTGTTATCTATTTCTGAAATCTTAGTATTAATCATCTCAATTTTTATTTTTTGTTTTTGTATTGTTTCTAATTTATTTGGTAAGTTTTCCTAAATTGTTCTAGAGTTTTATCTAAGATTTCCTTAATTTTGTCAGTGTTTTCCTTGATTCATTTCTCAATCCATTGATGTTGTTCTTGTTGTTGCTATGTGCCATAGAGTCAGACTTGACTCATGGTGACCCCTCCTTGGGTTTCCACGGCAGTATCACTACAGAAGTAGATTGCCTCATTTTCCTTCCTAGGAGTGACTGGTGGGTTGAACTGCCAGCCTTCTGGTTAGCAGTCAAGTGCATATAGGCACTACGCTACCAGAGCTCCCCTCAATCCATTGAAGGTACCTAAATATAATGCTTTTGAATTTCTTATCAGCTAGTTTTGATGCTGCTTCCTCCTCAGGAAGGTTTTCTGGGTCTGGATCCTGGTCCATAGTTTCTACCACTTTATCTTACTTCTCTGTGTAGTCTGGGATGGTCAATTGTCTCCGAGACATTGTGATTTTATTTTAGTTATATTTAATTGGTGATTGTATGTTGGTGTGCTTTGCCCAAGATTTTTTTTTCCTTTTTTTTGTTTTGATATATCTGAGTGGACAGGGGGTACTGTGCTCCTCTATTCACTACTTGGCAACACTTAGGCACTTATTGCCTGTCTCCATAAAGAATGAGAGTGTGCTCATAGATCTCTGTTAGCTGTTCATGAAGAGAAGTTCAAAATGACTTGGGCTGGTATTGGCCACCACCTGTCATTGCTCAGTTGATGCAGAAGCAAATAGTGGCCTTTGCTCAGTGGGTGGGACTGAAGGAGGTACAGATATGGTTGGTTCATATGGGCAGTTGCTGTTTCCCAATCAGTTAGACAAAAAATCAACCAAAAAACTTTCTAGCTGTTAGCCTGCAGTGTGGTTATCCATGCTGTCTTCAGCAAGCAGAGCCTATTCTTAAGTTTGCTGCTCAAATTTGAAGACCACTTGTATTCAAAATGGCCATGCTACTTTAAAATATTCAAAATGGCTGCATTCTCAGGACACCCAAAAGTCCATAACTCAGTTTTCTCCTTATTTACTGTTTTCCATTCTAGTTGTCAGCCATCAGTGCAGTTGCCATGCAGTCCTTGGCCAGCAGAGTTGATTCTTAGGTTGCTGCCTAGATTGAAACACCACTTGTAAATATTCAAATTGACCTTGCTATCAAGATAGTTGGCAGTCCACAGCTCTGTTTGTCTCCTTAATCATTGTTTTCATTCAAGTTCTTCTCCTAAACTAAACCATACTCTCTGAAATTGAGTGATTCCTACATTGTGCCCCCAAGGGGGTAAATCTTTATGGAAGTAAAGTGCCCCATCTTACTTCTGCAGAGCGGTTGGTGGGTTTGAACCTCCAAACTTCTGGTTAGCAGTCAAATGCCTTAGGCACTAAGCCACCAGAGCTCCTTACCAGTTGGTATTTAATCCCTTCTTTGTCCTTCCCTTCAAAGCTCAGGACTTATTCTGTATCTGTTTCAATTGGTTTCTCAATTGTTTGTTAAAGAGGGTCTGTGTAGCTTGCTAGAAGTTGGTTCAGGACATTTCTAAGAAGTAATTTAAAGGAGGTATAGGGTTTTTCCTTGCTACTTTTAGTGAAATGCAAAAGGAAAGAGATGGACTTAAAATCAGTTTGGCAGAATGAAACCAAGACTTAAAGATTTGGGAAATTCTACTGTACAAACTAAGGGCCTGTATACCAGAATTTTTACTAAGCACATGGCTACATAATTTTTTGTTAAAGAGATTATGAAACTTAGCAAAAAGGATACCAAGCATCAAAATATATTGCAAAGAGCAGAATTAAAGTAATTAAAACAGATAATATTAATTAAGAATCAGTCTATTAATCAAAGAAATGTAATATAAATATCAAAAACCATTCTCTGTGTATATGTGAACTTGGAACATAATAACATTAAAATAAGTGCAGATCAATGCTTTAATAAATAGCACAGTTGATTATCCTATGAAAATATATAAAATAGAACTTTATTTCACACCAAACACTTAAAACTTCAAGGATAAGTTAAAAATAAATAAATTCAAATAATTAAAAGAGAATATCACTGCATACAGAGTTTCTTGTCAACACAAACATTTAAGTGTTTGACTACTAGACAAAAAATTGACAATTCAAAATCCACCTAGAGGTGACCTCAGAAGATTGGACTGGTGATCTGCTTTTGGAAGGTGATAGCCTTGAAAATCATTGTAGCAGTTCTACTCTACATATATGGGGTCACCATGCATCAGAATCAACTCTATGGCAACTAACTACTTCCTTTTATAGTGTCATGAATATAGATAAAAAACATTTTGGATGAACTCAACTGTTTACATAAAAATATTGCAATATAAAATGTATTCACCTTTGAAAAACATATATAACACAATGTCATCTTCTAATTTTGGATATTAAGAGTACACAATAAATTCGAAATTATGGCTTACATGCTTAATGAGTTGGAGCACAGAATGAAAAGATAGAAGGGTAGTGATCAAAGATAAATTTAGCTTTATATTTCATGTTGTTTTTTAAAAACATCAGAAAGTAAGGGGAAGTAAAAACATATTTTTAAATGTTTTTAAAATTTAGCGAGGTTCCGACAAGATGATGGACTAGGCAGAAAGACTTCACAGATCGTCTTCAACAAAGAAAAGGGAAACCAATTAACACAGACACAGAAGATAATCTTGGACCCCTGAACCTTGAAGGGGAGGATATAGAAGTGGACTAAACCCCAACTAGCAGAAGAATTTGCGTGAAAATACCAAAAAAGGAGACTTAAGGAGGTGCGGTCTGACAGCGATCCTGGGCAATCCTGACAGCACAGACAGCTTGGAGATTCCTGAGTGGTGGTAGGACCTAAGAATTAACTTAAAAATTAGCTCTGCTAGCCAGGTACTGCACAGAGGACTGCTCTGATGGCTGGGGAATAAACAGAGAAGGTGAAGAGAAAGGCGGGCTGAGCTGTGGACTTTTGCCAGTCTGGAGAGTGCCGCCATTTTGAAGGTTTAAAAGTGGCTTGACTATTTTGGATATTTAAGGAGACAGTGAGCTCACAGATTCCTGGGGCTTAAGAACATGTTCTGCTTTCCAGCAACCCCAAGGATACTCCAGACCTGCAAGACTGAAAAGATACCACATTTCTCTTGTTACTCTTATACCCTACACCTGCTTGGTGAACAGAGGTGTGGCCATCCCCCACTCCCACCTACCTTCTGGGCCCAGAGGAACTCCAATTCAGTCTATGTGATCAGATGGAGCCTGGGTGCCCTACCCTGTCCTCCACCAATTTTTTTCCTCTTTTTTTATTTTTTGCATTCTTTTTTCTGGTAATTAGTTTGCTTGTATTTGTATCTTTTAAAACAACTATTATTATTAATACTTTTGTCCTTTTTACTATTATTCTTAATCTTCCCCACCCAGGTCCTAGTTTTCAGCATTTTTCTTTTCCATGTCCTTGGTTGAAATTTATTTTTTAAAATTTAAATGTTTGTCCCTTCCCCTTTTTTTCTCATGGGTAACCCCATTCCTTGTTTTTCTTTTTGCATTTTTCCCACTTTTTTTTCCTTCATTGTTCTCCTCTACATTTTTTCCCTTAGTGACCTATCCCCAGATATTGCAGGCTTTCTTGTTTTTTCTTCTTTTTTTCCCCTTTTTTCTATTTTTGGTTACTTTTCCTGTGTGGCTACATGGTGTGTTTTTTGTCCATGTGCTTTTAGTTTTTTGATGGTTATTTAATAGTAATTTTTGTCTAAATAAGTGGGAGACAACAACAGTCCCCATAAGGCACAACTACACCCACACATCCTGCAACTTCACTTACTGAGTGAGAGCCATTATCTCCTTCTCCACCAACAGGCCAACAATAAAAAAAAACACCAAGAAGAAGCTGATCACCCTTGGCTGCTCTTCACAAACAGTTAACAGAGATCTAAATACAACAATACCATGATGCCTCAGAGACAACAGACTATCACAGTCCACACAAAGAAGCAGGATAATGTGGTAGAAACAAGGGAGCAGAGTACAGACCCAGAACACATCCCTGAGGAAGAAGCAGCATTGGAACTCTCTCATAAGGAATTTAAAAGAATTATATTTAGGTATCTTCAAAGGATTGAGAGACAGACCAAAGAAAACATAGAAAAAAAACCTAGAAGAATTTTGGAAGAAAATACAAGAACAAAATGACAAAATAAATGAAAAATTAGAAATGATTCTAAATCTACAGATAG
>NW_006921647.1:5818116-5819814 GCF_000298275.1 Orycteropus afer afer | reverse complement strand
GGGGAGTGTATCCAAGAACATATATAGGGTTGGCAGACAATGGTCCTATAAGTTTATGTGAATGATCAGAATTCCCAGGTGTATAGTAGAGTTGACAAGGGGCAAGGTTGTGGTCCTGCTTGGTCACAGCCAGCTACCCAGAGGGACTGAGTAGTTTAACTGTGGGCTTGGGACCATAGTAGCTGGGGACATCAAGCTCAATTGGCATAACATACTATACAAAACATTGTTCCACCTCCTACTTTGGCAAGTAGCAATTGGGATCTTAAAAGCTAGTAAGCTGCCATCTAGATATAATGATGGGTCTCTCCTCATCCAGAGCAAAGAAGAATGAAGAAAACCAAAATTAATGGAAACAATTAGTCTTAGTGACCGGTACACCATCCAATCTGCAACCTATATGTCTATGAGACCAGAAGAACTAGATGGTGCCTGGCTACCACTGTCATCCACTTGGAAGGGGATTTATGTAGGAGATCCTTTATAGAGAGGGAGAACAATGTGGAACAAAACTCAAAATCATTTGGAGAATAAAAAAGGGGGGGGGGGAACCAGGTTTGCTTGTCCTTTAGAGCCTGGTGGAACCACTGAGTCTATGGCCCCTAAATGCCCTTCAGGTCTGGAATTGAACCCACACCTGTGGTTTCCAGAAAAACAAAATACAGGCTTATGACTTGAACATTTACCTCAAATAGATACACTCTTTGGAGAGAACAATCATGGGAGAAAGAAGGGCTGTTTATGCACAGGGAGACAGCTCACGAGGCAGGAGTGCATGGAGGGATGGACACAGGGAAGAGGTAACTATGGGAAGGAAGTGAGAGGGCAGCTGTCGCATTGTGGTAAACTGTGGTCCATGTCATGTGACAAAGTATATGTGAACCACTGTATGGAAAGTAAATTTGCTCTGTAAACCTTCACTCCCCCCCAAAAAAATAAAATAAATGTTTGTAAAATTTAACAATAGAATCTCCAGTGGTTAGTAACTACAAAACCAATTTCACATAAAAAGATCAGTCACTCAACCCAGCTCAGCTCCGTAGAAACCTACACATCTGTTTTTCTTTCAGGAATTAACTTCTGCCACTACCCTGCTAGTCTTTTTGAGGATGGAGAACGTGCTGGTTCCTGGTTCTTCTTTATACTGACTCAAATAGATGCACAATATTATTTTGTTAACTAGCTGCATCACAACTAATTTTTTAAATATCAGAAAAATACTTTCTCTTGGGATATAATGAAGAAAAATAAACACAGTTCCTTGACTCTATGCAACTTGCTCAGATCTCGGATGCTCTCACATTCTCACCTACTCAACAGCCTGCTCATCCTCTCTACTAACCCTCCTGGTACAATGGAAGAGGTGTCACTGTCACAACTATAGCCCAATCCATTCACTTGTGTTTGACTCTTATCCCCTCTCACTTTCTCAGTGTTTTCACTCTTCTCTCTCTCTTTCTCTCTCTCTCAATTTCTCTCCCTCCTCCATTATCAGTTTTTCTATTACAAAGAAATCATTCCCTTTACTATATAACAATTTGTTATATATCCTACTTTAAAAGAAAATAAAATAGCACTTCATGTTCCCAGATTCCCCTCCAGCTGCCATCCATTTCTCTGGTGTCACTCAGTTATCTAAACTCAATGAATCTCCTACACCAGCATTTTTTCCTCACCTTGTTCAAAAGGAGCAACAAT
>NW_006921647.1:5801501-5813210 GCF_000298275.1 Orycteropus afer afer | reverse complement strand
AATCATGGGAGAAGGAAGGGCTGCTTATGCACAGGGAAACAGCTCAGGGGGCAGGAGAGTAGGGAAGGATGGACACTGGGAAGAGGTAACTATGGGTAGGAAGTGGGAGAGGAGCTGTTGCATTGTGGTAAACTGTGGTCAATGACATGAGACAAAGTATATGTGAACTGCTCTATGGAAAGTGAATTTGCTCTGTAAATCCTCACCCAAATCACAATAAATAAAAAAAGAAAAGAAAAGAAAACAATCCATGGTCATTCTTGACTCCCCTTTCCCTTTCTCTATTCACATTCAGTTTATCAACCAATCCTTTACAGCTATACCTTCAAAACATATCCCAAACCTGTCCACTTGTCTCCATAACCCTTCCCAACAGTCTTCCAAGTATGGGTTTCTGCTCTCCTAAACAATGCACACAGCAGCCTAATTGTTCTTTGGAAAATCTAAATTGAGTGTCTTCATCCCCTTATTGAAAATCCTCCAAAGACTTTCAATTTTTTAAACATCTAGAATCTCAAATATCTAAAGTTCTCAGTACCATAGCCACCAAAACCTGGCCTATACCACTTCTGACCCACCTCCTATCACCAGACCTTTTTTCTGCTTCATGAACTTGTAAGATTCTTCCCTACCATCCGGCAGTCCTTTGTACCTACTGCCTCCTTTGTCTTCAATACTTTTTTTTTTTAGTTTTCCTGTTTTTAATCCACTTTTTCATGGAAATATAAGGTGCTTGAGAGCAATACATTGTCCGATAAATTCATCACTGTATTCCCAGCAATAATAACTGTGCCTGTCATACAGTAAAGTCTCAATAAATACTTTTTAATAATAAATGTACAGCTCACTTTCGCAGTCATATGTAGCCAATTCCATTGTGTCTGAAAACATTAAATAAAAAGAAACAATATTGGGGGAAAAAAAAAAACTCCCACATCTCATCTTCTCATTTCCTCATCCTGGTACTTTTAAGCCCTTCACGCCTTCAAAGAAGTCCCATATAAGAGCAATTAATGTCTCCTTCACATGACTCCTTCACCATGCACCACATACCCACAGAGAAATCTGGAGGGTGGGGCCAGATTTGTGTTCCTACTCTACATTCAGTAAGAACGGGAGTAAATCATGATGTTTTCTTAAACCTACATGACGGAATTATTTTCTAAATAATCACCTCCTGCGTAATAAAGACAGGATCATTTTGAAAAGCATATTGATTTCATACTGATCTGTAAATATTCCTAGCATAAGCATATGTATTTCAAACTATTAACTGTATCTCCCTTACCTGTGAGCCTAAGACTGCAAGTAAATCAGAACCAAATATGTATAGCCAGCATGTCCATCTGTCCTAACAGAGCACAGCACACTCTTTAATCAAGAGTCACTACATTCACAAAGAGTATTTCTTTTCTGTGCTGAAAGAGAAATCTAGCAGTGTTTCTCCCAGTTAATTATCTCTTCTCTTTTTCATCAGAAAGAGGATTTCACATAATTCATAACAAAAGCTTGACCTCAATAAAAACAGAAAGCTTGGGCAATTGTTAGTTAAATGGTGTGGTTTTTTGAACAGTTAATGCATTTTTTTTTTCTCCAGTAAAATTCTAACTCTGTCAAACAAGGAAGGTGGCATAAGCCAAGAAATACATATCCTACCACTTTTACTTGCATAATATTGGAAACCATTAAATAACTGGAAAAAAATTGAAACACAGCCAAATAGTAGAGAAAAGAGGACTCTGTGTCTTTAAGTTAGGGAGAAAAATAAAATCCAGTCATTCTAAATATATTACTTTACTCATCTGGTTTCATTCTATTAATGACCTTTAACATCTGCAAAAATATTGTGAAAAGCTAATTTTGTTTGTATTGAGGTGGTGCAGAACAGCTTCTGGCTGTCACTATAGGATGTGCTATAAAATAAAATTGTCTTTCTGGGAGTCTGACAAAAACCTGCTGTACAGATCTAGTTTATTTACAACATCTAGGAATGGAAAGAAAACAGAATTTTACAGTATGCCAATATGTGAAAAATGGAAAAATGAGTTACTTATACATTACTTACACATTATATATATATATATACACACACATATATATATACACAAACATACACACATATTATATATATGTGTGTGTGTATGTGTCTGTGTACACACACAGTATATACACAGACACATCTTAGCAATACCTCATACAGTTGTCCCCCAAAATTAAAGATTTTTTAAAAATATTTTATGGTGTTCAACAAAAATTGTAACCAGCAAAGCTATTTCTCAATAAATGTTTTGTTGTTAAAATATGAGAAAGCTTTCTTCAACATAGTGTGTTTTGATTTATTGCAAGAGCTATTCAGAAAGGAGAAATGGCCTCATTTCCTCATTTTGACAAGGTTTGGGTTTCCATTAATTAAACAGGAATCTTTGGGAAAGAGGTAGTGTCATCATGGTTAATGCATTGACTTTACATCCTTAGAGGCCAAGGTTAAAAATATACCAAGTAGCCAACAAAATATAAATAAATCTAGTCACCCCAACCTTGTCCTTAATATTCACTCATCCTCAATCTCACTATCCAATTTTGTAAGTGATTTGTGAGCCCTGCTGTGGAAGTGTCTGGGTCTGAAGGATCCAAGAGTTTTGTGGTTCAGAAGTTTAATGAATACCCTAGGTCCAGGCCAGAGATCACAGAATAATGGATCTTAAAGTTGGGACAGGCCTTGCAGAAATTTAGTCAAGGCTCCCATCTGGTAATTAACTCCTCCAGACAACATGTCTCCTAATCAGCTGATGCTTGACAATTTCAAATGAAAGGGAATTCACTACCTTGTAACATGCCATGCTATTTTAAGAAAGCTAGACTTTGGGGATTCAAAATATTGAGCTGAAATATTTCTTCTTGAAAGCTTCATGTATACTCCCTCCAGAACCTCATAGAATTTCCTTCTACATCAAAGTTCTTCATATATTTGAAGACTGATCAAATCTGTCTAGTTCTATTAACATAAGGAATATTGTATGAATTACAGTCCTTTGTGATCAGAGTTTCCAGTTATTTATAAATACGTAGAAGAGCCCTCATCAGAAGGAAGATTGGACAATCTACTTCCATAGTGATACTACCTCAGAAACCCAAAGAGGGACTGCTATGAGTTGGATCTGACTTCACGACAGTGAGTTTGGTTTTGTTTGAGAAGAGCCCTCATGGCACAGTGGTTAGGTGCTCAAATGCAAACGAAAAGGTCAGTAGGTTAGAACGTACCGTGGCTATATGGGAGAAAAGACCTGGAAATTGGCTTCCACAAAGATTATAGACTATGAAAACATATGGGGCAGTTCTACTCTGTCCTATAGGGTTAGTATTATTGATTACATTGTGTCTCAAAATGTATATGTCAACTTCACTAGGCTGTGATTCTCAGTATCAGGTAATTGTCCTCCATTTTGTCATTTGATGTAATTATCCTATGAATTGTAAATACTAACTTCTATGATGTTAATGAAGGAGCTCTGGTGGCATAGTGCTTAAGGCATTTAACTGCTAGCCAGAAGGTTGGTGGTTCAAACCCACCAGCCACTTCATGGAAGGGAGACTGGACAATCCACTTCCATAAAGATTTACCACCTGGGAAACCCAAAGGGGGGGTCACTATTAGTCAGAATTGACTCGATGGCAATGAGTTTGGGAGTTGTTTTAATGATGTTAATGAGACAGATTTAAAGGCAGTTATGTTAATGAAAACCAAAACCAAACCCACCATCGATGAGTAGATTCCAAATCATAGTGACACTATAGGACAGAGTAGAACTGCTCTACAGGGTTTCCAAGGTTGTAAATCTTTAAGAAAGCAGAGTGCCTTGTCTTTCTCTCATGTAGTGGCTGATGGGTTCCAACTGCCGACATTTTCATTAGCAGATGAATGCTTTAACCACTGAGCCACCAAAGATCCTTTATGTTAATAAGCCAGGATACAATCTACAGGATTAGGTTGTATCTTGAGTCAATATATTCTCAGCTATAAAAGAGATTAATCAAGCAAGCAGAGATCAAGGGACCTCAGTACCACCAAGAAAGCACAGCCAGGAGTGAATCCCTAGACCCAGGGGGAAGATTGATGGTAAGAGACATAGACAACTCTAAAGAATGTCGGGCCTACAGATGTTGAAAGGAAATACGGACTTTCCTCCAGAGCCAACAGAGAGAGGAAACCTACCCCTAGAGCTGGTGTCCTGAGTTTAAACTTCTAGTCTCCTGAACTGTGAGAGGATAAATTTTTATTTGTTAATGTCATGCAGTTGTGGTATTTCTGTTATAGCAGCACTAGATAACTAAGACCATTGCCTTGAGTTGTAATCGATTTGACAGCTCCCAACACCAACATAAAAGGTAACAAAGGTGATGATGAATTGATGGATAGATGGAGGGATGAATGCATTGATGATGGGTGAATAGCTAAACAGATAGACATACTAAGAAATGATCAGAGAATCACAAAAGACTATGCCTTCCCTTTTCTGTACATTAATATTTTAGCAAAAACAGTATCATTTGGCAGCTACATCATAATGTTTAACCATATTGAGTTCACCAAACCAAACTCACTGCCATCAAGTTGATCCTGATTCCTAGAGACCTCCATTTGGTTTCCGAGGTGGTAAATCTTTACAGAAGTAGATTGCCCGGTCTTCCTTCCATGAAGTGTCTGGTGGGTTTGAACCGCCAATTTTCTGGTTAGCAGGCAAATAAATGCCTTAGGCACTACACCACCACCAGTCAGCCAAAATTGCTGTCTTTCACATGAGTTACCACCTAACTCATCACTCAAACTCTGCATTGTACTTTTGAGAACCTAGCTCAGAACTTTGCATTTGATCTTATTCTATTTGATCTATAATTTCAATCTATAATATCTACTTAGACAAGTACAGGGGAACAAACTCAGCCTTTCTGGTAGTTCCAACCAACCACACTTGCATACTGTCAAAACCACCCAAAGGATGAGTAAGGAAATGAAACCTTCCCGTTTGTCACTTACGTAATAAGAGTTTCAGTCTTGTCTTTAGGTTTTACTGTGGTCTCCTAATTGTCATCATAATGGATGAAGTTTCAAACTGGCACTGAGCTCTGCCAAACAAATTCCTGATGGGGTAGGAACTCTTTGCACAGTTGGGGAGAGGTGGTGATTTATAAACAATCTTTAGGACAGTTGACAGGCTTTAAGATGCACAAAGCGTTATTTTAACCTTCCCTTTTTGGTTGTCTCTTTGCAGCCCACTTGGTTATATATCCCACATTTTCTATAACCACAGAATGAATAAACTTCATAGTAATGTGTTTTCTTTTCATCTCCAAATATGTACGATACTGTAATGGGCCATCTGTCATTTTGTGATTCGTTATAGGCAACAATGCCCTAAAGTTGTGTTGTCATAGCAACCATGCCAAACTCTGCAATGCAAACTCTAGTTATTTCACTCTGAAATTCTATCCAATATAGGGTGGATAGGATATAGGGTTAAAATTTCAGGATATTTAAAAATTCCTGATATTTGCTATCTGTATACACTTAATGTTTACCTTAGAACACCCCACACATTTCAATTAAGTGGGTTATAATGTTATTTAAAAGTAAGGAGAAATAAAAGTGTCTTCTGAAAACTGTACTTTATTATTATCATTTTGTTTTTTTAGTTCAGTTTTGTTAAAAGAAAATGAAGTCTTGGTTTGAATTCTGGAGAGATACTCAGATGTAGCAATCAAACCTTCCTTTTCACTTTGCTGAAGACCAATTTTAGAAGAGCTGAGAAAAAATTCAGCTCATTGTTCATATTCGTGTCTCCTATCACACAGTATTTCAGAGCATCTGTGCCACATTATAGCAAGAGAAAGGAGCCAAGAATGTGTTCTGTGGAGAAGAGAAAAAAGACTGTTTTTAATCTTGATTTGCTTTATTTCTTTTCTTCAGAGACTATCTTTTACTTATCTTTAACTTCTTTCCTGTCCCATAGGCATGAAAATGATTCATTTTCTCCCCTTCTATTTTGCCTTTAACAGAAGGTATGTCTGCATGGCACTGAATGATACTGTTTTGCAGGGAAGTCAGTCAAATCTCTTTGCTCTTCCCTTTGCTGCCTAACGTCTCTCAAGCACTTTACAAGTTTTTCATTATTTTAATTTTAAAAATTAAGAAACTGAGATTCAAGGAGTTAAAATTACTTATTAAGGAAGCAAAGCAAGTTGCTTGAGCAGGAAGAGGAAAGCAAAGAGTTGTGGAAAATTAGTCAGGAGGCCATTGCAAAAGTGTGGGCATAGGGCAGGGGAAGTGGGAGCAGAAGAAATGAAGAGAAAGGGACTGAGGGTAGATAATGTCCTACAGTATTCATTCATCCATTCAATGATATAACAACAAACAGTGTACTGTACAAGAAGGAATGCAAAAATGAGCCATATATGATTCCTACCACTGGGGTTGTGGAAATGAGCTCACACCCATGCTATTGAGATGCAAGTGAGGGAATAAAATAGATGTAACCGTTTCATAGAGTAATTTAGCAGAACATAATTTTTAAAGTATATATAATTTTATTATACTTATATGCTCATTATTTACAACATTGGAACAATAAAAATATATTTAAAAATATTTATAGTCTCACCACCTAAAGATAATCATTTTTAACAATTAGTTTTGGCACATATTCTTCTAGCTTTTTCCATGCTACTTTTACATAGCTGTTCTTGTATTACGCAAATACATCTGTGTAAAATGCTATATTGTTTCCCTTAATGTAAGGACATAAGCACTTTGTACTAGCACAAATACTGCATAAATAATGATTTTACAGATTGTGTAATTATCCACAATGTGGCTATACCATAATTTTACTAAACTAATTGCTAAACATTAAAGAAATGGTTGCTTCTGCTTTTTCCACTTTATAAATAATATCGCTGTGAACATCTTTAAAGTATTACTTAGAATATTTTCACCAAGTAGAATTAATATTTTTAGGATATAAGAAAAATTGTATCAAAAATAGTCCAATTTACATTTCACAGCAGCTTTTTATGATAACCTAGCAAGCTTTGTTTTCAGTTTCAGGTGGCTGAAATGAAATGATTTACTGAGTGTTAGGACCATATGCTCAACTAAATCCTGGGTCTTTCATTTCACTTCTTCTTACTTCCTGTCATCAGTCACACATACCTTAATTTTGCTCCTTCTTAACACTTTCCTCAATCAGCTCTTTGAAAGAATAAAATACTTCCAAGTATTTTATCAATAGCCTGTGAAAATTCCTTCAAGCTTGGCGGAATAGGAGAAGCTTTTCTGGTGAGAACTGATGGTGCTCCAATATGCTAAGTGCTATATTATCTTAGATCAATTTAATCTTCACATAGTATTCACCCCTGATTGTCTGCTATGACAATTCAGACTTTTCAATAGAGAAGTATCCCCTGCAGAGAAACTGCAATTAATAAAATAAAGATTGACACTCCTCTATCCTTAAGGGGTTTACAATGCAGTTGTGAGGAAAATGTGTAATATACATTACCTCAGCCCTCATAGACACAAGGCCATGCAACAGCATCATAACAACACTTCTGCTCCAGATGAACTTCCTTCTGCAGAGCTTGGCAATCCCCATAACCCATCCACCGCTGCCATTGAGTTGATTCCAACTCATAGTGACCCTACAGGGCAGAGCAGGACTGCCCCATAGGGTTTCCAAGGTTGTAATCTTTATGGAAGCAGACTGCCACATCTTTCTTCCATGTAGCAGCTGGTTGATTCAAACCATCAACCTTTTGTTTAGCAGCCAAGTACCTTAACCACTATGCCACCAGGGTTCCTCATGATCCCCAAAACCAAAAATAAATAAATAAATAAAACCAAATTCATTGCCGTCAAGTTGGATCCGACTCATAGCGACCCCTCCTTGGGTTTTTGAGGCAGAATCACTACAGAAGTAAATCGCCCAATCTTCCTGCTGTAGTCTCTCAAGTGTGGTGGGAAATCTAGATCTTCTGGATGCTATGTCATATGGTTCTGGTCAATGCTCTGTTTTGGCCACATGGGTTCCACTAAGTTCTCTAATGTCTACTGATGCCCCAGCATAGAATGTGTGGTCCAATGTCAAGGACCCTGAGTCCCGGACACAACTGTGGCCTCCTCTTCTCTTACTGTTGATAATATGCCGTGGAGCATATTATCAGTATATCAGCATATCTCTGCTCTACATATGATGTAAATGCTTCAGCAGTACCTTAAGCAAAATAGATAGAAAAATATTCTCAACCCCATGAGTATCACAGTCTGTGGCCTGAGGAACAAAATTGTGTTGACATTTGCCTTCAGTATATTTCAGAGATTTTGTTGATGCACTCTGGGTAGTGCAAATGAAAGTTAACACATTCAGCTTCTAACTGAAAGGTTGTAGGTTTGAGTCTACCTTGTGGCACCTCAGAAAAAGGCCTGATGATCTATTCCCAAGAAATCAGCCATTGACAACCTTATGGAGCATAGTTCTCCTTTGACATACAGGGAGTAGCCAAGGGTTGGCGTCAACTCAACAGCAACTGACTATTCATTAGAATCTATTTATCCTAGGTCTTAAGAAATATATTTATTCTAGGTCTTAAGTTAAAACCTCAGGATTTTGGGCTGCAAAACCACCTAAGCAAAGCCCAAGGATCTATATTTAAAATTGCTTCTATGACCAAGTTTGACTCCTTGACTCTCACTCCTCATAGGTATATTCTTTTCCTTGAACCTCCTAATCTGTCATGAAAATAGACATTTGAGGTATTGGACCCACATCCTTCTAAACAAATCTGGTCAAGCCTGACACCTTAACACATGAATATTTGCACTCCTGTTCAAGGACCCACTATAAAAGCATAAGGAAATATATGCAATATATGAGACATCTGTCCATATATGCTTATCCATACAACATACATTGATCAATTGACTGCTTGATGTAGATAGATAAATAGAGAACGAAAGCTAATTTTTATGGAGCATATACCGTATGCCAAGGAACTCTGGTGGCTTAGTGAATAAGGCGTTTGGCTGCTAACCAGAAGGTCAGAGGTTCAAACCCACCAGCCTATCCATGGAAGGAAGATAAGGCGATCTACTTCAGTAAAGATTAAAAGCCTCAGAAACCCAATGGAGGTCACTATGTCATGGAATCAACTCAATAGCAGTGAGGTTTTTTTTGTTTGGTTGGTTGGTTTTTTTATAATTGTGATTTGGGTGAAAATTTTCATAACAAATTCATCTTCCATACAGCAGTTCACATACATTTTGTCTCATGACATTGACTGAAATATCCCACAGTGCAAAAGCTCGTCTTCCAATTCCTCCCCATAGCCACCTCTTCCCTGTGTCCATCCCTCCCACGCACTCCTGCCCCCTGAGCTGTCTCCATGAGCATACACAGCCCTTCTGTTCTCCCATGATTGTTCTCTCCAAGGAGTGCATCTACCGAAGGTAAATGTTCAGCTCATATGCCTATCTTTTGTTTGCCTGGAAGCCACAGGAGTGAGTTCCATTCCAGACCTGAAAGGCAGCCAGGGGCCATAGTCTCAGGGGTTCCACCAGGCTCTATCAGACCAGCAAAACTGCTCCTTTTTTTTTTTCTTTATAATTTTGAGTTTTGTTCCACATTGTTCTCCCACTCTATCCAGGATCTCTTACATAGATTCCCCTCTGAGTGGTTGACAGTAGTAGCCAGGGACCATCTAGTTCTTCTGGTCTCATAATTATATAGGCTGAGGATTGCATGGTGTACCATCCACTTGGACTAATTGTTTCTATGTGTCTTTGGTTTTCTTCATTCTTCTTTGTTCTGGATGGAGAGACCCTTCACTGCATCTAGATGGCCTCTTGCAAGCTTTTAAGATCCCAGTTGCTACTCACCAAAGTAGGATGTGGAACAATGTTGTTTTTTGTGTGATACGTTGTGCCAGTTGAGCTTGATGTCCCCTATGACCATGGTCCTGAGCCCACAGGTCCAACTCCCTACTTGCTCCCTCTGGGTTCCTGGCTGTGGCCAAGAAGTCACCACAACCTTGTCCCTTGTCAGTGCTACTATAAAAAAAAGAAAGAAAAATTTAAAAAAAAAAAAAAAGAAAGAAAGAAACCTTACTGCCATCGAGTCGAATCCAACTCATAGTGACCCCTCCTTGAGTTTCTGAGACGGCATCACTACAGAAGGTAGATTGTCCAATCTTCCTTCTGAAAGGAGGCTGGTGGGTTTGAACCACCAGCCTTCTGGTTAGCAATTAAATGCCTTAGGCACTACACCACAGAATATACAAATCCTCTTGTAGAAACATTGTCTACCACCGTAAGCATGGTCATGGGCACTCTACCCTCCTCTATTATCACACCTAATTGTTCAGATTCCATCTTGTCTATGTTCTGGATTAATTTGAGTAGGATTGGTGTCAGTTCTTCTCCAAACATTTGGTAGAATTCTCTGGTGAAACCATCTGGACCAGGATTTTTTTGTTGTTGTTGTTAGTAATTTTTTTATGACTTGTTCAATTTTCCTTTTGTTATGAGTCTGTTCAACTTTTCCACCTCAGTCTGTGTTAGTTTTGATAAGTAGTGTGTTTCTAGATTTTCAAGTTTGTTAGAGTAAAATTCTTCATAGTATCCTGTTACTGTATTTTTTATTTTAGTTGTTTCTTCTGTGATGTCACCCAATTTGTTTCTTATCATGTTATTTGTATACTCTCCCTCTCTTCCTTTGTAAATTTGCCAATGGTTTGATTTTATTAGTCTTTACAAAAAAAACAGCTTCTGGTCTTGTTGATTTTTTCCATTGTCTTTCTATTTTCTGTTTCCTTGATTTCTGCTTGAATAATTATTATTTCCTTTCTTCCTGATGACTGTAGGCTTTTCTTGCTGTTCTTTTTCTAATTGTTGGAGATGTTGTTTTAAAGTGTTTATTTTGGCTCTTTCTTCTTTTTTGATGTGTGCATGTGTTGCTATAAATTGGCCTCTTTTGCTGTGTCCCAAAGATTTTGGTATGTTCTGTTTTAATTTTTATTTGACTCAAGGAATGTTTTAATCTTATTTTTTATTTCTTCTTTTACCCAGTCATGGTGGATGTTGTTCACTTTCCATGTGCTTGCTCTTTTTCCTTTGATCTTCCTATTGTTGAGTTCTAATTTTATAGCATTGTGATCTGAGAAGATGCTGTGCAGTATTTCAATGATTTTAAATTTATTAAGGTTTTCTTTATGGCCTACTATATGGTTTATTATGGAGAATGTTCCATGTGCACTGGAAAAGAAAGTACATTGTGCTGTTATTGGGTGAAGTGCTCTGAAGATATCTATAAGGTAAAGTTGGTGAGTTGTATTGTTTAGTCCTTCTGTGTCTTTGTTGAGTTTCTTTCCAGTTCTATCTTTCATTGAAAGTGGTGTATTAAAGTTTCCTACTATGACTATTTCTCTTTTCAATTCTTTTAAAGTCTGGCTTATGTATTTTGGGGCTTTTTCATTGGGTCCATAGATATTTAATATGGTTGTAACTTCTTGTTCAATTGTTCATTTAATCATTAAATAATCTCTTTATTTGTCTCTTATGGATGTTTTTAAAGTCAGTTTTATCAGAAATTAATATTGTCAACCCTGCTTTTTTTTAGTTACCATTTGCTTGATGTATCTTTTTCCAAGCTTTGATTTTCA
>NW_006921647.1:5800399-5801376 GCF_000298275.1 Orycteropus afer afer | reverse complement strand
TGTTCCTGCTTTGTTTGTTCCATATAATTTTCTGTGCTGAGCTCATTTTGTTTATGAATCATTTCATAAACAGTGTGTTATCATTTCCTTTTTTGTTGTTGTTTTAGGATTTCCTAATTTTTGTGCTTGTCTTCTTTCTTATTGTGATGTGAAAGTTTATCATTTTACTTTGAGCTTACCCTGTGACTTATGATTTTCTCCCCAAGTTTAGAACAGTCCATTCTATCTTGCAACTCTCTTGACTTCCTCACCATTTAGAAGTTCTGAAACTACATGATTTTTCCCCTCTTTTTGGTTTTTAGTTGCCCTCATTTGCCAGTTGATATTTCTGGTTCCCTATTGACAATCTTGTAAGATTATTTTACTTTGGATACTTCCATAACTGGGTTGGTTTGTGGGTTATGTCATCATGTGTGTTAATGATCGGTTGTTGTTTGCTATTATGGTTCTCTGTTCAAAGGACTCCCTTTAGTATCTCTTGCAAGGTTGGTCTGGTTTTAACAAATTCACTTAATTTTTGCTTATTTGGAAATCTCCTCATTTCACCATCATATTTGAGGGACAGTTTTGATGGGTATATAATTCTTGGTTGGAAGTTTTTTTCTTTTATGGTTTTGTATATACCATCCCATTGCCTTCTCACCTTTATGGCTTCTGTTGAAAAATCAGAGCTTAGTCTTATTGGTTGCATTTTGCAGGTAAATTTTGGTTTTTCCCATGCTGCTTTCAGGATTCTTTTTTTGTCTTTGGTTTTGATGTGTGTGTTTGATGATGATATGTCTTGGTGATTTTCTTTTGGGGTCTTTCCTGTTTGGGGTTCATTGGACTTCTTGAATGGATATATTCTCATCTTTCATTATATCAGAAAAATTCTCTTCCAACAAATCTTGGACAATTTTCTCAGTGGTTTTCTTTTTCTCTTCCTATTCTGGAATTCTGATTAATGTAAGTTATTCCTTTTGATGGTATCCCACATG
>NW_006921647.1:5799394-5799877 GCF_000298275.1 Orycteropus afer afer | reverse complement strand
TCCGGTGGTCATAAGACTTAAGAATTAACCTAAAAATCCACTGCTAGCCAGGGTCTGTGCAAAAGACTGTGTACAGTGGCTAGGGAATGGGGAAAGGGAAGAGAAAGGTGGGCTGAGTGGTAGACTTTTGCTGATCCGGAGGGCGTTGCCATGTTGTACATTTAAAAAAAAAAAAAAAAAGCAGCTTAACTATTTTGGATGCTTAAAGAGACAGCACTCTCGCAGAATCCGGTGGTCATAAGACTTAAGAATTAACCTAAAATCCCCTGTTAGCCAGGGTCCGTGTGGAGGACCGTGTATAGTGGCTAGGGAACAAACTGGGGAAGGTGAGGAGAAATGTGGGCTGAGTGGTAGACTTTTGCCAGTCCAGAGGGTGCTGCCATGTTGTACGTTTAAGCAGCCTGACTGTCTTGGGTATTTAAAGAGACAGTGCTCTTGCAGACTTCTGGGGCTTAAGATCACGTTCTGCTTTCCGGCAGCCCC
>NW_006921647.1:5785103-5791700 GCF_000298275.1 Orycteropus afer afer | reverse complement strand
AAAGTACCTAAATATAATTCTTTTGAATTCCTTATCAGGGATTTCCAATGCTCCTTCTTCTTCAAGGATATGTTCTGGGTCTGTATCCTTCTCCCTTGTTTCTACTCCTTTATGTTGCTTCTTTGTGTTGACTGTGATGTTCTCTTGTCTCTGAGACATTGTGCCTTCATTGTGTATCTATTTAATTGGTGATTGTATGTTGGAGTGATTCACCCAAGATTTCCATTTCCTTTGTTTTGTTTGGATGTATCTGAGTAAGCAAGGTACTGTGCTACTTTATTCACTATTTGGCAGCATTTATACACTCACCACCTGTCTCCTGGTGGGTGTGAAAGAGAATGAAAGTGGCTGCAGAGGTCTTTGTTAACTTTTTGTGAAGAGAAGTTAAGAGTAATTCAGGCCCTTATTGGTCGTTGTGTATCATTGGCCAGTTGGTGAAGAAGGAAGTGATGGCTCTCACTCAGTAAGTGGAGTTGTAGGAGATGTGGATGTGGGTAGCATTTGGTCATTTGTGCACAGTTGCTGTCTCCCACTCAGATAGACTAAAACAACACTCGAAAAACCATCAAAAAAGGAAAAGCACAAGGACAAAAAATACACACCACATAAACACACAGGAACAATCATGAAAAAGAGAAAAAAAGATTGAAAAGAAAAAAAAAAGGGAGGAAGGCAATTAATGAGAGGAAATATTTAAAGAAATACTTTAAACAGCCAAAAGAAATATGAATAGAAAAAGGAAAAAAATAAAAATCAATAAGAGAAAAGAGATAGAATAGGGGAATAATGAAGAAAAAAAATGGGAAAAAAAAAAAAAGCAAGGAATGGGGGAACCACAAGAAAGGGAAAAAAATGGAAACCAGGAAAGGGGAGAAGGGAAAAACTAGAACCTGGCACAGGATGAAGAAAGAATAGTGATAAAAAGGACAAAGAAATAAACTAATAATAATCATTTTAAAACAGAAACAAACAAACTAAAAAGAAAAAGAAAATGCAAGCAGGGTGGGGCAGGGCATCCAGGCTCCATCAGAGTACATAGCAAAAAATAAAAACCAACTCACTGCTGTGGAGTCTGTTCTAAGTCATACTGATCCCTCCTTGGGTTTCTGAGGTGGTATCTCTATGAAAATAGATTTCCCAGTCTTCCTTCTAAGGAAGGAATTCCTGCTGGCCCAGAAGATGGGTGGAAGTGAGGGATGGCCACACCTCCATTCACCAAGAGGGTGTGGGGTATAGAGTAACAAGGGGAATGTTGCACCTTTCTAGTCCTCATTGTCCTGTATATCCTTGCGGTCCCTAGCAAGTGGAGCCTAGTCTTAGGTCTCTGGAATCTGAGAGAACACTATTGCTTTAAATGTCCAAAATGGTTGAACCTCCTGTAAACATTCAAAATGGCTGCACCTTCTGGACAGGCAAAAGTCCGCAGCTCAGCCCATCTCCTTCATTGTTGCTTCCCCTTTTATTCACCAGCCACCAGTGCAGTCCTCTCTGTAGCCCCTGGCTAGCAGGGCCAATTTTTAGGTTAATTCTTAGGTCCTAACATCACTTGGCAGTATCCAAGCTGTCCATACATCAGGATCACTAACAGTCTGCAGCTCCATATGTCTCCTTTTTTGGTGTTTTCCTGCAGGTTCTTCTACTAGTTGGACTTTAGTCAACTTCTGTATCCCTCCTTTCAAAGCTCAGGGCTCCAGGATTATTTTCTGTGTCTGTGTGAATTGGTTCCTCTTCTCTTTGTTGAAAAGGGTCTGTGTAGTTTGTCTGCCTATTCTGCTATCTTGTCAGAACACCAGCAGTGAGGTGTTTTTTATTATTATTATTATTTTAATTTTTTTAGTTTTATACCATATTCTAGGCCCTGATCTGACTGCTTTACCTACATTTGATCATTTAATTCTTCCCTATACGAAAGATGATATGATGCTGTCATTTACAAAAGAGGGAAATGAAGCTTAGACATTACACAAATTTCCAAAGGCAATGGCAGAACCAGGATTCAAATTAAGATCTATTGACTCTAGAGGCTACACCATTAACCTCCACACAGTACCTGACAGGTGTTAAAAGAGAATTATTACGACAAGTTCAAAGGAAGGAAGAATTGCTATTTCTTAGGTTAATGATTTGTTGAGAGGGCATAAATTTAAAATGGGCCCTGAAGGTGGGATAGCCACTGTTGTTGATTTGATTCCTACTCATAATGACCCCCCATTGTGTTTCCAAGGCTGGAAATCTTTATGGAAAGTAGATTGCTTCATCTTATTCCTGTGGAGCAGCTGGTGGGTTTGAACCACCAGAGCTCCTTCAAAGGAGAGATAGAGTATTACTAATAAGTAAAAAGTTTCTACACTTTTAAAATAGGCTTGGAGATTTAGAGAAGATTCAGATTAAAATCTTGAAGAATAAGGTACATAAGGATCCAAAGGGACTGAGGACTTTAAGGTTTGTGAAGAGAAGGTTGAGACATCATGTTATAAAGAACTTCACCTTCAGAGGGTGAGAAACAACTGATCATTTCAACTAAGAGGCAAAGAACATAACCCAATACATTACAGAATTCAGGCTTGCATAATGATAATGAAAGTAATTGACAGAAAGTTTCACCAAAGAAGACAACCACATTATCTTAAAATGTTGAAAGTAACAGGGATCTTTAATCCCCAGAAAGCCTGGAAAAATTCCTCATTGTGATGTTATACAAGCCCATTTTTTGTGTACAGCACAAATGTCCTCCTGTCCATATAGTTTTAAAAGGACCAATTTGAAGTTTCCCTTTGTTTAAATGCAACATATGCACCTAATGCCTTCAAGGAATATAGGTGGTGTGTGTTTGTGTGTGTATGTTTTGTATGTTATATGCTTGAATGTATATATTCATGTGTGTGTGTGTGATTGAAAAAAATCATAAACCTCTCCTTTAACATGGTTTAAAGTTGATAGGAACTATGTAGGTATCATTCAATCATCTCAAAAGGTATCTCTCTTCCTGGGTATCTATGACTGATTTGAGGAATAATGAGCAATATAAGATACAAGTTAACCTTTATACCTAGCTCTGCATTCCAAAAGAGAAAAATAAAACCTGCTAGACACTTTCATTTCTACTGCCTCAATTACTTGAAGTGGGTAATCAGCTTAACACTTTAAGGACGATGTTGAATATGTGTTGATTTTTCTTTGGTATTGATTGCTGTGCTTTAACACACTGTTCTTATTATCATGCACCAAGGCACCACCTGGCATCATTGTCTGTCTTAATTACTCATCCATAAAGTGATCATCCTTTTTGAAGTATTTTTTTCCATTGTATATATTGTCCAATGCATGTCCCTAGATCTTAAGGCATGACTTATTGGTTTGAACATTACTTATATTTAAAACTATTGTTTGAGGGAAAACTATATAGTTTTAAATAGAAATGTTCCCTGAAATTCAATGGCAGATTTTTTTCTAGAGTATATTTTTCTCAGGTTTCTCCCAGGAAAAATCGTTGTTTCATATTTTAGAAAATATTTCACTCCCTTAATTCACAAATGTCCAAATGTTAGTAGTAGGTGCACTGTGGCACACATTCTTTGCACACATTCTTTGCACACATGCCTTTATGTTAATAACCAAAATATGTACATATGTTTACTGAAAATTATTGATTATAATTAGATTATTATTGTCTGCTTCCCCATGGAAGCCTAGGCATAAACAGGGTACTTGTTTCTGCCTACCCACCTGCCTACTTGCCATCAGCTGATCAAGAATAAAGCATTTTCCCTATTTTTGATTCTCTAAGGTCTAGGCATTACTTTTGTAGCTCTAACAACCACATCGTTCCTGATTGTAAGCCTTTGTAACCCTTTGACCGATATCAGTCAAACCAAAATGCTGTGGAAAAAAAGTCCCCTGCTCATTCCTTCTGCTCATATGTAAGTAAAAGTTGAAGCTGAAGACAATAAAAACAAGTCCATGAGAGCCAAAATATGACCTTGATTATTTCCCTCCTGAATATAGATACCGTCAAAAGAATAGATTTGATGCACTGAACACCAATGACCAAAAACCAGAGCAATGGTAGAATGACATCAAGATAATCATCCATGAAGAAACCAAAAGGTCATTTAAAAGACAGGAAAGGAAGAAAAGTCCAAAATGGATGTCAGAAAAGACTCTGAAACATATCTTTGAATGGAGAGTAGCTAAAGCAAATAGGAAGAAATGACAAGATAAAAGAGCTGAACAGAAGATTTCAAAGAGCAGCTAGAGAAGACAAAGTCAATTATAATAATTAAATGTGCAAAGATCTGCAGTTAGAAAACCAAAAGAGAAGAACACAATCAGCATTTCTTAATCCAAAAGAACTGAAGAACATATTCAAGCCTCAGGTTGCAATATTGAAAGATTCTATGGCCAAAATATTGAATGGTGCAAGAAACATCAAAAGAAGATGGAAGGAATACACAGTCACTGTACCAAAAAGAATTCGTCAATGTTCATCCATTTCAGGAGGTGGCATATGATTAAGAACCAATGGTACTGAAGGAAGAAGTCACAGCTGCACTGAAGGAATTGACAAAGAATAAGGATCCAGGAATTGACAAAATACCCATTGAGATGTTTCAACAAATGGATGCCCTGTTAGAGGCACTCACATCTATGCCAAGAAATTTGGGGGAATATAGCTACCTGGCCAACTGACAGAAAGAGATTCATATTTATCCCCATTCCAAAGAAAGGTGATTCCACAGAAGGTGGAAATTATCAAACAATATCATTCATATCACACGCAAGTAAAATCTTGAAGATAATTCAACAAAAGTTGCAGCAATATATTGACAGAGAACTTCCAGAAATGCAAGTTGGATTCAGTAGAGATGTGGAATGCGAGAGATTATTGTTTATGTTAGGTGGACCTTGGCTGGAAGTAAAGAATACCAGAAACATGTTTACTTGTCTTTTGTTGACTATCCAAAAGCATTTGATTGTGTGGATCATAACAAATTATGGATAACATTGAGAAGAATGGGAATTCCACAATATTTAATTGTGCTCATGAGGAACTTGTACTCAGACCAGGATGCTATCGTTCAAACAGAACAGGGGGATATTGCATGGTTTAAAATCAGGAAGGGAGCACATGAGGGTTATATCCTTTCACCATATTTATTCAACCTGTATGCTGAGCAAATAATCTGAGAAGCTGGATTATATAAAAAAGACAATGGTATCGGGTGGAGGAAGACTCATTAACAACCTGCAATATGCAGATGACACAATTTTGCTTGCTGAAAGCGAGGATGATTTGAAGTACTTACTGATGAGGATTAAAGACTAAAGCCTGCAATATGGGTTACATCTCAATATAAAGAAAACAAAAATCCTCAAAAGTAGGCCAATAAGCAGCATCACGATAAATGGAGATTGAAGTTGTCAAAGATTTCATATTATGTGGTTCCACAATCAATACCCATGGAAACAGCAGTCAAGAAGTCAGACAACATATTGCACTGGGCAAATGTGCTGCAAAAGACCTCTTTAAAGTGCCGAAGAGCAAAGATGTCTCTTTGAAGGTTAAGGTGTGCCTAATCCAAGCCATGGTATTTTCAATTGCCTCACATGCATGAGAGAGCTGGACAATGAATAAGGAAGACCAAAGAAGAGTTAATCCTTTTGAGTTGTGGTGTTGGTAAAGAATACAGAATGTACCATGGACTGCCAAGACAACTAACAAATCTGTCCTAGATGAAGTGCAGCCAGAATGCTCCTTGGAAGCGAGAATGGCCAGACTTCATTTGCCCTACTTTGGTCATGTTGTCAGAAGGGACCACTCCCTGGAGAAGGATATCATGTTTGGTAAAGTGGAGGATCACTCAAAAAAGGGGAAGGCCCTCAACAAGATGGATTGACACATTGGCTGCAATGATGGACTCAAATACAAGTATTGTGAGGCTCGCACAGGACCAGGCAGTGTTTCATTCTGTTGTACATAGGTTGTCGATAAGTTGGAGCTGACTCCACAGCACCTAACAACAACGGCAACAGCTGATTCCTAGTACTTAATGTGGAACTGCAGAGGCAAGTAAGTCTCCAATGTTCCCAAAGCACACATATTCTAAAGGATCACTTGTCCTGATCGCCCAAAGTTTAATAGTCTGAAGGAGTCCACTAGCCTCTACTGCCCTAGCTCTACTCAAGTGCCTGAAGCTTAGTATATTGCTTTCCTTTATCTAATAAGAGCCTGAGTATGCAGGAAGCACCTACCTCCCAACCCTCTACAGATTTGTGCTGTCTCTTCATCTGCCCTCTGATTTGCTTGAGACTGAGCTCCAGGGGACACCATCAACTTGGGCCTTCTACTTCCCTATCCACCATATCCTGCTAACAGGGAAATACAGGTTCATACTTCCAACCCCTTGTACTGTGCTGAGTTGCCTCCCTAGGCAGAACCACTGTGCTGACCTGGCTTATTGCCCAGAATCCACAAGGCTTTCTGTGACAACTCATTTATCCCATTGGCTCTGGTAGCATAGTGGCTAAGACACTTGCCTGCTAACCAGAAGGCTGGCGGTTCAAACCCACCAGCCACTCCTCGGAAGGAAGGTTGGG
>NW_006921647.1:5774946-5785003 GCF_000298275.1 Orycteropus afer afer | reverse complement strand
GGTTCAAACCCACCAGCCACTCCTCGGAAGGAAGGTTGGGCAATCCTACTTCCGTAGTGATACTGCCTCGGAAACCCAAGGAGGGGTCACTAAGAGTCAGGTGTGACTCGACGGTACACAACAACAACAAATGATGTGTATGCAGCATGTCGGAGAGCACTAGCTATGTAGCTTATGGCAGATGCTCTTTGATGGAGACTGGGCTTTAGAATTCCTGCAGTAGAGATTGTGGCAATTGCTTATTCATGGTGAAACTAGGACCTGTGTTTTCTGGAGATGTGTACTTTATTCCATTATTAAAGGAATATCTAATTTAAAAACAGATTATACAGAGATTAGATATAGACCAGTAAATACCCTTGTGCCTTCCAAACTAGGGAAAATACAGTAGTTTTTTATATCTTTAATCTAAAATGGAGATACTTTAGAAAGAAATTTCACTGATTGATGGACACTTATTAAAATAAATTCTTATTATGGTGTGCTGTCTTCTAACATATGGCCAGATGATTGCTCTAAAGGAGTATATCTGCCATCCTCAGTACGAAGCTCAGTAAAGAAAAGATTTTGCACTTATATATCCTTCCCCACAACACACACATTGCATAAACAAAAATTGTTTCAGTCCTCAGAGGAATAGGCCAGTGCATCAAGATTTTGAATTGCCAGTAAGCTAATGTTATACAGGGTCATTACTGGTTGGAATTGACTCCATGGCAATGTTTTTATTATTATTATTATTATTTCACTGCTTTTTAAGACAGGTTGTTGTTGTTAGGTGCTGTCAAAACGGTTTCAACTCATAGTGACACTGCATACAATAGAACAAAACACTGCTCAGTCTTGTCCCATCCTCAAGATCATCGCTATATTTGAGCTTATTGTTGCAGCCACTGTGTTAATCAATCTCGTTGAGAGTTCTCATGTTTTTCACTGATCCTCTACTTTACCAAGCATGATATCCTTCTCTGTGGACTGATCCCTTCTGATAACATATCCAAAGTACATAAGACTTGTGGTAGTTAACACTGTGTGACAAATTGGCTGAGCCAGGTTTTGAGTGGCTGGGCAGCTGGATGTGGTTATTCTCCATGATGAGAGTGATAATCAACTCCATGGTGGAATCTGCTGTGAGCAGCTGACTAGCTGCCTTAGAGATGTGGTCTGCTCCCAGCATATATGAACAAGCTTTGAGAAAGTCTTCAGCTTTTTGGCATGCTTGGATCCTGCATGTAGCCAAGTCTTCATTCATCAGGCTGCCATATTGCCTGCTGATCTTAGGATTGTTTCTGGACTGGAACTGGTGGCCTTCAGTGTTGCTTGATAATTTTGCAACTGTGCCTTTTTACTTGTCAAACTTGGATTTCTCAGCCTCAGCAGCCCACAGCTACCTGAGTTAAGAGACGTCTACAGCTCCAGTGGGCTGGGAACAAGAGGCAGAGCTAAAGCTCAAGGTTGATGGGACTTCCCCCAGCCCCTAGAGCTGGCACTTAGAACTCAGACTTCTAGCCTCCAAAACTGTAAGAGAATAAATATCTGTTTGTTAAAGTCATTCTCTTGTGGTATGGTTGTTATAACAGTACTAGATAAACGAAATAAGACTGAAGTCTCCTCATTCTCACTTCTAAGCAGCATTCCAGCTGCACTGCTTCCAAGACAGATTTGTTCATTTGTTTATTTCTTCTGGAAGGTCAAGGTATATTTAATATTATATGTCAACACCATAATCCAAATGTATCAATTCTTCTTTGTTCTTCCTTTTTATTGAACAGCTGTGTTATGCATAAGAGGCAATTGAAAAGACCACGACTTGGGTCAGACACATATTAGTCCTCAAAATGATATCTTTGCCTTTTAACACTTTAAAGAAGTCCTTTGCATCAGATTTGCCCATTGCAATACATCATTTGATTTCTTGACTGCTGCTTCCATGGACGTTGATTGTGAATCCAAGTAAAATAAAATCCTTGACAGCTTCAATCTTTTCTCCATTTATCATAATGTTGCTTATTGGTCTAGTTCTGAAGTTTTTTGTTTTCTTTATATTGAGGTGTAATCTATATTGAAGATTGTAGTCTTTGATCTTCATCAGTAAGTGCTTCAAGTCATCTTAACTTTCAGCAAGCAAAGTAGTGTCATCTGCATATCACAGGTTCTTAATGAGCCTTCCTCCAGTCTTTATGCTGCATCTTTTAGTCCACCTTCTCCTATTACCTGCTCAGCATACAGATTGAATAAGTATGGTGAAAAGGTACAATGTTGACACACTCCTTTCCTGATTTTAAACCACACAGTATTCCCTTATTCTGTTCAAACAACTGCCTCTTGGTCTACGTACATGTTCCAAGGGAGCATAATTATGTGTTCTGGAATTCCCATTCTCCTCAATATTATCAATAATTTATTATGATCTTCATGGTCTAATGTCTTTGCATCGTCTATAAAACACAGGTAAACATTTTCCTGTGTTTTATAAATATTACCTGCTTTGAGCCAAGATCCATCTGACATCAGCAATGATATCCCTCATTCCATGTCTTCTTCTGAATCCAACTTGAATCTCTGACAGTTCCTTGTTGATGTATTGCGACAACCATTTTTTAAATTAACTTCAGCTTACTTTTATTTGCATATGATATTAATGGTATTGTTTGATAATTTTTGCATTTCTGTTGGGTCATCTTTCTTTGGAATGGTCACAAACATGGATCTCTTCCAATAGGTTGGTCAGGCCGCTGTCTTCCAAATTTCTTGGCATAAACAAGTAAGTGTTTACAGTGTTGCATCCATTTGTTGAAACATTTCAATTGATATTCTATCAGTCTTGTTTTCCACCAATGACTTCAGTAGAGCTTGGATTTGTTCCTTCAACACCATCAGTTCTTGATCATATGCTACCTCTTGAAATGGCTCAATTCTCTTTGGTACAGTGACTGTGTATTCCTTCCAATTTATCCTGATGTTTCCTGTATCATTCACTATTTTGTCCATAAAATTCATTAGTATTCATTCGAAGTTTGAATTTTTCTTCAGTTATTTCAGCTCGAGAAATGCTGAGTGTGTTCTTCCCTTTTGGTTTTCTAATTCCAGCTCTGCACATTTCATTGTAATACTTTATCTTCTCATGCCAACCTTTGATATCTTCTGTTCAGCTCTTTTACTTCATGATTTCTTCCATTCACTTTAGCTACTCCATGTTCAAGAGCAAGTCACATAATCTCTTCTGACATCCATTTATGGTCTTTTCTTTCTTTCCTGTCATTTTTAATGACCTTTGCTTTCTTCATGTGTGATGTTCTTGTTGTTATCCCATAACTCGTCTGGCATTCATTTGTTAGCATTCCATGTGTCAAATCTATTCTTAAGATGGTCTCTAAATTCATATGGGATATACTCAGTCATTGTTTTGCTCTTATCAACTTGTTTTACTTTTCTTCAGCTTCAACTTGAACTTGCACATGGGCAATTTGTGGTATGTTCTGTAGTCAGCCCCCAACCTTGTTCTGACTGATGCTACTGAGCTCCTCCATCATCTCTTTCCACAGATGTAGTTTATTTGATTCCTTTGTATTTCATCTGGTAAGGTCACCATTTAAGTTGTTGAAAAAAGCTATTTGCAATGAATAAGTCAGTGGTCTTGAAAAATTCTGTCATGCTATCTCCAGTACTCTCTATCTCCATTGCTATATTTTCCAACTACTGATTCTTTTTCTTTGTTTCCAAGTTTCACTTTCCAATCCCCATTATCAATTCATCTTGATTGCATATTTGATCAATGTAGGACTGCAGAAGTTGGTAAAAACTTCAATTACTTCATCTCTGGCATTAGTAGTTGGTGCATAAATTTGAATAATAGTCATATTGACTGGTTTTCATTCTTGTTGTTGCTATTAGTTGCCTTCAAGTCAACTCTCACTCATAGCAACCCTATGTACAACAGAACAAAACACTTCCTGGTCTGGCACCATCCTCACAGCTTTTGCTGTGCTTGAGCCCATCATTGCTGCCACTGTGTTGACCCTGCTCAGTGAGGATCTTTCCCTTTTTCTCTGATCCTCTACTTCACCAAGCATTATGTATCCTTTTCTGAGTCCCTTCTGACAGCATGACCAAAATACATGAAGTCTGGTCATTATTGCATCTAAGGCATATTTGGGCTGTACATCTTCCAAGTTAGATTTGTTTTTTGTTCTGGCAGTCCATGGTACTCTTCAGTTTTCTTCACCAATACCACAATTCAAATGCATTCATTCTTCTTTGATCTCTTTATTCATTGCCCAGCTTTCACATGCATATAAGGCTATTGAAAATGCCCTGCCTTGAATCAGGCACACATCAGTCTTTAAAGTGACATCTTTGCTCTTTTATACTTAAGGAGGTCTTTTGCAGCAGATTTGTCCAGTGCAATATGTCATCTACTTCTTGACTGCTGCTTCCGTGGACATTGACTGTGGATCCAAGTAAAATGAAATCCCTGACAACATCAATCTTTTCTCCATTTATTGTGATATAGCTTATTGGTCCAAGTTGGGAGGATTTTTGTTTTCTTTATGTTGAGGAATAATCTATACTGACCGCTGGAGTCTGATTTTCATCAGAAAGTGCTTCAAGTCATCTTTACTTTCAGCAACCAAGGTTGTATCATCTGCATATCATGTATCGTAGGTGTTAATGAGTCTTCTCCCAATCCTAATGCTGTGTTCTTCTTCATATAGTCCAGCTTCTCAGATTATTTGCTCAGCATACAAATTGAATAAATATAGTGAAAGGCTGTAACCCTGATGCACATCTTTCCTGATTTTAAATCATGCAATATCCCCTTGTTCTGTTCAAACAACTGCCTCTTTGTCTATGTACAGGTTCCTCATGAGCACAATTAAGTGTTCTGGAATTCTCATTCTTCATAGCGTTATCCATGATTTGTCATTACCCACATAATCAAATGCTTTTGCATAGTCAATAAAACACAAATATGTTTCTTGTATGTTTTCTTGTACTCTTTGTAGGCATATGGATATTTTCTTGTCACTGTCAGTGTTGTGCTTCAGGATAGATCTTGAACTGTTCTTTTTGACAATGTATGTGACACCATTCTTCATCAATTTGTCATTACTGGCATAGTAGACCATATGATTGTCTGATTCCTAATGGCCAATGCCAGTCCATTATTTAAACAGGTACAACCAGTGAATTGGCCAGGTTTTATTTTCCTTAAAAAAAAAAATAATAATAATAATGGCACCTTGTGTTTTTGTAGACATTATTTATGTACGTTTTAGTTAACACATATATTGAATTTTTAGTATTCAGGACTCATACTTTCTCCTGCATAACCTGGAGACTTTTCAACAATCTATAGCCACAAGATAAGCAATAACAGGAATGAATTGTCATAGAAGGCAATTGTCTTGAGTGATGACACTCTGAATTGTTTGTGTCCATTTGGTGCTTGCAATGGACCAAGAGCTAGAAACCTGGCATTGCAAAACACACACACACACCAAAAAAAAAAAAAAAAACCACATATATGTACGTATGTTGTATCTGGGAGTGCCTTCACTGCTCAGAGCATGTTACCTTTTTACCCTTTTCTCTTTTACAAAAGTAGGTCCTTGAGTTTCCCTGTAGCTCTGACCCAGATTTGGCTTATCCCTTTTCCATCAAATTACTGAGGCATTAGGGAAGACATCTACTGAGGTCAGCACAGGCTTCTGCCAGTAGGTGGGCAGTATGACCACATCACTGTGGTTTGCTACAGAGCAGGTGCCAGGAAGACTTCTCTCTTTTTGATCTTTCTTTCTGCTAAAAGCTGCCATCAGATACCAAGGCACTTATTTTCTGATTAATTTAGACTATTCAGGTTGTTGCAAACAAAAGCCTCTTCAGAGTTTATCATTATCATCTCTTCAACTAGTCTTGCCTTCCTATTCTGGTTACTATCAACATACAGAGTTAAAACATGCCCAGCCCCAACTGAGAACTTTCCTATACTAGGTCTTATAATACTGATTTATTTCACTTTCTTTCCTCCACATTTACATTTTCTCCAAACAGAATTAGAGTGAAAAGATAGGGTTCAATTCCTGGTGACGCCTCCTTCTCTGCATTTTCTATTGTTAAAGAAAAAAAATAGATAACACAACATTTGCCATTCAACATTTTTTGTGTGTACAATTCAGTGAGACTGATTATATCAATCATGTTGTATAACCATTACCAATACCTGTTCCCAAATTTTCCATCACCATAAACTCAATGCTTCCTAAACAATGACTTCCCCTTTGTCCTTCCTGCCCCTGGCAACCACTATTAAACTCTGGTTGGACAATCTACTTCCGTAGCAATACCCCAAGGAGGGGTCTCTATGAGTTGGATCCGACTCAATGGCAATGATTTTGGTTTTGGTAAATATTTCATATTAGTGAAACTATACAATATTTGTCCTTTTGTGCTTGAGTTATTTCACTCAGTATAATTTCTGGTTCTGTCTCTTACTGTCTGTGTGAACTCACACAAATCATTTATTATCTCTGAGCTTTAATTTTCACATGAAGAAAAGGGAGGAAATAATGTTTGCTTCAAAGAGTTGTTATGGGAATCAAATAAAATAGTTCAATGTGAAAATATTTTCATGAAGTATAGAATGTGTAGGCACTGCCATTTGGGGCTACTTCCTCAAATGCATAGGCATCTCCTTCCTGTCCCACATTAAAATACTCATAATAAATCATACCTTTAATAGAATCCACAGGACCTACATTTGTTCCTCAATAAATTAAATAAAACATTACATAGTTCATCTAATTTAATAAATCCCTTTAAAAAAGTTTTAATTGAACCAATTCTGACTCATGCTGACCCATGTGTGTCAGAGTAGAAATGTGTTCCTTGGGGTTTTTAAGGACCAATTTTTCAGAAGTAGATTGATACATCTTTTTTCTGAGACACCTTGGGATGGACTCAATCTGGCACGCTTAGCAGCTGACCACCTCCAACCTTTGCACTACCCACAGACTCCTAGTGAATGCCTATTAGTTTGCAAAATGTCCTCAGTAATTTTTTTTCCCCCATACCCAACTTTTAAAAAGAAAAATAATAATAATTAAAAAAATAAAAAACCTCTACAGATATTTTGGTACTGGAAGTCTCTCTCCCAGAATCAAAACCAACATAGTTCTTAGGAAACAGTCATTATACCTCATACTTTGGTTCTTTGTTAAATAAAGATCTGGCTCCAACTTAACCAGCAAACTGCTTCACTTAGATGAGTAACAATGGAATCAGAGATGTAAAAAAATTAAAATGGAACTCAGGAATTTGAAGGGGAGTGGTGCTATTATTATGGTGCTTTATGAAATAAAAGAATGCATTTTGGAGAGGAAACAGTCATATCCCCTCCTGCCTGAGTTATCACGCTAGCCCATCTAGCCCATCGCTCCCTCTTACTGTTATTAGCCTCTCACAATGTAAAATATTTCTTCATTTCCAGCAGATAATACTTTCAGTGAAAAGGTAATTTTTGAAGTCTATTACTTTCATTCTTAGTGAAGAGCACAATGTAGCATTTTGTTCTAATATACCATTGAAATTGTTTGAGTAGACACACCATGGAATCAAATACAAAATGTCAAAATGGTTTCCATTAACTATGCACATTTGCACTGCTTCAGTTAATGGCCATGTTTTTGTTCTTTTCCTTCATCTTTGCATCTATAAGATGAAATGATTCAGTTGATGTAACTGAAAAGTACATTGAAAAGGTAGAGAGTAAATTACAGAAGCATCAAACCACAATTCAACCCACGTACTTTATTTTATAATGAAGTTTAATAATGATAGAAACTGTCATTAGATTTAAACATCCGTCATTTCAGCAATTGTAGTTAATGTGAATATCTCATACAGAGTAATGTTTTATAAAAACATGGCAGGGATTGTGTATTATACTGAACTGAAATGTCATAATGAAATCTTAACTAGATGCTATTATTGTAATATATATTATGTTAAGAGAAATTTACTTCAACTTGAAAAGATGAAATAAGTAGTGTGCTTCTTTCAACACCGTACATTTAAACAATATCATTTTAGTTGGAAGAAACTACAGTTTTACTTTTGTTTTTTCTTTTCTAGCCTTAACATGAACACAAATATACACTCAATACTTACAACAATAGGTGTGCTTTTATATCTTGGAGGTAAATATACAACAAAAATATAATTATTCAAATCTCTTTGCCAAAAGGAGTATTATATTTACAAAGAAATGTGTAGTCCTTAAGGAGCTCTGGTAGCATAGTGCATAAGGCATTTGGCTGCTAACCAGAAGGTCAGTGGTTCAAACCCACCAGCCACTCTGGGGAAGGAATATGGGGCAATCTACTTGCATAAAGATTTACAGCCTTGGAAATCTAATGGGGGTAACTATGAGTCGGAATTGACTCAATAGCAGTGAGTGAGTTATAGTGCTAATTTTTCAAGCCCTAAAAGTATTTGAGTTGCCCTAGTAGTCTATCTTAGGAACTCTGGTGGTGCTGTGGTTCAGGCATTGGGCTGCTAACCAAAAAGTATTCAGTTTGAACCCTCTAGCTGCATCCACCAGCTTCCTTCCTCCTCGGAAGGAAGATGGGACAATCTACTTCCATAGTGATACTGCCTTGGAAACCCAAGGAGGGGTTGCTATGAGTCAGGTCCAACTCGACAGCACATAACAACAACAACAGCTGCTCCACAGAAGGAAGATGAGACGATCTACTTCCGCAAAGATTTATATATAGCGTTGGATACCTGAAGAGGGTTGCTATGAGTCAGAATTGACTCGAAGGCAGTGGGTTTGGTTTTGGGATATTAATCTATCTTAAAGAAGAAAGGATAGTCCCAGTTGCAAACACCCTGGGCCCAGCCCTAAACAGGCTCCATACTGGCCCAGGAGGCTATGCTTGCTAGGTCATTCAGATGCAGCATCTTTGCTTTGTTTTCTGATGGTGTGGGTTCCTGCTGATGACTACAAAACAATATGGGAATATCAAACAACATTAACACCTAAAGACTTTCTCGTTTTCCACTGCCTGCCAACTTTCCACCCCATCACAACAGCCTCTGGCCACATCAAATAGTTTTATAAAATCTCTGAGAGTACTGAAGAACATTTCACAACTTCATGCATGCTTGATAAAGGAAGAAGTATGAAGCAAACTTTTTCTTCTGAAAACCATGTCTCCCCTACTCTAGTGTCCTAGAAAAGATGAAGAGAAAGTAGCAGGCTCTCCATTTCATAATTCACTTGCCCCTGACTCAAGAGTGATTAGGAAGAATTGACTAAAGCAAAGAGTTTTGTTTTGTGCGTGTGCTTGGGAAAGTTTCATCACTTGTACTTCATAAAATATTTTTCCTTGTGAGTTTGTGTTCCCTGGAGTTCTTTATATTTATGTGTGTATTTTGCATTTTAAGTTTCACAGATGCTCCTGGATAAACTCACCAGCTCTGGTGAACTGGCCAACCATTTAGTCTTCACACCCAGGCGACAGTGAAATACCACTGAAGTGTAGCAAGAGAAAAAAAAAAAAAAAAATTGGTTCAAGCGACTTTGGATAAGTACTACTCACTTCACTGCCCCCTGAAATTACACGCACACATACACACACACACACACTCCTATATTTAACACTGATACATTTAAGATAAAGTGAAAAAAGATAAACAAAGGAAAAAAAAATGCCTCACTGCCATTGAGTCTGTTCGGACTCATAGCGACCCCTCCTTTGGTTTCTGAGGCATTATCTCTATAGATGTAGATTGCCCAGTCTTCCTTGCAAGGAGTGCTTAGTGGGTTTGAACCTCCAGCCTTCTGGTTAGCAGTCAAATGCCTTAGGCACTACACCACCAGAGCTCTGTTGTTGTTGTTGTTATTTGCCATCAAGTCGGCCCCGACTCCTAGTGACCCCTCCTTGGGTTTCTGAGGCAGTTATCACTACGGAAGTAGGATTGCCCAACCTTCCTTCCGAGGAGTGGCTGGTGGGTTTGAACCGCCAGCCTCCTGGTTAGCAGTCAAGTGCCT
>NW_006921647.1:5771244-5774846 GCF_000298275.1 Orycteropus afer afer | reverse complement strand
ATAAAAAAAAAAAAAAAAAAATACTGTTTCAGTTATCTACTACTATGCAACATGCCACCTCTTCACACTTACTGGTTTAAAAAAACACTGATATATTATTTATCACAATTATGTGGGTAGGTTGAACTCAGCTGGACCATTCTTCCGGGCTTGTCTTCTCTTCCATGGAATGTAGCTGACGTCCCTCATGTAGCTAGAATTTCCAAGATGGCCTCTTATCCTTCATGGCCCATTCCTATGTGCTCTTTCACTATTCAGCAATTTAGTCCAAGCTTCCTTACAGCATGGCAACTAGCTTCCAAAAGTTCATCATCCAGGTGGACAAGCCCCACTGTTCAGTGTTCAACAAAGACAAGCCATGTGGCCAGGCCTACAGTTAATGTGCGAGGGGACTAGACAAGAGCATAAATACAAGTCATGATCAGCAACATAACATTCTGTCATAAACAGTGACCAGTTTTCATGGAGGCAGTTCCAACTCATGGTGACACAATGTATCAGAGTAGAACTGTGCTCCATAAGGTTTTTAATGGCTGGTTTTTCATAAGCAGATCACCAGGCCTTTCTTTCCAGGTGCATCTGGGTGAACTCAAACATCCAACCTTTGATTAGCAGCCAACTGCATTAAATGGATCACCCAGGGAATCTACATTGTAAAGAATCAGAAAACTCTTCGATTCCAATTTGCATTAGAAATATCTGTATCTTCTGTTTTCAATAATCATGTTGTTGTTGTTGTTATTTGCCATCGAGTCGGCCCCGACTCATAGCGACCCCTCCTTGGGTTTCCGAGGCAGTATCACTATGGAAGTAGGAATGCCCAACCTTCCTTCCGAGGAGTGGCTGGTGGGTTTGAACCTCCAGCCTTCTGGTTAGCAGTCAAGTGCCTTAGGCACTATGCTACCAGAGCTCCTATTGACAAGACATATGGTGTTGGCACAGCTTTAAAAATGTCAAAAAGACCACCTAGCTGTGCCCCAGCACTTTACTCCTTGGTGGAAGGGCAGAATTCCAGGCACAGGCCTGAGGTTTGCAGAGCCCAAAGGCAACATTTTAAGAGCACTCATTATTGATCAACTTTCAAAGAATAACTAGGCTTAACTAAATTTACAAAAGAAAAAATCATCATCCAAATATAAATACAAAGACAGACCTATACCTGGCTTATGAATAGAAGCTATTTGCAATGTCAATTGTAGTAGGTAAATCTCCCCAGGAGAACAAATTACAAAAGCAGAGACTGCTTTATGAACACAAATTTGGAACAAAGAGAACTGGATATTCTTAAGGGATATTTCCATTAAGGCTAATGAATTGCTCTTCTCTAGTCTACAAGCATCTCTATTTTACGAATTGATGCAGTTCTGTTGACTTACAGCTACATTGCCTCTTAATAAGACCAGAAAAACACCGACATACCATTATTTTCACTAGCAAAGATTATGGACAATCTTAAAAATGAAAGTCCAAATGTTTTCCCAACATTTTGTGTTGCATACCACTAGTATTTTTCACCCAAGATAGCATTCATACTTACTATGCTTGACTCAGAATGCATTGTTGACATACAATGTGAATTTGGTAATGAGTGCACTTCCTTTTTAATCTGATAATCCCCACAGTAACAGGTTGCCATTGTCAAATGATGCTTTTGTAAATTGGTTAACATCTGCCAGTGATTGACCCTATGAACAGTATCCATCAACAATTCCAAATTTACTTTCCAGCATCAAGATTAAAACTAAACAGAGAGCCATGAATTTGCTAAAGCAGTCTTTTAAACTCATTAATATATATAATATATACACTCTACAAATGTAAAATTGATACGTGCTGCTGTTAATCCTGGTCCTTTCAGTGAATTAGATACAAAATGTGAGGAGAGGTATTTATTGAAACTCCTCAGTAAGTTTGTGTTTGTGATTGGGAATTAAAGTAACAAATATATAGAAATAACATATGTGAATAGCATAGATAACATTTCTTTATAAGAATCTTTTAACCCAAACTCTCAAAATTCAGTTTGCATAATAAGAATATCATTTTTCCAAGAGTACTCTTCCTACAGTGGGAAAACATCCTTCATAGTATTTAGCCTGAAATTAAGTAATTCATTAAATGAGAGTGAAAAAATATTAATCCAATTGACCAAGAGAGTGGGTAATCATTTATTGTATTTGAAAGAAACCTTTTCCCTTTAAATATTAGCTATCTCGTGTCAATATCAAAATTCCAATTCTCAAAAACATTGTTGTAAAATGATATCTCAAGAAATTCACTTATTTAAGCATTTGTTGAATGTTACCAGGAAGTGACTCCACATTTGGAATCATATTTACTATTTTAGGCAACCAATTCTGGAATTTACTACACAGAGAAAAACATCTCACACTTGAATAGTTTGTCATCACTTCAAACTCAACAGGTTGGGTTGAAGTAAATCAATAGTTTTCACAAGGTGCTTTGTGAAGCCCCCAAGAAGCCACAGATTCAAGAAGGAATTCAAGTAGAACTGGCGCCTCCTCCAACTTTTAAGGAGAGAAATTCTTTTTCACAATTGTTTGATGGAATGAATTTATATAATGAGTAAATGTGGAGCACATTGTAAGTATTTAATAAACATTTATTCTTCACTCCCTTCACTTCTCCTCCCTCCCCCAAAATCGCATATGGCTTTCCAAACTCTCCTAGTCCTAACCATGTTAATATTTTTTCCCTATTCTTATTGTCTTTTAGCCCTGAATTCATCTTAAGCTTTTCCCTCTCTTCCTTTCTCAAAAGCCAGTCCACACAATGTCCCATATGTGGTCTTTTACATGTCTCAAACTCACCCCTATCTTTCCATTCCCTCCATCACCAGGTTCTGATAGTCTTGTGCCAGAAGTCCAGCAACAACTTTACATTTGAATTACCTGCCTGTGGTCTCTCATCTCCATCCTAATAATGCTGCCAACTGCTGCAACTTTCTTGCTTTGAAATACAGTGTTGTCTATTGCTAGGGCTTGCAAAGACTGCTTAGATGCAATCTTCTGTGTAATTTCAAAAAATCTAAAACCATGCCTACTTCAGTGCTCTTATATTATTGTTAGCTACTATGAAATTGGCTCATAGTGATCTTATGTACAACAGAATGAAATGTAACTCAGTCCTGCACCATCTTTATGGTCATTGTTATGTTTGACTCCATTATTGCAGCTATTGTGTAGTGCCTTCCAATATATGGTGCTCAACTTCCAGCACTATATTGGACAGTATTCTGTGGTGATCCATAAGGCTTTCATTGGCTAATTTTTGGAAGTATATCATCAGGCCTTTCTTTCTAGTTTATCTTAGTGTGGAAGCTCTGCTGAAACCCGTCTACCATGGGTGACCTGGCTGGTATTTTAAATACCAGTGGCATAGCTTCCAGCATCATAGCAACATGTAAGCTACCACATTATGACAAATATGGAAGGTATGTTGTTGTTGTTATGTGCCGTCAAGTCGGCCCCAACTCATAGCCACCCCTCCTTGGGTTTCCAAGGCAGTATCACTACGGAAGTAGATTGCCCCATCTTCCTTCCGAGGAGTGGCTGGTGGGTTTGAACCGCCAGCCTTCTGGT
>NW_006921647.1:5757240-5771144 GCF_000298275.1 Orycteropus afer afer | reverse complement strand
TCTTCCTTCCGAGGAGTGGCTGGTGGGTTTGAACCGCCAGCCTTCTGGTTAGCAGTCAAGTGCCTTAGGCACTATGCTACCAGAGCTTCCATGGAAGGTATAGGGAATTAAAAAAAAAAAAAAAACCCACTGCCATTGAGTCAATTCCAACTTGTAGTGACACTATAGGCCAGAGAGGAACTGCCTCACAGGGTTTCTGAGCCTGTAAATCTTTACCGAAGCAGACTGCTTGATCTTTGTTCCACAGAGTGGCTGCTGAGTTCAAAACCCTGACCTTTTAGTTAACAGCCACATGCTCTTAATCACGGCACCACCAGAGCTCCTGTATAAGGCATCTATGGTAGTTAAGTTTGTGCATCAAATTGGCTGGGCCTGGTTGAGTGGCTGGGCCGCTGGATGTAGTTATTCCCCATGGCGAGGTTGATAATTAACTCCACGATGGAATCTATTGGAGCACCTGAGCAGCTGCTTTAGGTATGTGGGCTGCTTCCAGATATAAGAAGCAACTTTGAGGAAGGTCTCCAGCTTTTTGGCGTGGTTGAACCCTGCATGTAGCCAAGTCATTATTCAACAGCCTGCCATGCTCTGCTGATCTTGGGACTTTTTCTAGACTTGAATTAGTGGCCTGCCATGTTGCCTGGTGATATCAGGCCTGTGCCTTTTTACTTGTCGACCTTCAGTTTGTAAGCCTCAGCAGCCAGCTGCTACCTGAGTGAAGGAAACCCTCCAGCTTCAGTGGGCTGGTAGCAGAAGGCAGAGCTGAAGCCCAAGGTTGAGGGGCTTTCACCCAGCCTCTAGAGCCTGGTACTGTGAACTCTGACCTCTAGTCTCCAAAAATTGTAATAAACTCCTATTTGTTAAAGCCATCCTGTTTGTAGTATTTTCCTGCCAGAACGACACTGTTGTTGTTGTTGTTGTGTACCATCAAATTGGGCCCAACTCATAGCGACCCCTCCTTGGGTTTCCAAGGCAGTATCACTACAGAAGTAGATTGCCCAATCTTCCTTCGAAGGAGGTGGGTTTGAACCACCAGCCTTCTGGTTAGCAGTCACCTGCCTTAGGCACTAAGCTACCAGAGTTCCCAGAGGCACTAGGTAACCAAAACAGCATCCCCTGCCCCCCCCAAAAAAACAAACAAACCCCCTGCCATCGAGTCAATTCAGATCCATAGTGACCCACATTGGGTTTCTGAAACAGTAAATATTTATGGAAGTAGATTTTCCAGTCTTCCTTCCACTAAGTGGCTGGTAGATTTGAACCACCAACCTTCTGGTTAGCAGTCAAATGCTTAGGCACTGAGCCACCAGAGCTCCTTGTATAGGGATGTTATGTTGTTGTTATGTGCCGTCGAGTCAGCCCTGCCTCATTGCGACCCCTTCTTGGGTTTCCAAGGCAGTATCACTACGGAAGTAGGATTGCCCAACCTTCCTTCCGAGAAGCAGCTGGTGGGTTTGAACCACCAGCCGTCTGGTTAGCAGGCAAGTGTCTTAGCCACTATGCTACCATAGAGAGGGTTAAAAATCTAGGTAGGTGGCCAGAAGTAATGGTTATATTATGTGCTCAATGTGCATCTCAATACAGCATTACTTAAGGAATTTCCTAAGATACTTCTTTCCAAAGGAGATATTCCTTAAGAAGAAATAAAGAAAAAGAAAAAGGAAAAAAAAATTCCATGGTCAAATATGTTTGATAATCCCACATAGTATATAAAGTCCTTGTATGTAAACATGGATATTAACATATTAAAGCCTCAGATAATTAATGCAGCTAAGAAATCATTTTAACCTTCTATTTCACAAATTTAAAGATTAAACTGCTCCCATTTTTTTTTAGCATAATAATCCTATTAAAATTCTGCAGAATTTATATTCCAAAGGAAAAAAAAGTTTGGTAAATTCTGTCTTAGTAGGTAGTAAGGTAGATACAAATATTCAAGATGTTGTTGTTGTTATGTGCCATCGAGTCAGCCTGACTTATGGTGACCCCTCCTTGGGTTGCCAAGGCAGTATCACTACGGAAGTAGATTGCCCAAACTTCCTTCCGAGGAGTGACTGGTGGGTTTGAACCGCCAGCCTTCTGGTTAGCAGTCAAGTGCCTTAGGTACTATGCTACCAGAGGTCCTAATATTCAAGATCGTAAAGAATTATCATTGCTATAAAGGTTGGCAGTTCAAACCCATTAGCCAGTCTATGGAAGGAAGACTGGGCAATCTACTTCCATAAACATTAACTGCCTTGGAAACCCAAAGGGGGTTGCTATGAGTCGGAATCGACTAGATGGCAGTGAGTTAGGTTTATATTATTATTATCCCTAATGAGCTCTGGTGGCATTGTGGTTAAAGCATTGGGCTGCTAAACAGAAGGTCAGCAGCTTGAATCCACCAGCCTCTCCACTGGGAGAAAGATGAGGCAGTCTGTTTCCACAAAGATTTAAAGCTTTGGAAACCTTATGGGGCAGTCCTACTCTGTCCTATAGAGTCAGTATGAGTCAGAATCTACTTGATGGCAGTGGGTTTGGTTTTGGTTTGGTTATTATTCATAAGTGTCTGGTAGATTAAGTTCAAATTCCTTATTGCAACATTCAAGATCACCCACTACTCTCTCTTATTCATCTGCATGTACTGGTGACCATGAAAGCCATTGGTTAAGTTATGAACTTAAAATCCTAGTTCTGCCGCTTACCCACAATAGAACTCTAGGCACATTGCTCTGCTTCAGTCTCCTCTTTTTTTTTATAAAATGGTGAAAATAATGGTAGTATGTACATTTCCTAAGTGAGTTTATTTAAAAACGTTGCTTTCCGCACGCATCACAGATTACTGGTTCTAATGCTCTGGAAAATATGCCTGCATTTTAATTTCCCTCAAGATTCTTCTGTAAATTAATTTAAAGAGAAAATGTTTGCAATCCACTGATGACAACTGGCAAGAGGATATTTAGTATATAAAGAAGGGAACATTGTTGCTACTTTCAAATACTGGTAGGGGTAGTGTACAGAATACACAGGAGACCTGTTTTGTGTGTCCCAAAAGGTAGAATTAGGACTTTTGTGGAAGAGAAAGGAGGCAAATCTTAGCTGCAAAGATTGAATATTTCCTTGAAAAACAGACTTCTGCCCCTCCTGCCTGGGTTATTTATTTAATCAGTGCCTTTCCAAGGAAATTTTTGGGAGCATTCAAGCATCTGTTGGGATTCTTGGATTTATGACTTCTAAGTTTACCTGCCAACCCCAAAGTTCTATAATTCTAGACATCACGCCCCATACAGAAACAAACCTTAACTAATACCCATGCCCAAATGCTTTAATTTCTTCTTGACCTTCACTCCTAATGTGTGTGTTCAAGGAAGAATCTTTCTCAGAGATTTTGGTATTTAACATGTTCTTTGGAAGATAGCTTCAAATATTCTCAGCTCAGGTCACTAAAAATGCCCTAAGAGCATAGGTTCACATCTTAGAAAAACACAGAGGAAGGTGTCTCCCAGGGGAAGATAACTTAGGAGCTTCCTCTGGGTTTCCAGGCCCATCATGCCATTCCTTAAACAGCTAGCTGAGCTCACAGTGCTTGTGTAATTAATTCTTGAATCCTGAAGGAATCATTATGTTTCTTTTCACAGCTGCTGTTGTTAGTCACATAAAACATCACCTTGGTTATAAGACCAGAACTTTAATCACATACTAGGACTAAAATCATGCCTTAAAAAAGCATATAATCCAAATTGTTTCCATGCCATTGTAGCAAGTATTAAAAAAAAAAAAAAAAATGCCTACACATTTTTATGATATGGATTTGTGAAATGATGAAAATGCGGCTATCATTTATAATTTCCTTTCAGAATGGACACTTATTTATAAATGAATGGTTCTGTAATAACCCAATGGCACCTTCATAAATCTCTCCAATGTATGGCAGTCTGTAACACATCTGATGAGAAATGTGTTTACTCTTTCAAGATTAAAAATAGAAAAACACAATAGAACAAGTTCATTGGCAGGTTCAGGTGGCCACTTAGTTTATAATAGAATCAGGAAATGAAAGTGCCCTGTGGTGCAGCAAAAAACTCCATGAGAGCTCATTTTTAGCTAACACAAGCAAAGCATGTTAGTGACTTTCCTCAGTTGTCAGCATTAAAAAAAATAAATAAATAAAATAACTGTATACCTCCTTTCAATCAGCTAAATATTTATTCAAATCCTCAGCTTGTTATTTCTTCATTAACAAGGTTTCCCCTGCTGCTCAGCAGAATATGTGGGGAACTTTGCAAATGTCAGAAGCACTCAAGTTGAATCAACCGGGGAAGTGATAACGAGGCTCATAATCAAGTGGAACTACAATAGTGGCACATTTCAAGCTGGGAAATAATAGATCAATACCGAAAGCTCTCTCCCATGGGATAAGACTGCTATTTGTTCTTATTTTGTGATTTGTTTTTACTCATCAAATCACAAGTACAATGTGTTTCTGTGTTAACCTTCAATTTGTAAATGATCATTTGTATTCTAATCCTCAGAACACTGCAACAGAGAAAAGAAGGTGCAATTTGGAAAGAAAAGCTGAGGCTTGTGAACAAAGGAAGTAAAATAAAATAAGCAAAGTATTTCAGAAGGAACTAGTGCTTTTAGAACTCTTGATTAGTTTAGGAAAATCTTATTCTCATAGGTAAATCGAGCCTCATAATGCAGAGATTGTGAAACACAGACAAATTTAACAAAGATCCTCACAGAAATACTTTAAAAAGCTTCAATTTAATCTGGCATTAGGAAAATCTAACACACTCATTTGTGTGTTTTGGAAAAATAAATGTATTTATTATCTTGAAGTCACAGATGTTTTACATTTAAGCATATAGTTCTGTAAGGCCTTGCTTGAGTGGCCTGGCTTATGAGAGCTCCTGCCACTGGTGGTGAGAAAAAAAATGTCACTGCATTAAATTATTTTATATAATTCTGTGTTCTCTTCAGTACCACTTTCCAATAATAAGTCAGACCCTCATCAATTTATCTTTTAAACTACTTGTCTTACATCATTTCAAATATATATTATAATCTATGAGGTTCTGATTATGAAAAACCTGATTCATAAACATAGGATAAATCAAGAAAGTTGTTTTTCTGTGTGTAACATGATATGATACCAAAACAGAAATCCAAACTATGTTTACAAAACTAAGAAGATGAAAAAGTTTAAATGGGTAAGTAAATAAATTAACCCAGAAAAATTTATAGGGCAATAGTATGCATTTTCCTTGGTTAAGAAATTTCTGTGTATATCCTTTTCTCTTTCCAAATATAAACAGATGAGCCTGTACTAGAAAGATGTCATTGAAAATAGCAAGCTATGACCACCATTAAAAGGAATAAGTGGCTGGTCATCCAAGTATTCTTTTTGTTAATTGATGGCAATTGTTATTATGTGATGGACCCGAGATGTTGTTACAAGTTGGGACCTGAGATGTTACAAGTCATTTGCACTTGACTGCTAACCTAAAGGTTGGCAGGCTTAAACACACCCAGCAGTATCACGAAAGAAAATGCCTGGTGATTTGCTTCCATTAAGATTACAGCCAAGAGCTTGCTAGCAGCCATCTAGATGCAACAGTGGGTCTCTCCTCATCCAGACCAAAGAAGAATGAAGAAAACCAAAGACACATGGAAACAATTAGTCCAAGGGACTGGTATACCATGTGATCCTCAGCCTATATGACTATGAGACCAGAAGAACTAGATGGTGCCCAGCTGCCACTGTCGCCCACTTGGAGGAGATCCTGGATAGAGTCAGAGAACAATGTGGAACAAAACTCAAAATCATTAAAAAAAGAGGGGGTGAGCAGGTTTGCTGGTCTGATAGAGGCTGGTTGAACTCCTGAGACTATGGCCCTTAGCTTCCCTTCAGGTCTAGAATTGAACCCACTTCTGTGGCTTCCAGCCAAACAAAAGACAGGCATATGAGCTGAACATTTACATTAGGTGGATACACTCCTTGGAAAGATCAATCATGGCAGAATAGAAGGGCAGTGTATGCACAGGGAGACAGCTCAGGGGGCAGGAGTGCATGGGAGCAAAGGACAGATGGAACAGGTGGCTATGGGAAGGAAGTGGAAGGAGAGCTGTTGCATTGTGGGAGATGACAGGCAATGTCATGAGACAAAGTGTATGTGAACTGCTATATGGAAGATGAATTTGCTCTGTAAACTTTCACCCAAATCACATAAAAAAATAAAAAAATAAAAAAGATTTTCAGAAGTCAACAGTAAATCATTTGAAAAGGGCATATATTACAGAAGGTGGATATGAATTGTGGGTAAGTGTTCGTTGTTCTCCCCACAATGCCATCTGAAAACCCTGTCCACAGGGTTTGGATATACCTGCCCAGTCTTCCTTGGCTCAGGTAACTATTGATGTGGTTTTCTTTTGGAATATAAACTATAAATTGGGGTATTGGGTGAGGAGGAGAAGAATAGCTTCTAACAAAAATAAGAAAAAGAATAATTTGCGAAAAGTTTGGTTACCCCTCTATATTATAGCAATTGATATACTGTATTAAACAAAAGGAGTAGTGGTTAAGGCATTTGGCTGCTAATCAAAAGGTCAGTGGTTTGAACTCACTAGGTGCTCCATGGAAGACAGATGAGGCAGTCTAGTTCTGTAAAGATTTACAGCCTTGGCAATGCAATGAAGGTCACTATGAATCAGAATTGGATCCATGGCAGTCAGTTTGGCTTGAGTTTGATCACACAAATTAATCATTTAAAGCCAATTATGAGTAAAATGAAGGTCCTCAGGTGGTGCAAGTTGTTTGCAATTGGCTGCTAACCTAAAAGTTGGCAGTTAGAACCCATACAACAGGAGTAAGATTTGGTGATTTGCTTTGGAAAAGATAACATACAAGAAAGTCTTCTGGACCAGTTCTACTATGTAACATGGGGGGGGGGTGTCACCATGAGTCAGAATCAACTAGACAACAACAAGTTTGTTTTGTTTTGTTTTTTGGAGGGTATGTGTATTGGGAACTCTGGTGATGTAGTCCCTATGGCATTTGACTGCTAACCAGAAGGCTGACAGTTCAAACCCACCAGCCACTCCTCAGAAAAAATGTTGGGCACTCTATTTCCATAGTGATCCTGCCTCAGAAACACAAGGAGGGGTCACTGTGAGTCGGTTCTGACTTGACGGCAGTCCTTTGCGTTGTGTTGTGTTACATTGTGTATTGGTTACCTCATGCCACTCTAACAGAAAATATGACAAATGAATGGCTTTAACAAACAGGGATTTATGCTCTTACAGTTTAAGAGGCTAGAAGTCTGAGTTCAAAGTGCCAGTTCTAGGGGCTGGGTGAAAGCCCCTCAACTCTGGGCTTCAGCTCTGTCTCTTGCTTTCGGCCCACGGAAGCTGGTAGACTCTTTTAACTGAGACAGCTGCTGGCTGCTGAGGCTGACAAACCCAAAGTCAACAAATAAAATGATATCTCAAAACTCACTGCTGGCAAGTCGGATCCAACTTATAACAACCCCTCCTTGGGCTTCTGAGGCACTATCACTACGGAAGTAGATTGCCCAATAAAATGGCATAGTCTGAAAATCATTAAACAACATAGAAGGTCACTGGTTCAAGTCCATTCTCAGATCGGCAAAAATCATGGCAGACCATTGACATAAAGACTCGGCCAAGTGCAGTGTCTAAGCATACCAAAAAGCTGCAGAAACTTTTCTCAAAGTTTCTCTTATGCACTGGAAATGGACTATATCCTTAAGGCAGCTACTCAGCTTCTCCAGTAGATTCCACCATGGAGTTGATTACCAATCTCATCATGGGGAATAACTACATGCAGCTGCCCAGCCACTCAAAACCAGGCCCAGCCAAGTTGACACACAACTTAATTATCACAGTATGTAAAGTAGCTTTGCTTTCCTTAGGAAATATTTTGCAAAAAAATATATATACACCTAGTGATCTTTCCTATGGCGTATCTTGAGGCAAACTTTGAATATACAGAAAAGAATGTGGTCCTCAGAGCCCTGAAGACATTAATCTGAGCATTTTCTAATTTTTTTAACATTCCCCAGAGTAGCTCTGACACAGGCCTTTGGAATTAGTTTGCTCATACCAATTAAAACAAACCATACCTGTTGTTTTCTAGTCGGTTCCAATTCATAATCCAGGGAAATCTGTCTTCACGAAATGTTGGGAGTGACTTTGTAGAATAAGCTAGTTTTTTTTTTTTTTTGTCAAATGAGTTCTCCTTCAAGCTGACAGAGAGTTTATTTTTCACTTTGTCTGAAAATTCTACAGAGTGCCTAATGGCACTGAATAGAGTCCAAGAATCATTTGTAAAGCCCAACCACAACATGAATTTTATTTTATGCCTCCTTCTAAATAAGTCTTTTCTAAATATATTTTTGAGAACTGACAGCACATAAAAGGGAGCTATTAAGGAGAACCACAGGGTGTCTGTGATGGGAAGGGCTGATTATCCCTGACAGCCTCCAACTTTTGAATTCATGGAAAGGCAAACCACAAATATTTCAGTGAGCCTAGCATGCAGATAAATTTTATGCCACATTGCCCTTCTCCTCTTTCCCTCCTTTTTCCTCTCCCTTGCCTTCCCAGACCCTTCTAAAACATATATCTGTTATGAGGTGTTCTTGGGAGCTTTCTGCTGTCTTCTGACTCACATAGTATCAGACCCACCAGCATTTTTAAAAAGGCAAATTTGCTTAGTCCTATAGCAGCCTCCCAATTAGAATGCACTATCCTGATTTATCTACTTCTTTGCATTGCATGGTGAAGCATTAGTCTGTAGCAGGGTACTCTGGGAAAAGCTCTGTGGTTTCAGAATCCTAAATTTTAGGAAGATCCTCAGCAAAAGCATGAAGTAAACTTGAATCTTACCCTTCATTCAGGTTTCAGTCTGTGACCTTGTACTGAGCTTCCATGAATAGAACATTGTCCTCGCTGGGTAGAGGCTCAATAACTGGACATTTTCTGGGTCTCTAGATTTGTACAATAACATATCAACTCCAATCTATGAGCACAATGCTCCAGTGACTGCCAAGAATGGCTGCAATATTGATGCCTTTCAATGTAGATCACATCATTCACCAAGCAGAGCTCAATAAAATGATACTGTAGTTAACAATTTTTATAACACAAAGTTACTTTAAAACATGGAACTAATCAGAGGGAAGCCTGTTTATGCATGTCACCACTATATTTAATTGTCAATAAATAAACAAAGATTTGCTTCACCTATTGTCATGTATATCAAGTAAGCCATTAATCTAAACTAATGAAGCTTAAGATATATGACAGACAGTTTTTATGGAGAGTCTTCTTAATGATATGTTTGCTTTTCATTTCAATGCCAAGCAAGCCCATTATCAAGAAAGCAGCACATTATGGTCCAAACACATTGAAATCTGCAGCACTACTCTTTGTTCCAAGTTCACAATAAGCAGTGCTTGCACTTACATATTCATGTACTCTCTGAGATGTAATGCATTAGTTAGAAATGAATAAAAGAGGGGACAGTGCATCTAATACTCAAGGTCCATTGTGGGTGCCGAAAACACTTTGGGTTTTTAAACTTACCTGGAAAGAAAAATCCAGCCCGATTCTTGCATGCATCCATTTTGAAAGTGTTCATAAATGTGTATCATAAACACAATGAATCCTAATCATGAAAGAACACCCTGAATCTCTGAAGAACACAAATCCAGGATGCCAAACAGCAAATAGCTTCTGGATAATAAAAGCAAGCCTTCTCCAATTACTTCAATGTTCACATTAATCCTAAAGCTTTGATGATTTCCAAAGATGAAGTAATTATTTCTTATTCTGCTTCTATTTTGGATGAGAATAATGTGGACAAATTAACATCTATCAAACCTTAATGATCTCTATCTCTGGTGACATAACATATTCAGAGAGTTGACCCTTTGGACCACTCCACCAAGAGATTTTGCAGGTGCCAAAGACCAAATGAAAGATTCAATCAGGTTACAGTTTTGTTTACTCAAATATGTGGGGATATGTCTAAAATGGGACCAGGTTACAAGAGGATATAATATTAAGCACAACAGAAATCTTGACTATCTTGCTCAACAGTATTTCCAGCATTTTCCATTAACCATGATCGTGATGGGTACTTGGCAAGTATTTGCTAACTCTATGGAACAATTATGACATAAAGAATAGAAAGATTTTTAAAAAAACATTTCTGGAAACATCTTTCTCTCCTCTCCCTTCCCATTTTGCCACTTTCTCTACCGTAAACAGGAAGTAATCTCTCTACTGGTGATATTTTCTGCTCTACATCTTCAACGCTATGCAAGAAGGGATCTTCAGGGCTATGTTAGTCAGGGTGCTGCAGAAAAACAGTATCAACAGGACATATTGAGAGAGAAAGAGAAACAAAAAGAGAAAGAAATTTTAAAGAATTTGTTTATGTGATTATTAGGAGTGGTAAACCCCAAATCTGTAGGCCAGGCAGCAGGCTAGGAACTCCAGCAGGATGTTTATACTCTTTAGGCAAAATTGTTCTCCCTCAAGAAACCTCAATTTTTGCTCTTAACTCCTTCAATGGATTAGATAAGGCTCTTCCACATTATGGAGAGTCATCTACATTACTTAAGGTCAACTGATTATAGATGTCAATCCTATGCGAATACTGTCACAATAGTATCTACACTAGTGTTTGACCAAGCAACTGGACACCATAGCTCAGACAAGTTATCATGTAAAACTAACCATCACAGTACCTTATGAAATCATAAATCCATTCCTACTTTAATTCTGTATTTGTTGAAAACAAGGCAAAATTAAACTCATTCCTTCAAGAGATATTCACAGAGTACCACAATCAATCAGATTGGTACAAGGGCCCTCCTGGAGTTTAAAGACATGCCAAAAATTAAATAAACAAACCCATTGCTATTGAATTGATTATGACACATAGCAACCCTACAGGAGAGAGTAGAATTGTCCCTTAGTGTTTCCAAGACCATAATCTTTTTGGAAGCAGTCTGCCATATCTTTCTCCTATGGAAGAGCTAATGGATTCTAACTGCTGACTTCTTGGTTAGCAACCAAGTGTGTAACCACTGTGCAATGAGGCTCACTAAAGACACATACCTAGCTATTAATGAAACTTCCTTAGCAGTGTGAACAAAGTCTTCAGAGCTCTTGGAGTACAGAGGAGGTTATCATTGTGAATGGAGGGTTCAGGGAAGGCTTCACAGAGGATATGTCTTACAAAGAAGGCTCTGAAGGGTGAGTCTGATGTTTTAGAAGTAGAATGCCAAAACTTTCTTCTCAGGCATCTCTGGATGGACACAGACCAACAACCTTTCATTTAGCAGTCAAGCACTGGACCATTTGTACCAACCAGAGACATCTGTCGAAGGACTTAGCAACACTCAACAAAGCAAGATTGAAGGAAGGAGTGTTTGGTTAATAAAGCATTATGTTTAACATACAGTTTCTGAGTATACAGCAAATTGGATTATAATCACCAAAGAATTATAATGCATTACAAAACTTTATAACAGGGTTTCTTACCTCAGCGTTATTGACATTGTCAGTTTGTGGTACTGTGGTGGTTTGTGTGTTGCTATGAGGCTGGAGGCTATGCCCCCAGTATTCTAAATACCAGTAGGGTCACCCATGGTGAACAGGTTTCAGTGGAGCTTCTGGACTAAGACAGACTTGCAAGAAGTTCGGGGCCATCCACTTCCCAAAGAATTCATAGCCTTATAAATAGTAGTGAAACACTGTCTCATGTAGTACTGGAAAACTTTAAGAATAACCTTAAAATATTGTCTGATATAGTGCTGGAAGATGAGCCCCTCAGATCGGAAAGCACTCAAAATACAGCTGGGGAAGAGCTGCATCCTCAAAGTAGAGTCACACTTAATGACATGGCTGGTGTAAAGCTTTCAGGACTTCCATTAGCTGATGCGACACAACTCAAAATGGGAAGACACATCGACAAACATTCAATAATAATCACAACATGGAATATATTGCTGTTGTTGTTGTTAGGGCCATTGCTCTGACTTATAATGACCCTACATATAACAGAACAAAACACTGTCGGGTCCTGTGCCAGCTTCACAATTCTAGCTATACCTGAGCCCATAGTTGCAGCGACTGTGCCAATCCATCTTGTTGAGGGCCTTCCCCTTTTTCATTGACCCTCCACTTTACCAAGCATGATATCTTTCTCCAGGGAATGGTCCCTCTGACAACATGACCAAAGTAGGTGAGACAAAGTCTGGTCACTCTCACTTACAAAGAGCATTGCAGTTGCACGTCTTCCAGGACAGATTTGTTCTTTCTTCTGGCAGTCCATGGTACTTTCAGTATTCTTTGCCAATACCACAACTCAAAAGCATCAATTCTTCTTCGGTCTTCCTTATTCATTGCCCAGATTTCACATGTATAAGAGGTGACAGAAAATACCATGGCTTGGGTTAGGCACACCGTAGTCTTCAAAGAGACATCTTTGCTCTTCAGTGCTTTAAAGAGGTCTTTTGCAGCAGATTTGCCCAGTACAATATGTCATATGGTGTCTTAACTGCTGCTTCCATTGGTGATGATTATAGAAGCAAGTAACATGAAGTCTTTGACAACTTCAATCTTTTCTCCATTTATTGTGATGTTGCTTATTGGTCCAGTTGTAAGGATTTTTGTTTTCTTTATATTGAGGTATAATCCATAATGCAGACTATAGTTTTTAATCTTCATCAGTAAGTGCTTCAAGTCATCTTCACTTAGAGTAAGAAGGGTTGTGGCATCTGCATACTACAGTGTGTTAATGACTCTTCTTCCAATTCTGATTCCACACTCTTCTTCATATAGTCCAGCTTCTGGGATCATTTGCTCAGCATGCAGATTGAATAAGTATGTTGAAAGGATACAACACTGACACACTCTCTTCCTGATTTACATGGAGTATCCCTCTGTTCTGTTCAAACAGCTACCTCATGGTCTATGTACAGGTTCCTCAGGAGCACCATTAAGTGTCTTAGAATTGACATTTTTCTCAATGTAATCCATAGTTTGTTATTATCTACACAGTCAAATGCCTTTGCATAGTCAATAAAACACAAGTAAACATCTTTCTGGTATTCTTTTCTTTCCGCCAAGATCCATCTGATTTCAGCAATGATATCCTTCATTCCAATTCCTCTTCTGAATCCAGCTAGAGTTTCTGGAAATTTTCTGTCAATATATTGCTGCAACCATTTCTGAATTATCTTTAGCAAAATTCCACTTTCATGTGAAATTAATGATATTGTTTGATAATTTGCACCTTCTGTGGGATCACCTTTCTTTGGAATGGGTAAAAATAAGGATCTCTTCTAGTCAGTTAGTGAGGTAGCTGTCTTCTAGATTTCTTGGCATAGACAAGTAGAAACCTTCATCACAGCATCCATTTGTTGAAACATCTCAATGGGTATTCCATCAATTCCCGGAACCTTGTTTTCTGCCAATTCCTACAGTGCAGCTTCAACTTCTTCCTTCAATACCTTTGGTTCTTGATCATATGCCACCTCCTGAAATGGATGAACAACGACCAATTCTTTTTGATACAGTGACTCTGTGTATTCCTTCCATCTTCTTTTAATATTTCCTGCATCATTCAATATTTTGCCCATAGAATCTTTCTTTCTTTATATATATACATATATATATATGTATATATATAGTTGTTGTTGTTAAGTGCCGTCGAGTCGTTTCCAACTCATAGCGACCCCATGCACAGCAGAACGAAACACTGCCCAATCCCGCGCCAGGCCCACAATCCCTGCCATACTTGAGCCCATCATCGCAGCCACCGTATCAATCCATCTCGTTGAAGGCCTCCCCCTCTTTCGTCGACCCTCCACCCTACCAAGCATGACATC
>NW_006921647.1:5740317-5752325 GCF_000298275.1 Orycteropus afer afer | reverse complement strand
CTGTTGGAGACCTCTCGTATCCCCCCACCTGGGTCAATGTGGCTGACTGTTCCTCTGTCTGGCTTCCTGTCTTTTAATCCTCTTTCTCCTGGTCTTCTGGCCTGCTTCTTTGGCATCCCTGAGTTTCATATATATATGATTTTTTAATGTGATTTGGGTGAAAATTTACAGATCAAATTCATTTTCCATACAGTAGCTCACATGCACTTTGTCTCATCACATTGACTGCAATTTCACACAGTGCAACAGCTCCCCTCCCACTTCCTCCCCATAGTTACCTCTTCCCTGAATCCTATCCCCCCCATGCACTCCTGCCTCCTGACCTGTCTCCCTGAGTATACACAGCTCTTCTACTTTCCCATGATTGATCCACCTAATGTAAATATTCAGATCATATGCCTGTCTTGTTTGACTGGAAGCCACAGGAGTGGGTTCAATTCCAGTCCTGAAGAGTAGCTAGGAACCATAGTCTCAGGGGTTCACCAGCTCTACCAGACCAACAAAACTTCCCCCCACTCCTTTTTTTATGGTTTTGAGTTTTGTTCCACATTGTTCTCCTACTCTATCCAGAATCTCCTACGTAGATCCCCCTTCGAGTGGTTGACAATAGTAGCCGGGCACCATCTAGTTCTGGTCTCATCATTGTATCAGCTGAGGATCACATAGTGTACCAGTTGCTTGGACTAATGGTTTCCATGTGTCTTTGGTTTTCTTCTTTCTTCTTTGTTCTGGATGAAGAGAAACACATCGTTGCATCTAAATGGCTGTTTGCAAGCTTTTAAAATCCCAGTCGCTACTCCCCGAAGTAGGATGCGGAACAATGTTTTCATGTAATATGTTATGCTATTTGAGCTTGATATCCCCTACTACCATGGTCCTGAGCCAACAGGTCCAACTATTCACTCCTTCTGGATAGCTGGCTGTGCCCAAGATGTGACTACAACATTGTCCCTTGTCAGCTTCATTAAGTGCTTGGGAATTCTTACAGAATATACAAATACACTTGTAGAAACATTGTCCGCCACCCTATACATGGTCATGGGCATGCTCTCCACTGGATAGACATATCTAATAGTTCAGCCTATTCACGCATCTATCCACCCATAGATCAATGTTTGCCTTCACTGACAATGTTATACTTTGTGTGCAAAAGGGTTCATCTTTGTTGTCTGTACCTCCCATACATCTCTCAATGTCTTCTTCTTCCTCAATACCATTGTGTTGATCACTCATATTTGATACATTGCCCTTCTCTTCCCTCAAATCAATACTTATCTCTCCTACCACCCCTGGTAACCAACAAAGAAAATTTCCTTCCATATATAAATCTTTCCTTAACTTTTTACAATAATGGACTAATACAATATTTGTCCTTTTGTGATTGACTTATTTCACTCAGCATAAGTTCATCCATGTTATGTGATGTTTGCGGATTCTACGTTATCCTTTAGTTGCCCATATAATCTTTCAATATTGCAATTTGAAGCTTGAATTTTTTCTTCAGTTCTTTCAGCTTGAGAAATGCTAAGTGCATTCTTCTCTTTTGGAATTCTAACTCCACATCTTTGCACATTTCACTATAATAATTGACTTTGTCTTCTCAAGCTTCTCTTTGAAATTTTCTGTTCAGTTCTTTTATCTTGTTCACTCCTTCTGCTTTAGGTTCTTTCCATTCAAAAGCAATTTCAGGGTCTTTTCTGACCCATTTGGTCTTTTCTTCCTTTCCCATCTTGTTTAATTATCTTTTACTGTCTTCTTATATGATGTTCTTCATGTCATGCCACAATTCATCTGATTTTCAGTCACTGGTGTTCAGTGCTTCAAATCTATCCTTTAGATGGTCTCTAAATTCAGGTGAGATATAATCAAGGTCATATTTTGGCTGTGGTGGACTTGTTTTAATTTTCTTCAGGTTTGACTTGAACTTGCCTATGAGCAGCTGATGGTCTGTTCCACAGTCAGCTCCTGGCCTTGTTTTGGCTGACAATACTGAACTTCTCCATCTCCTCTTTACACAGATGTAGTCAATGTGATTCCTGTGTATTCCATCTGGTGAAGTCCACTTGTATAGCTACTATTTATGTTGTTAAAAAAAAAAATGTATTTGCAATTAATAAGTCATTTGTCTTGGAAAATTCTATCATGTGATCCCCAGCAACATTTCTATCACCAAGGTCATGTTTTCCAACTTCTGGTGATTCTTCTTAATCAGTCCATTTGAACACATTAATGCCTAGGATATAAATTTTTTCGTGATCCATTTCATTTTTGACAACTTCCAATTTTCCTAGATTCATACTTTCCTTGCTCTGACTATTAATGGATGTTTGCAGCTGTTCCTTCCCATTTTGCATTGTGCCACAGCATCGAATGGAGATCCTGAATATTTACTGCATCTACATCATTAAGGTCAACTCTGCTGTGAGGAGGCAGCTCTTTCCCAGTCATATTTTGAGTGCCTTTCGATCTGAGGGGCTAATCTTCCAACACTATTTTGAACAGTTTCAGGGCTATTCATAAAATTTTCCAGTACCATATGAGACAGTGTTTCTTTGTTATTCATAAGGTTTTCACTGGCCAATTCTTTGGGAAGTCACTGGTCTCTTTACTTCTTCTAAGTTTGTCTTTGTCTGGAAGCTCTGTTGAAACCTGTCCACCATGGGTGACCCTGCTGGTATTTGAAATACTGGTGGTATAGCCTCTGGCCTCACAGCAACACACAAGCCACCACAATATGACAAACTGACAAATGAGTGGGGGAAATATGGAATATAACAAGTATGAATCTAGGAAAATTGGAAGTTGTCAAAAATTAAATGGAACACATAGTGATAGATATACTAGGCATTAGTTAGTTGAAATTTTTGGCCATTTTAAATCAGACAATAATATGATCTACTATGCCAGGAATGACAAATTGAAGAGGAAAGGCATGGCATTCATCATCACAAAGCATGTTTCAAGACCTATCCTGAAGTACAGTGCAAGGAAAATATCCATATGCCTACAAGGAAGACCACTTTAAACTACTATTATTCAATTTACACACCAACCATCAAAGCCAAAGACAAAGAAATTGAAGAATTTTACCACCCTCTGCAGTCTGAAATAGACCAAACGTGCAATTAAGATGTGTTAATTATCACTGGTGATTCAAATGCAAAAGTTGGAAACAAAGAAGAATCACCAGTAGATGGAAAATATGGCCTTGGTGATAGAAATGACACTGAAGATCACACAACAGAATTTTGCAAGACCAATGACTTATTCATTGTAAACACCTTTTTTCAACAACATAAACAGTGGCTATACTGGTGGATTTCACCAGATGGAATACACAGGAATCAGATCAACTACATCTGTGGAAAGAGGCAATGGAGAACCTCAATATCTTCATTCACTCAGGAATAGCAAGGATTATGAGGCTGGTGCAGGATCACACAGTGTTTCATTCTGTTTACATAGGGTTGCTTTGAGTTGGAGCCAACTTGATGGCACTTAACAACAATTATTTGTTGTGGGGGAATGCTCTGTGCATTGTAGGCTATTTAGTAGCATCCCTTTACCTTCTAGATCCCAGTAGACAACCAAAAATATCTCCAGACATTGCCAAAATGGAAGAAAAATTACCCTATCTGAGAATCATGGCTCTAGATATTCATATTTAGTGAATGCATTTTATAATCTTCTTTTGGTGATTTAAAAGGCACATGATAACCCAATTGTGACTTAGGGTGGACAACCATGACAAGATCAGAAGCAGTGTAAATTCCAAATAATGGAACATTTGATAGCAGAGTAGTAATTATAACTACCAGTAGATAATAGTTTATTAGAGTAAAATAACTATTTATGGAAAAACAAAAAAACATTGTGTTGTTTTGAAAATGAGGAAACAGAAGAATAAGTAAGATTAAATGACATATTAGGAAGTCCTCAATGGGTTTGGTAGAGTATCTTTGGCTCTCCAGTGGAATCCTGGGGCATGCAGATCCTGTGTCTATATTTAAACAACATCATGGCTCTTCTGCTTCCATTTCTTTAACAGTTAAATGAGTCACCTGAAGATAACTCCTATTCATATTGTCTTAAATAACCTTTCATCTTTTCCTTGGTATGTATAATGCCAGAATTTCATTGGACATGAAAGAATGACTTATACTCCAAGGTGGATGGATTCTTAGTGGTCTGGGTCAGGTAAAGAAAATCAAGATGTCAAGATTCACAAACAGGAAGACTTTGGGCCTCCTTTCAGGAGTGAAATACAAACCAACATGCACAATATTTTTGAAAAAGGCTTTACAAAGATATTACCACATTGCACATGGCTTTAATATTGAAAGGAACATTTGCTCCATTGTCTTATTTCACAACTACATGATGCATTCCAAATCAATTCCCAGTGTCCCATCTAAGCTTCATAAAAGCAGCTTTTTCCAAAGCTCTGGTAGCATAGTGCCTAAGGCATTTGACTGCTAACCAGAAGGCTGGCAGTTCAAACCCACCAGCCACTCCTAAGAAGGAAGTTTGGGCAATCTACCTCCATAGTGATACTGCCTGGGAAACCTAAGGAGGGGTCACTATGAGTTGGATCCAACTTAATGGCAGTGAGTTTTGAGTAATGTCCAAATCTATCCCTATGAAAGAAGTTGCAGTCCAGAGTTTGGAATACTCATGGCTCAAATATTAGCCACACTCTAATGTTGTTGTTGTTGTTGTTATGTGCCATGGAGTCAGACCCAACTCATAGTGACCTCTCCTTAGGTTTCTGAGGTGGTATCACTATGGAAGTAGATTGCCTAACTTTCCTTCCGAGGAGTGGCTGGTGGGTAGTGTCAAATTCCATGACCACAAGTTTACTCCATTGTGAGTAAGGCAAACCTTTGGAGAGGATCTGGGTCCCTGGGAATCTTCCTACAGTGAGAAGCCATTCAACCACTTGAGTTAGTTTTCTAAATTCCCTGCAGCTCCAGTAAGTTTCTCCCCAGAGAAAATGAAAAAAAAAAAAAAAAAAAAACAGAGAAAAGGCAAAAACTTTCTCTCTGCTTCTAGGAATTGGCCCCAAGGTAGAAAATATCTGTTCAGGTGTCAAAACAGGGGTGTGCTAGGACCTTTCATTCAAAGAAGTACTGACATCACCAAGGCTCACAGGATCCTTCTTGGTTCTGAAACCTTAATTGCCTTTTGCTTCCAGCTAAAGCATCCCTCCTCCAACCCAGCACCCCATTCACACTGAGCACTGCCCTCTATGAGCTCTCCCAACGTCCAGCTGGTGGAGCACACAAAAGTGGAGAAAAACCCTAGTCCTCTCTGCAAAGTCACCTATAGGATCTTCCCCAGACCTTTTGCAAGTGAACCCCTCACAGCTACACTCAAGGGATTGGTCTCACAAGAACCTTCCCACTCTTTAATCTTCTGGTCAGAAGGAAAAGCTAAACTCTTAGCTATTAACTTTGTGTTTACATATATATATATATATATATATATATATATATATATACACACACACACACACACACACACACCAACACTACACACATCAACACCACACATACACACACACACACACATATAGATATATAAGTGACATATTATATTTCTTACTCTATGCCAGAAAGGAGCTCTGGTGGTGTCATGGTTAAGACATTTACCATCAACCAAAAGGTTGGTGGTTAGAAACCATCAGCTGTTCCATGGAAGAAAGATGAAGCAATCTGCTTCCATAAAGATTTACAGCCTTGGAAATCCAATGGAGGTCGCTATGAGTCAGAATCAACTTGATGGCAGTGAGTTTGGTTTTTGGTTTTGAAGTCTATGCCAGAGACACTAATACTTTATATATATTGACTTATTAAATACAACAGTATTACCACATAAGTTTTACTACTATTCTCATTTTATAGAGTTTAATTACTTGATTCCACAGCTAGTAAGAATCACAGTTGGAATTGAAACCCAGACTATCTCAACCCAGAGGCTGCAATCACTTAAACAGTTGTTTATTTTTGTTATCTGGGTTTCTCAAGAAGTGTATCAATAATACTGTTTTTTAGTCCTTCTCACCAGAAAGTTCTCTACTTCCTGATAAGGGGGACTAAAAGCTGAACCCTGATGGTGTAATGGTTAAGCTCTTATTTGCTAACTAAAAGGTTGACAGTTTGAATCCATCCAGTGACTCCATGGGATAAAGACTTGATGATCTCCTCCTGTAAAGATTACAGTAAAAAAAAAAAACTATGAGGTTGTTTGAATCACTCACACAAGTCTGCTGTAAGTTGGAATCAACTTGTTGGCACCCAACAACAACCACAATGTTGTGGACCTAACTGTCATTATATACACACTCTCTCCATTCCTCAGAAGGTTAAGAGAGGCACAATTCAGAGGGCTCCTGCTTCTTGCTCTGTTCCCCCTTAATAGTGCCCTCTTGTTCCAAATTGCCATTTGGATCTTCCAGAAATGTTATGGGCCATGTGTCTTCCATAGATGTTGGACAAGTTTTGTCAGCTGAACCCATCAAAATTCAAATAGATCATTCTAGGTCTTTGCCTAGGGTTTCACAATACCCTATAAAGAAGGAAACAATGGAAAGATTATCCTCAATAACCCAATATTTCTTTACAAAGGGGTTTATTATCCCTAACACTAGCCCATGTAATACTCCTGTTTTCTATGTAGAGAGATCTAGGAATTGAGACTGGCAGTTTAACTGCATAATTATCCCTAGCTTTCCCATAGAGTCTAATCTCAATTTACTTTTATTTAATATTCCTCCTGAAACTACTCATTTTACTGTAATAGATTTGTACAAAAACCTTTTTCAGTATCCCAGTTCACACAGATCATCAATTCCTATTTTTCTTTTATATTAGGTAATCAATAATTTAGGGGCTCTGGTGGTATAGTGCCTAAGGCATTTGACTGCTAACTAGAAGGCTGGCAGTTCAAACCCACCAGCCACTCTTTGGAAGGAAGATTGGGCAATCTACTTCCATAGAGATACCACCTCAGAAACCCAAGGAGGAGTCACTGTGAGTCAAATTGACTTGATGGCACTGAGCTTTTTTTATTATTGTTGTTTGTTTGTTTGTTTGTTTTTAATGAACACTTTACCTGGACAGTTATTCTTAGGTTATATTTAAAGTCTTACCTATTTTTCTGAAGCTTTCCATGTTGATTTGCACTCTTTACGATTTGCCAATGGCTCTGGTCTGCTGCAATACATTGATGATTTGTTAGTCTGTTCCCTTTCATTAGACATATATTTAAAGGATAACTTGCTATTACAGCATCTGACTGATAGGAGGCATAAAATGTCCAAGAAAAAATTGTAATTGTCTCTATATTCAGTAAATACTCAGGGCATATTTACTGGCACTAAGAGTTTCCACAGACCCAAAAAGAAAAGATATAATTCTGGCTATATTCTCTCCCTATCCTTATTACGAAGGAGCAGTTGAAAAGATTCTTAGGGCTTTGTGCCTACTACATCCCTGGATTCTTAATTTCTCCATAATAGCCCAACCAATTTATCAGTTTTTAAAGAGACCAGCACCTAACCCATTTCATCTGACTGAAGAAGGTATCCAAGCAGTTTCTAAGTTAAAGGAGTCACTTCTCATCACCCAGCTTTAGGATTTCCCAATTATAAGTTTGATTTTTATTTGTATTTCCTGGAAATAGTCTGGGGGTCCTCACTCAGACACATGGGGGTCTACAGTGACCTGTAGGATACTATAACTTACATTTAGATCCAGTTGTTGTTGTTAGGTGCCATCGAGTTGTTTCCAACTCATAGTGACCCCGTGCACAGCAGAACGAAATACTGCCGAATCCCACACCAGCTCCACGATCCTTGCTATACTTGAGCCCATCATCGCAGCCACTTTGCCAATCCATCTTGTTGAAGGCCTTCCCATCTCTCGTCGACCCTCCACCCTACCAAGCATGACATTCTTCTCCAAGGAATGGTCCCTTCTGACAACATGACCAAAATAGGTGAGACGAAGTCTGGCCATTCTCGCCTCCAAGGAGCATTTCGGATGCACTTCCTCCAGGACAGATCTGTTAGTTCTTTTAACAGTCCATGGAACTTTCAGCATTCTTCACCAGTACCACAACTCAAAAGCATCAACTTTTTTTCTGTCTTCCTTATTCATTGTCCAGCTCTCACATGCATACAAGGCGATTGGAAATATCATGGGCTTCTGTCAGGCGCACCTTAGTCCTCAAGGAGACATCCTTGTTCCTCAGCACTTGAAACAGTTCCTTCATATTTGACTTTTCCAATGCTACACATCGTCTAATGTCCTGACTACTGATTCCATTGGCATAGATTGTAGAACCAAGCAACTTGAATTCTTTGACAACCTCAATCTTCTCTCCGTTTATTGTGATGCTGCTCCTTGGTCCAGTTGTGAGCATTTTTGTTTTCTTTATATTGAGACGTAATCCATACTGCAGACTGTATTCTTCAATCTTCATCAGTAAGTGCCTCAAGTCATCCTCACTTTCAGCAAGCAAAGTTGTATGGTCTGTATATCTTAGGTTGTTAATGATTCTTCCTCCAATCCTGATGCCACATTTTTCTTCATATAGTCCAGCTTCTCGGATTATTTGCTCAGCATATAGATTGAATAAGTATGGGGAAAGGATACAACCCTGACACACTCCCTTCCTGATTTTAAACCATGCAGTGTCCCCTTGTTCCATTCGAACAACAGCCTCCTGGTCAAGGTACAGGTTCCTCATGAGTACAATCAAGTGTTCGGGAATTCCCATTCTTCTCAATGTTATTCATAATTTGTCATGATCCACACAATCAAATGCCTTTGCATAGTCAGTAAAACACAAGTAGACATCTTTCTGGTATTCTTTGCCTTGAGCCAAGATCCATCTGACAACACCTATGATATCCCTTGTTCCACGTCCTCTTCTGAATCCAGTTTGCACCTCTGGAAGTTCTCTGTCAATATACTGCTGCAACCGTTTTTGAATTATCTTCAGTAAGATCTTACTTGCATGAGATATTAATGATATTGTTCTATAATTTCCACAATCTGTGGGACCATCTTTCTTTGGAATGGGTACAAGTATGGATCTCTTGCAGTCAGTTGGCCAGGTAGCTGTCTTCCAAATCTCTTGGCATAACCGAGTGAGTGCCTCCAATGGGGCATCCATTTGTTGAAATATCTCAATGGGTATTCCATCAATTCTCAGAGCCTTGTTCTTCACCAATTCTTTCATTGCAGCTTTGACTTCATCCTTCAGTACCATTGGTTCTAGATCATATGCCACTTCCTGAAATGGATGAAGATCAACCAGTTCTTTCTGGTACAGTGATTCTGTGTATTCCTCCCATCTTCTTTAGATCCAGTAGCTAGGGAATATCCCCTGTGCCATAGAGCAGTTGTAGCTAGTGTGGCTGGGGGAAGTCACAACTGATATTGTACTTGGGGAATTTTTAGATGTGTGTTTCCCATGCTATGACCACAATCTTAAATTCTTCCTTAACTTAACATATGTTAGCCAACAGGGTAGCTTCCTATGAAGTCCTACTTTTAATTGCATTACATACAATTAACTCTTTAAACAGCTACCCTGTTGCCTATACTTGATGATATTGAAACTGTCTTTCATGATGAACTAGATTTAACAGACCAATTACTCCATGAGAAGACCTACAGGATATTCCCCCATCAAAATCCAGATTTCATTTTTTGCAGTGATGGGTTTAATTTTAAAACAAATTCTTTTAGTTTTCATTACCAAGATGGATATGTTATTACCATGTCAAGTAAAGTCCCAGGAAGCAACCTCCTACCTGATGTTACTTCAGTCCAACAAGCTAATTGATTGCACTCACCAGAGTTTGCAAAATGGCTTCTGGAATACCAGTAACAATTTACATAGATTCTTGGTATTGTTTTGCAATTGTTCATGATTTTGGAATGTTATAAAAACAAAAGGATTTTCCGACACCAGCCAGGAACCAAATTTAAAATGACCCCTCTGGTGGCCAATCTCTTGGAAGTTATTTTTCTCCCTCCTTAGATCATAGTAGTTAAAATTCAGGATGTTCAACCTAAACACATTCCCCAAACAAAGGAAATTAGAGGAAATACATTAGCTGATGTGACCACTAAAAGGGCTGCACCTCAGTCTACTCATGACAATCCCTGCAGTGAGCTGAATGAAAAGATAGGAGTGAAAAAAAAAATGTCCTTTAAAACTGTCAAACTGTAATTTTTTAAGAACATTACGCTATGCTAACTTAGGTCTTGTGAAACAAAGTCCACACCTTCTTAATTTTTCTCAATTTCCTGATCTTTTAAAAAATCCTTAGCCAATACCAATAGACAGCTTCAGAAGAAGAAGTCAAAGTTGAGATATATACTATATGCTACCAGGACCCATCTGTACAGTTCTGGGCATGCACTGACAATACACCTGTCCTGCCAAGTTGTCTACATGTGCCCTTACAGACATGAGAGACATGTCTAGTGATGAAGTGGTTAATTTTCTGGAAAGACTCCTTGAGGGAACCTATTAGCCACAGCCAAACCTATATAATTTTCATCCATGACACTCCTTCAGACAACAGTTTGCTTTTATGATGATGAGTGTTTTGGACACATATTATTACATGCCTTGGTATAAATATCATCCAAACAAACCCTCTATCCACAGCAAATGCCACACTTACAATGGAAAATCCCCTACCCAAGATATAGTGATTGAAGACTCTAAACATATCCTCCAGTTTGGCATAATTTAGCCTGCTGCCAGAAACATGTTTCTAAATTAGACGTAGAACAATGAGCAAATGAGGGTTATAAATTTAGGGAGTTCCATCAAGATGGAATAGGTAGACAAGCTAAACAGACCCTCTGCAACAAAGTAATGAGAAGCCAATTGAAATCAATACAAAAGAAGATCCTGGAACCCTGAGCTCTGAAGGCAAAGATAAAGAAATGGATTAAACACCAAATAGTAGAAGAATCTGAATGAAAACAGTGAGTAAGGAGACAAATGGAGCTCCAGACTGATGGCTATCCCAGGGGTGCAGCCATTTTGAATATTCACAAGTGTGTCCCAGTAACAACCTAAGAATCAGCTCTGTTCACCAAGGACTGCAGTGGTGCCTGACAACCAGAAAGGTAAACAGCAAAGAAGGAGACAAACAGACCTGTGGACTGCTGACTGTTCTGAGGGTACAGCCAGATTGGATATTTACAAGCAGCATGGCCATTTTGAATATATGCAAATGGAGTTCTAACCTGGACAGCGACCTAAGAATAGGCTCCACTTATTGAGGACAGCATGGGCAACCACACTGGAGACTATTAGAAAGGTGCAATATTGCCCTTGTTACTTATACCCCAGGTGCTCTGGTGGCATAATGCCTAAAGCATTAACTTTCTGTTAACCAGAAGCTGGCAGTTCAAACCCACCAGCCATTCCTTGGAACGAAGATTGGACAACCTACTTCCGTAGAGATACCACCTCAGAAACCCTAGGAGGGGTCACTGTGAGTCAGATCTAAATCAATGGCAGTGAGTTTGGCAGTTTTTTCTTTTTTTCTTTTTGGACTTATAGTCCACACTATCTTGGTGAATAGAGGTGTGGCCATCCCCCACCTCCACCCACCCGTCTTGAACAGCAGGATTCCATCCTGGTCTATGCCCTGACAGAGCCTGGGTGCTGTGATCCAGCCCCACAGCTTTGTTTTTCTTTGTTTGTTTTTAAATTATTCTTTTTATCCTTCTCCTTTCTTCATTTTTCCCCTCTTTCCATTCTCTGGCTATTGTTTGTTTGTTTGTTTTTCTTTTCCCTTTTCTTGGTTCCCTTCTTTTTTCTTTCTTGAAAATATGCATGTTCTTCCCATTCCTTGTTATCCCTAATACAGTTTTTCTTTATTATTCTTTTACTCTTGCTTTTTTATCTTTCTCCTTTTCCTAGATATTATGAAGCTTCTTTTCCCCTCTTTTTATATTTATTTTTCTTTT
>NW_006921647.1:5728450-5740217 GCF_000298275.1 Orycteropus afer afer | reverse complement strand
TTTCTGTTCTCTTTGTTTTTCTGGTGGTTTTTGTCTTTTTTAAAAGTCTAAATCAGTAGGAGACAGCACCCATTCCCACACAACCCACCCATACCTGCACCTCCTGCAGCCCCACCCATTGAGGGCTACCATTGCTTTTGCAATGGTATACTTGTGAATAGTCAATTGACAATTGAGTGAGGGCTACCATTGCTTTTGCACCAACTGGCCAGTGATAGATAATGGCCAATTCCAGCTCAACTCACCTTCAACTGCTCTTTGAAAACAGCTAATAGACATCTGTGCACACAATCTCATTCTCTATCACACCTACCAGGATATAGGTGTTGAGTACCTCAGTGCTAACAACTAGCTAATAGAAGATCATAGATCCCTGCTCACACAGATATATCAAAACAAACTAAAGGAGAAAAAAAAATCTTGGATGAATCACACCAAGCAAAATACAACCACAAATTAAACATAAATACTCTACCACCACAATGTCTTGGAGACAACAGACCATCACAGGCCACACAAAGAACCAAGATAAAGTAGTAGAAAAACGGGACCAGGATTCAAACCCAGAAAACAACCCTGTGGAAGAATCAGCATTGGTATTCCCTGATAAGGAATAGAAAGAATTATATGTGGGTACCTTGAACAGATTTAGAGACAGAGCAAGGAAAGCACTGACAAAATTAAGGGAAACACAGAAAAAACTCTAGAACAATTTAGGAAAATAATATAAGAAAAAAATGACAAAATAAACAGAAAACTAGAAATGATACAAAAACAACAAATAAAAATCCAGAAGATTAATGCTTAGATTTCAGAAATAGATAATATGTTGAATGGCAAAGCAGTAGAATTTAATCAATGGAAGAGAGAATTAATGAGATTGAAGACAAATACCTTAATATTACTTTTTTAAGGGATCAATTAGAAAAAAGATTAAAAGAAAATGAAAAAGCCTAAGACTCATATGGGATACCATCAGGAGGAAAACCTACGTGTAATCAGAAATCCAGAACAGGAAGATACAAATAAAATCACATAGAAAATTGTCAAAAATTTACTGGAAGAGAATTTCCCTAAAATAATGAAGGATGAGAACATATCCATTCAAAAAGTTTAACCATCCCCAAACAAGATAGATCCCAAAAGAAAATCACCAAGACAATCCTAATCAAACTCCCCAAAACGAAACACAGAGAAAGAATACTGATAGTAGCACAAGAAAAGCTAAAAGTACCTATAAAGGGCAACCAATAAGATTAAGTTTGGATTTCTAGCAGAAACCAGGTATTTAAGAAGGCAATGCTATATATAACACTCTGAAAGAAAAAATTTCCAGTCATGAAGTACATAGCCAGTAAAATTGTCCCTCAAATATGATGGTGAAATTAGGACATTTCAAGATAAGCAGAAATTAAGGGAATTTTTAAAACCAGATCACCCTTAAAAGAAATGCTAAAGGGAGTCCTTTGGACAGAAACCAACAACAGCAAACAACAATGGGTGATTAATGTACATGATGACATAACCCAGAAATCAACCCACTTATAATAGTATCCAAAGTAAAAAAAGCTTACAATACTGTAAACAGGGAGCCAGAGATATCAATTGGTAAAAAATGACATAAACAAACCAAAAAGAGGGACTAAATACTGTAGTTGCAGAATGTCTAAATGGTGAAGAAGTCCAGACAACTGCAAGATAGAAAAGATTTTTTTTAAACTTGGGAAGAAAATTATAAAACACAGGGTAACCTCAAAGAAAAGTTATAAACCTTCACATTGAAACAAAAAACAAGACAAGCACAGATATTTAGGAAATATTAAAACAACAGCAACAAAGGAGATGATAACACAATTCATAAACAAAATGAGCTCAGCACAGTAGATTATATGGAACAAAGAAATCAGCAAAACCATGAAAAAACATATAACAAAATTACATCAGTAAATTCATACTTGTCTATATTACACTGAATGCAAATGGATTAAACACCATGCAAGAGACAGAGAGTTGCAGACTGGATAAGAAAACATAACCCATCAATAAGGAAAGACAGGTTGGAAAAAGATATATCAAGCAAGTGGCAACCAAAAAAGAGCAGGAGTGGCAATATTTATTTATGAGAAAATAGACTTTAAGACAAAAATGACCATAAAAGACAAGGAGGGATGTTATTTTAATGATTAAATGATCAATTGAACAAAAGGACATAACAATAATAAATATCTATGCATCCAATGCAAGAGCCCCAAAATACACAAAGCTGACTTTAACAGAATTCAAAAGACAAATAGATGATTCCACAGTAATAGTAGACTTTAATACACCACTTTTGATGTAAGCTAGAACAACTGGAACAAAACTCAGCAAAGATAAAGAAAAACTAAACAATACAATCAACCAAGTTGACCTTATAGACATCTACAGAGCACTTCACCCAACAACAGCATAATATACATTCTTTTCCAGCACATAGGAAACATTCTCCAGAAAAGAACATATATTAGGCCACAAAGCAAATCTCAATCAATTTAAAAACATTAAAATACTGCAAAGCTTCTTCTCAGATCACAATGCTATAAAATCAAAATCAACACTATGAAGACCAATGGAAAAAAAGCAAACAAGTGGAAATTGAATAATACCCTCCTCAAAAGCAACTGGATAATAAAAGAAGTAAAAAAATGAAATTTAAAAATTCCTTGAATAAAATGAGAATGAGAAGACAATTTATTAAAATATTTGGAACACAGCAAAAGCAGTGATCAGAGGGCAACTTATAGCAATAGATGCACACATCAAAAAGAAGAGCTGAAATCAATACCTGAACCCAACATCTCCAGCAATTAGAAAAAAAAGCAGCAAAAAATGTGTAGTCACCAGAAGAAAATAAATAATGAAGATTCGAGAAGAAAAAAAATGAAATAGAAAATAGAAAGACAATAGAAAAAATCAATAAGACTAGAATTTGGTTCTTTGAAAAGATTAATAAAATTGGCCAACCACTGGCAAACTTAACAAAAGAAATGAAGGAGAAGATGCAAATAACATGAATAAGAAACACAATGAGTGATGTCACAACAGAGCCAACAGAAATACAAAGAATAATATCAGGGTACTATGAAGAACTATACTCCAACAAATTTGAAAACCTAGAAGAAAAGGACAGATATCTAGAAACATACTACTTATCTAAATTAACACAGACTGAGGTAGAAAATTTGAACTGACCCATAACAGAAGAAAAAACTGAACATGTCCTAAAAAAATTACCAATAACAGTAAGTCCTGGCACAGATGGTTTCACTGGAGAATTCTACAAATCATTCACAGAAGACCTGACACCTATCCTACTCAAAATATTCCAGAATGTAGAAAAGGATGGAATCCTTCCGAATTCGTTATGAAGCAAGCATAACCCTGATACTAAAACAAGGTAAAGGCACAACTGGAAAGTAAAACTACAGATCAATATCCCTCATGAATATAGATGCAAAAATCTTCAACAAAATCCTAGCTAGCCAATAGACTGCAATGATACATCAAAAAATAAAACATCATGACCAAGAAAGATTTATACTAGGTATGTAAGGATAGTTCAACATTAGAAAAATAATCAACACAATCCCCCACATAGGTAAAATAAAGGAAAAGAATCATATGATCATATCAATAGATGTAGAAAGGGCATTTGATAAACTCCAAAACCTATTCCTGATAAAAACTCTCAGAAAAGTAGGAATAGAAGGAAAATTCCTCAACATAGTAAAGGCCATATATACAAAACCAACAGCCAATGTTATTCTCAATGTAGAAAGACTGAAACCATTCGCCTTGAGAACAGAAACCAGACAAGGTTGGCATCTATCTCCACTTCTATTCAATATTATATTGGAAATCCTAGCCAGGGCAAGAAGGCAAGGAAGGGAAATCAAAGTTATCCAAATTAGTAAGGAAGAAGTACAACTACCCCTATGTGCAGATGATATGATCCTATACATAGAAAACCCAAGAGATTCAACAAGAAAACACTGGAACTTACTAAAAGATTTAGCGTATTGGCAGGATACAAGATCAACATCCAAAAATCAGTTGGATTCCTCTACACAAGCAAAAGGTCTCAGAAAAAGAAATAAGGAAATCAGTATCGTTTACAATAGTTACCAAAAAGATAATATACTTAGGAATAAATCTTACCAGGAGCATAAAAGGCCTATACAAAGAAAATTACAAAACACAACTTCAAGAAGCTGTAAGAGATCTACATAAATTAAAGGATGTACCATGCTCCAGGATAGAAAGATTGAACATTGTGAAAACATCAGTACTACCCAAAGCAATCTATACATTCAATGCAATCCTGACCCAGATTCCATTAACATTCTTCAAATACAAGGAAAAACCAATCACTAATCCGGTGGCCCAGTGCCTAAGGCATTTGACTGCTAATTAGAAGACTGGCAATTCAAACCCTCCAGCCACTTGTAGGAAGGCAGGTTGGGCAATCTACTTCCGTGATGATACCGCCTCAGAAACCCAAGGAGGGGTCACTATGAGTCAGATCCGACTCAATGGCTGTGAGTTTCGTTTGGTTTGGTTTAATTTTATATGGAAAGGAAACAGAATTTGGATAAGCAAAGCACTACTGAAAAAGAAGAACAAAATAGGAGGTCTCACACTCCCAGATCTCAAAACTTACTATACAGCCACAATAGTCAAAACAGCCTGGTATTGGTACAATAACAGACACATAAACCAGTGGAGTAGAATTGAGAACCCAAAAATAGATCCATCCACCTATATTATATATAAAAGAATTTCCTTAGATTCCTTGTTGGCTAAGCAAGGAGGCACCTACATTATAGCTAATACCTCAGGCTGTATCTGGATCAATACTTCAGAAAAAGTATGTGATATTGCAAAATTACACCAGAAAAGCCACCTGGCTTTACACAGTTGAACAAATTGGATTTGGGTTTTCCTTTTATAAGGAGCCACGTGGCACAGAGGATAAGGCATTTGGCTGCTAACCAGAAGGTCAGTGATTCACACCCATTAGATGCTCCATTTAAGGAAGATGGGGCAATCTACTTCCATAAAGATTTACAGCCTCAGAAACCCAAAGGGGTCGCTATGAGTCAGAACCAACTCAATGGCAGTGAGTTGTTTTGTCTTTTCGTCTTTTAATGATATGTTTAGCTGGCTACTAATGAACAGGCACTTGATTTGGGTGAAAGTATACAGAGCAAACTGGTTTTTCATTCAACAATACATACACATTCTGTTTTGTGATATTTACTGCAATCTCCACACTGTAACAGCATTTGTCCCACTTCTTGTACCCACTTCTTCCTTTGTCTTTCCTTTGCATCTCCTCCCACTTTCCTAGCTCTATCCCTGGACAAATGCTGTCATCTTGATCTTATAGGTTTCTTTGTTTTCATGAGTGCATACCCTCTTGATATTACCATTTGCCTTATAAGCCTATCATTAGGCTAACTGTTGAGTCATAGGGGTTCAGTTCAGTTCCTAGCTTGAAGGGTGTCTGAAGGCCATAGTCTTGGAGGTTCCACCAGTCTTTGTCAGACCAGTAAGCTTGGTCATTTTTATGATTTTGGGTTTTGTTCCACATTTCCCCTCACTCTATCTGGGCATCTCATTGTGATCCCTTTCAGAGTAATCAGCAGTGGTACCTGGGCAATATCTAGTTCTTATCTCAGGGTTGTGAAGGCTGGAACAAGCAGGTGCTTGAGTTACATCAATTATGTTTTCTTCTATTATAGTTTTAATGGAAATAGTCATTATAATCAATACTATCAACTGTTATATGAAAGTAACCACTAATGCTTTGACCCAGAGAAACAACTTGATGCCCTTGCATGGGCTAATATTTGTAGAGGCAATTGACTATCTCTAATGAATTGGAAGAATCTTGAATTTAATTTAACCATTTGGTAATATCACTGGAATTTTTAACCCAGTATGTACCCTCCTAACCATGTTAAGAGTTTTACAATAGCATGGTGCAGAAAAAGTAACCAAAGTTACCTAACTGTCAAAAATACCTCGCAGAAGATGAGTTTTACTCCTTTGTCAGTCACATGAGACCAGCTCACCCTGAAAATGAGAACTCTGTCATAGCATTCCATAAAAGTTGAATGCTTGCTAATTCAAATAGAGTAACCAAAAGTGATTTAAACTAAGTCCATGCAGAAGAACTATTTCTTGAATTGATCAGAGGATGTTCATTGAAATCCCTGATCAAGAGGAAGGCATTGTAAAAGAGAAATTCATAAAGCCATTTTAACCAGAGCTAAATGATTGAATTAAACTGAGTTCTTGCTGAATTAAACTGTCTTTTACTTGAGACTCCATGTTTGCTTAGCTGCAGAGTCAATGCAAACTCTCACAATCTCCTATTATCTGTCTATTTAATTGCTAGAATCCATAAAAACCAAGCAATTTATCACTATGTTTAAGCCAGGATGTGAAAGAAATACACTCTAAGGAACGTAATCTTGACATAGCTGGTTATTGCATAAAGTAGGCCCATGTAATATTTCTTCATGACCAGAATGTAATAAGGAGAATTGGTTAAAAGAGTCTAGGAGCCACCCTGATATAAAGTTTCGCAGGCAACTTAAAGGGTTTTTGTCTAACAAACTATTTCATGGAAATAAGATTCTGGAACCAAGATGATTTTCACAAATTCCTGAGACATTGAACAAAAGCTATTTAAACATCCACCAGAGATGTTTTATTATCCCACCTGAAAGATCTGTGACTATGATTGAAAACCCCTGTAATTAATTTCTAAAATCAATCACTGTAAGCTTCTATACTCAATTATCCAATGAAAGCCCATTCCCACCACTTACCCATCCTTCCTGTGACCTCAAGCAAATACTGTCAATCAAATGACTGCATTACAATTTCTTTGTTCCCTGGACTATATATTTCCTTGTTAGAAGTTTTTAGTTGGAGTTGTCAGTTCTCATTTATGTGGACCGATGTGTCTCCCTGCAATTAAATGTACCTTTTTCTTTTTCTTCTTCCTAAATATATCTTCTTAATCTCATTTTAGGGAGCTCTGGTAGCATAGTGCCTAAGGCACTTGACTGCTAACCAGAAGGCTGGCGGTTCAAACCCACCAGCCACTCCATGGAAGGAAGATGGGGCAATCTACTTCCATGGTGATATTGTCTCAGAAACCCAAGGAGGGGTCACTATGGGTCCGACTTGATGGCACATAACAACAACAACAACAATCTCATTTTAAGGACTGGGTGGATTTTTTCACTACAACACTCTCAATGAGATGGAATGGCATAAGGCAGAAACAATGGGTTTAAACATAGCAGTGATTGAGAGGGTGGTGCAGTATTGTTGAATTATGACCACTGTGCATTGGAAACTACTTGACAGTACTTTACAACAACAACATGAAATTAGATACTTAATGAAAGTGCTTTTTGATGGCTATAAAGTACCTAACATAACCATAAAATTCAGTGAAAATTGTTAAACAGAATTTTTAAATTTTTACTGCTTCTATGGTGGCATAGTGCCTAAGGGATTTGACTGCTAACCAGAAGTTCAAACCACCAGCCGCTCTGAGTCAGGTCCAACTTGATGGCAGTATATATATATATATATATATATATATATATATATACACTCTCTGGTTACATATATATATATTTTTTTTATGGTTAAATTAGTATTAATATAATGAACATCTTAAAGTGACTTGTATTTTTTAGAAAGCAAGACATTCTTATGCTTGTTTGTCCTCAGAGTTATGTGGAAGTGAATCAAATGAGGATAAAATGATGACATTCTCAGTTACTCCCTTTCTTTTCTTCAATTTCCCATTTCTTCAGACTTTTCCTCATTGGTGACCACCGTAAACTAATTTTAGCTGTCAAATGTTTTTTTTCACTTAGTCACTGTTCAGTCTCTTTACCCAAAGAGTGCTTCCCTCAATCGAAGTAGAAAGCTTCTGATAGCTTGCTATTGTTGTTGGTTGCCATCAATTTATGGTGACCCCACATGTGCAAAGTAGAGCTATTCCATAGGGTTTTCAAGACAGTGACTTTTCTAAAGTTTGTCACCAGGCTAGACCAACCATTTGGCTAGAACTGGAGCACTTAATCCAGGGATGTAATTCTTCATTTATTCAATAACTATTCTTCAGTGTGAACAAATTACACTATTTGCACATCAATTTCAACCAGCAGAATGAATGGTTGCATTTTTCTATAGTTAAAAGGAATTCCAGGTACCTATAACTGATGGTTCCAAGTCAGGGGGTCATTCTACAACTCCTTCAATTACCTACTTACTACCATCCACACCCTTCTGGTATCCCATTGAATCAAGGAGCAGTCCAAATGTGGTCATTAAAAGGGCTCTGACAGTTTCTAAGTGTGGAAGAAATTTGACAACTTGGTGCTAAGTACTCAGGCTATACTCTTATAAAGCAGAACTATGCACATTCATGCCCATTGTGCCTTTCCTTTTCCTGTTTGGGCACAAGCTAGAATTTCTCCCAGTCTCCCCTAACTTTAGGAAAAACTCTTTGCTCCATGTCTCAGACGTGCATATTTTCTGTATTTTGTTGCATTTGCCACTGAGTTGATGCCAACTCATAGTGATCTCCTTTGGGTTTCTGAGGTGGTGAATCCTTACGGAAGTAGATTGCCCAGTCTTCCTTCCATGGAGTGGCTGGCAGGTTTGAACCACCAACTCTCTGGTTAGCAGTCAAATGTTTTAGGCCCTATGCCATCAGAATTCCTTATTTAAGAGTTTAGTTGGTATCTAACATTTATAACATCTTTCATCTGATGTCTTGAAACAAATTCCTCTCCCTCCTTTACTAATGCCATCCGTAGTGATGAAGGAGGAATTCTGGTGATGCAGTGCTTAAAGCATCTGACTGCTAACCAGAAGGCTGGCAGTTCAAATCCACCATCTACTTCATGGAAGAAAGATGGGGCAGTCTGTTTCCATAAAGATTAACCACCTCAAAAATTCAAGGGCATTGCTATGAGTCTGAATTGACTCAATGGCAGTGTTTCTGTTTTGTTGTTTTTGTTTTTGTTTTATGATGATGGAGAGGAGTGTCTGGGTGTTGCAAACCATTAAGAGTTTCACTGCTGGCTGAAAAGTTGGCAGTTTTAACCCACCTAGGCACACCTCAAAAGATAAGCCTGGCCATCTTCTTCCAAAGGGTTCTCCTGAGAAACATATAGAGCAATTCTACTCTACACACACACACCATAAGTCAAAGATGACGCTAGGCAACTAATAATAACAACAGTGGTGATGAAGCTATGACAAGGATATATGACCGTGGCGTGTTATATTTCTTCATCAATTGTGGAAATATTCCAACTGAAATAAAAAGAAAATGAGTCAATCTTAAGAAATTAAACCAGCCTCTGAAAAGACATTTAATATTTTTAATAAATATCTAGTTTATAGTTGCATCAATAATTGATATTTTTGTGGAAATTCTATTTCATCAGTGCTAGAAAAATTGAGGAATTTCTAAAAGTAATTTTTAAATATTCTGAGAGACTAAATTATTTACATTTTCATCTTTGCTCCCTGAGATTAATAATGTAACTGATTTCAGGTTTTAATTGTCACCTAAGAATCATTGTTTCCTATATTTCATAGGAATAATAGTAGCTGCTTTAATATGTTTCTTCTCAGACATTCTCAAAATCCATTTAGAACAAAATGTTAAGCAAGAAGAAGAACTTATAGTGCATGTCTAGAGATAATGGCAGAAATTAATGATGTAGGGAGTAAGAGAATTAAGACGCATAAGTAAAATGCTAGTTATTTTATTTTTAATTGAAAAATAAACTACTAGAGACTTCTGGTAAGATGGAGGAATAGGCAGACAAGCGATACAGACCTTCTTCAACAAAGTAAAGAAAAAGCAATTGACAGAAACACTGAAGATAATCCTGGAGCCCTGAACTTTCAAAGGCATTATACAGAAGTGGATTAGGCACCAACTAGTGGAAAAACCTGAACAAAAACAGTGAGTACAGAGATGGTCGGAACTGTGGACTGTCAGCTACTCTGATGGGACCAAGAGCCTGAATATTTCCAAGAGGTGTTGGGACCTGAGAATTGACCTTAAAGATCAGCCTTAGTCACCAAGGGCTGCAGGGATGACTACACTGGTGGCCTATGACTAGGAAGGGAAATGGCAAGGAGGGAGACAACCTGAGCTGTTGCCTTTCCACTGTCTGGAAGGTGCAGCCATTTTGATTGTTTACACACAGCAGCCATTTTGGATATTTAAAGTGACCAAGTGTGCAGCCATTTTGAATGTTTACAAGTGGCAAACATTTTGGATTTTAAAGTGATAGCATTCTCCTTTGGATTCCAGCTAAGAATTGGCTCTGTTTGCCAAGGTTGGCAGGGACTTACAAGAGGCTGACAACAGGAAAGGAGACAGGTGGTGAGGGTATAAGTGCTGTCAATTAGTGAATAGAGGAGCTAAGCGCAATACCCTGGTTACGTAGATAACATGTTGTTGTTGTTATATGCCATTGAGTTGGCCTCAACTCATAGAGACCCCTCCTTGGGTTTCTGAGGTGGTATCACTATGGAAGTAGATTGCCCAACCTTCCTTCTGAGGAGTGGCTGGTGGGTTTGAACCACCAGCCTTCTGGTTAGCAGTCAAGTGCCTTAGGCACTATGCTACCAGAGCTCCCGTAGATAACATACAAACAAAATAAAGAAAACAAAAATTGTGGGCAAGTCACTCCAACATACAATCACCAACTAAATATAAAAACAATAATGTCACAATGCCTTGGAGATAACAGAGCATCACAGTCCATACAAAGAAGCAAGATAATGCAGAAGAAACAAGGGACTAGGATACAGACCCAAAACACATCCCTGAGGAAGACACAGCATTGGAACTCCCTGAAAAGGAATTCAAAAGAATTATATTTAGGTATCTTCAATGAATTGAGAGACAGATCAAGGAAAACACAGAGAAAACTCTAGAACAATTTTGAAAGAAAATACAAGAACAAAATGACAAAATAAATGAAACATTAGAAATGATACAAAATCTACACACAGAAATCCAAAAGACTAATACTGAAGTTTCAGAAATAGATAAGACATTGAATGGGTAAAGGAGCAGAATTGAATTAATGGAAGACAGAATTAGGGAGATAGAAGGCAAATACTTGACCATTTCATTGGAAAGGGATCAACCAGAAAAAAGATCAAAACAAAATGAAGAAAGCCTAAGGTTCATGTAGGATACCATCAAAATTACTTATGTGTAATCGGAATTCCAGAGCAGGAAGAGACAAATAAAACCACAGAGAAAATTGTCAAAGATTTGTTGGAAAAGAATTTTCCTGGTATGATGAAAGATGAGAATATATCCATTCAAGAAGTCCAATGAACCCCAAGCAATATAGACCCCAAAAGAAAATCACCCAGATATATCATCATCAAACTCACCAAAACCAAAGACAAAAGAATCATGAGAACAGTACAGGAAAAACAAAAAGTTACCAAAGGGCAACCAGTAAGACTAAGCTCAGATTTCTCAACAGAAACCACATAGGTGAGAAGACAATGGGATGGTATACATACACTGAAAGAGATACATTTCCAACCAACAATTATGTATCCAGCAAAATTGTCCCTCAAATATGATGGTGAAATTAGGACATTTTCAGATAAGCAGAAATTAAGGGAATTTGTTAAAACCAGA
>NW_006921647.1:5705872-5728010 GCF_000298275.1 Orycteropus afer afer | reverse complement strand
AATAGCAATGAAGGAAGTGATAACACAATTCATAAACAAAACAAGCTCAGCACAGAAAATTACATGGAACAAAGAAATCGACACCATGAAAAAGTACATAACAAAATGACAGCAACAAATTCCCATTTGCCAATAATTATATATCTGGCAAGCAACTTATCTCTAAGATTTATAGAAAACTCCAACTCCTCAACACTGAAGGAATTAACAATCCAATTGATAAATGGGCAGAAGATATGAATAGACATTTCACCAAGGAGGATATTCAAGTGGTCAATTAATACATGAAGAGACGCTCACAATCATTGACCATCAGAGAAATGCAAATCGAAACAATGAGATACCGTCTCACCCCAACACTGATGGCAAGGTTCAATGAGACAGAAAATAACAAATGCTGGTGGGGATGTGGAGGGATTGGGACTCTCAGACACTGCTGGTGGGACTGTGAAGTGATATGACCACTGTGGAAAGCACTATGGTGATTCCTTAGAAAGCTGGAATTGGAGATGCCATTTGACCCAGCAATCCAATTACTAGGTATATATCCCAGAGAGGTGAGAGGCAGGACAGGAACAGTTATTTGCACACTCATGTTCACCACAGCACTGTTTACAATAGCAAAAAGATGGAAACAACCTATGTGCCCATCAGCAGAAGAGTGGATGACCAAACTATAGTACATACATATAATGGAATGCTATTAAAGAAAATGCTATTAAAGCACTAAAGAATAGTGTAGAGTCTGTAAAACACTGCATAATATGGATGAACTTGGAGGACATTATGCTGAGTGAAATAAGTCAATCACAGAAGGACAAATATTTGTTCAGTGATGTGGAGGGTCAAGGAAAGGTTTATATATGGAGGGAAACTGTCTTTGTTGGTTGTTACGGGTGGGAGGGGAGGGAAGAGAACACTGCAAAAAAATGCATTGACCTATGTCATTTTAGTTTTGTGTATTTCACTGCACATAAATTATATTTCAAGAAAATGCATTTAAAAGAATAAAATAAAATAAACTACTATCATTAACTATTCAAGAAAAAAGTGGCAATCTAAAGTATACAAAATAAATTAAAAGTATGTATATATATGCAGTGCAGTGAATGACTTGGTATAGCTCTGCTGCCGTGGTCTTTGTGACTCCCACCAGATTACCGGGTGGAACTATGCAAATCTAAGGTTTCTGTGGCCCACCAAGGGGATTGCATAGCTTGCTAATAATGTAAATAAGGTATGTGGCACCCTTGTGGGAGTGGTACTATGCAAATAAGGTGCATGGAACCCTAAAGTGGGGATTGGTAGGTTTTGTCATTCTGTTAGACTTAAAATGAATCCTCCTAGAGATAGAAGGGGGATTCTCATTACCATCAAGACAAAGAAGAATCTGGAGTAGAGTGCATCATTAGATCTGAGATCCCTGAGTTGAGGCAACAGCAGAGAGATGACAGAGAGATGGTGGCAGGGAGGCAGCAGAACAAAGAGACTAGCACAAAATTAAGTGGTGGGCTAGTCAGCCCACAGAGAAAGAAAGCTGAGTGCCTTTGGGCAGGAAGCTTGCTGGTGGTGTGGGATGCACCTACATGCATCTATGTGCAGAGCTAAAAGAGCTTTGTAACATTTTCCTGAGCAGGGTAGGGCCCTGGCTGAAAGGTCAAGTCCCAAAGAGAGGTGTGCCTGCAGACATGGCAGAGGGAAGACTATCTTGTTGGAACAATTGTATCTTGAGCATATACTTGAACCTGAATTGTAACCTTTTACTTCTCTAATAAACCCCATAATTGTGAATACTGTCTGTGAGTTCTGTGTGCCCACTGCAAAGAATTATTGAAGCCAGCAGAAAAGTGGAGTTCTGTGGGAGGGACAGTTGATGTCAACTGGTAAATGTTTGGAGGGTGGCAGCATGTTTAGACTCATGGGAATCAGTTTTGGGCTGTTGATGGTGATTCTGTCTCCCCTTCATGAGGTTGGAGGAGGTCAGAGGTTGCCTCTTCTATGTCCTTTCTGCAATATGTAAATATACACACACAAAAAAGCCCTCATGGTCATCGATTCGGATCCTATTCATAGCGAGCTTTCCTTAGTTTTCCGAGGTGGTATCACTACAGAAGTAGATTGCCCAACCTTCCTTCTGAGGAGTGGTTGGTAGATTTGGACCAGCAGGCTTCTGGTTAGCAGTCAAATGACTTAGGCACTATGCCACCAGAGTTTCCATGTAAATATATAGAGATAGATATATGACTATAACCACAGAAAGAGAAATAAATTTTTAAATGATACTACTTAACAAAACTCCATGTAAATATCAAGAAGGAAGAGTCACTGGAGAAGAACATCATGCTTGGTAAAGCAGAAGTTTAGCAAAATAGAGAAACATCAACTGGATGGATTGACACAAGGGATGCAACAATGGGATCAAATATGGCAAAGATCATGAGGATGGTGCAGGACCCCACAGAGTTTTTACTCTGTTGTACACAGGGTCACTATGAGTGCTGACTCAGTGGCACTTAACTACAACAACATGCAAATATATTGAAAACTAGAGACAATTTATAACATTTTTAGAAAACTACATCTTCTAAAATTGTCAGCAGCAAAGACGAAGCTCAATAAGGTAATTTCACACACACACACACACACACACACACACACACACAAACATCCATTGAATAAACCCTTCCTACAGAAAGTGCCAGGCCCAAATAGTTGGATGAAAATTTTACCAGTCCTTCAAAATCAAGATCATCACAATGCATCTTAATTGTTCCAAAGAGTAGATATGTAAGAAAAATGTCTTAACTATGTCTATGAGACAAGCATAATATATGCTCTGACATAAGGCACTAAGGCACTTGACTGCTAACCAGAAGGCTGGCAGTTCAAACCCACCAGCACCTCCTCGGAAGGAAGGTTGGGCAATCTACTTCCATATTGAGATACCACCTCGGAAACCCAAGGAGGTGTTGCTGTGAGCCGGGTCCGACTCAATGGCACATAACAATAACAGCAACAAACCTCAAAATGATGGTACATGTCCATGAGCACACAGACCTAAAAAAAAATCTCATTTATAAACATTCTTAAATAAAATATTAGCCAACAGAATCCAAAAGCACATTTTAAAAAGAATATTATATCATGACTAAGTGAAATTTATTCTAGGAGCATGAGGAAAAAAAGAAATCACATTAATATAATTCATCCTATTAAGAAACTCTGAAAAAAAAAATTGTATGCTTATCTCCATAAATCTGAAAAGATATTCAACAAAATTCTGCACCCTTTCCTCATTTTTAAAAACTATTTAATGTTTTATATAGTGAGGAATCACTAAAACTAACTCAGAAATAGGTTAACACGTCCACTGCCTTCACTATTATTTGCAACTGCATTGGAGGCATAGGGCACAGCTAGTGAAAACATTTGGGAGCATAAGAACTGAAAAGAAAAAGATAACATTAGATCTATTTTGCAAATATGGTAATTTACCTAAAATAACTTAGAGAACCAATGGTTGATTTTCAAAAGTAGATCACCAGGCCTTTCTTCCTAGTCTGTCTTAGTCTGGAGGTGCCACTAAAATCTGTTAAGCTTCATTGTTGTTGTTGTTATGTGCCGTTGAGTTGGACCCGACTCATAGCAACCCCTCCTTGGGTTTCCGAGGTGATATCACTACGGAAGTAGATTGCCCCATCTTCATAGCAACACTCAAGTCTCCACTGATGGAAGAGTTGTGGCTGCACATAAGACACACTGAAGTTGAACCCAGATGTCCACATGAAAGGTGAAAATTCTACCACTGAACCTCCACTGCCTTCACCTGAAAGATATACCTTTACAGATACAAAACAACAAATGCACAAATGTATTCATTACGACTTTATTTGTAACACCAAATAGTAGAAACAAGCTAAAGGAAATATTTGTTGAGTACAGTATGGTATATCCACACAATGGATCGCTATTCAACTATAAAAATTACTACAAAATATTGAGAAAGATCTCTAGGAATCAACATGGAGTGGAATACAAATATATTGCTACGTGAAAAAGTAAACAAAAAAGTGTGCAAGATTTAATATCACTTGGTAACAAAGAAGGAGAAACAATATAGATGTTTATTTTTGCCTCCTTCAAAAAAAGAAAACGTGAATTTGCTCTGTAAACTTTCACCCAAATCACAATTAAAAAAATAATAAAAACAGAAAATAATAAGCTAGAAAATACTGAAATACTAGACTGGTCAATGATTAACTATATGGTGTGGGTGGAAATACAAAAACTAAAAACTGTCACTGAGTTGATTCTGACTCATAGTGACCCTCATTGTGTTCCCAAGGCTGTAAAGCAGACCACCTCATCTTTATTCTGCAGAATGGCTGATAGATTCAAACTACCAACCTTCTGACTAGAAGCCAAATGCCTCTACACCACCAGAGCTCCTCAGTGGGTAGAAATAGAATGAAAAAAATAAAGATGGAGAGACTTGTCTGAGTTAAGCTCCTTTCTCTCTCTCTCTCTCTCTCTCTTTCTTTCTCTCTCTCTCCACACACACACACACACACACACACATACACAAGTTATGAATGAGATCTGTTCCTAAGTATGACTTTAAGTTAGCTTTGTAGTAAGTTGGAACAGCTGCATTTGGTTCTTATTTAGCCTTACTTAAAGTGACTTTAAGGAGTTCTGGTGGCACTGTGGTTAAAGCCTTGGGCTATTGATCAAAAGGTCAGCAGTTCAAACCCATCAGCCACTACCACAGGAGAAAGGTGAAGCAGTCTGCATTTGAAAAGATATATTTACATATGTACATATTTACATGTTACATATTTATAGTCTTGGAAACCCTAAGAGGGTCAGTGAAAAAGGAGAAGGCACTCAACATGATGTCCTTGTTCTTAGGTGCCCTTAAGTCGTCTCTGCCTCATAATGACCCTATGCACAGCAGAATGAAACACCGTCTGGTCCTGAGCCAGCTCCATAATTCTTGCTATACTTGAGCCCATCACTGCTGCCACAATGTCAATTCATCTCGTTGAGGGCCTTCCTCCCTTTCGTCAACTCTCCACCTCACCAAGCATGACATCCTTCTCCAGAAAATTGTCCCTTCTGCCAAGATGAGCAAAGTTTGTGAGACAAAGTCTGGCCATTCTCGCCTCCAAAGAGTATTCTGGCTGCACTTCCTCCAGGACAGACTTGGTACTTGTTTTAGCAGTCCACAGTACTTCAGAATTCTTCACCAATAGTACAGCTCAGAAGCATCAATTCTTCTTTGGTCTTCCTTATTTATTGCCCAGTTCTCACATGCATATGAGGCAACTGAAAATACCATGGTTTGTGTCAGGTGCACCTTAGTCCCCAAGGAGACATCTTTGCTCTTCAGCACTTGAAAGAGGTTCTTTGCAGCTGATTTGCCCAGTGCTGTACATCATCTGATGTCCTGACCACTGCTTCCATTGGTGTCAGTTGTAGAACTAAACAATGTGAAGTCATTGACAATTTCAATCTTTTCTCCCTTTATCATAATGCTGCTTATAGGTCCAGTTGTAAGGATTTTTGTTTTCTTTATATTGAAATGAAATCCATACTGCAGATTGTAATCTTCAATCTTCATCAGTAAATACTTCAAATCATCCTCACTTTCAGCAAGCAAACAGGCTAATGATTCTTCCTCCAATCCTGATGCCACATTCTTCATATAGTCCAGCTTCTCAGATTATTTTCTCAGCATACAGATTGAATAAGTAAGGTGAAAGAATACAACCCTGACACATTCCTTTCTTGATTTTAAACAATGCAGTGTCCCTTTTTTCTGTTCAAATGACAGGCTCCTGGTCTATGTACAGGTTCCTCATGAGTTCAATTAAGTGTTCTGGAATTTCCATTCTTCTCAATATTATACACAATTTGTTATGATCCACACAACCAAATGCTTTTGCACAGTCAATAAAACACAAGTAAACATTTTTCTGGTATTCTTTGCTTTGAACCAAGATCCATCTGACATCAGCAATGATATCGCTCATTCCACGTCCTCTTCTGAATCCAGCTTGTAATTCTTGAAGTTCTCTGTCAACATACTGCTGCAACAATTTTTGAATTATCTTCAGTAAGATTTTACTTGCATGCGATATTAATGATAATGTTCGATAATTTCCACATTCTATGGGATCACCTGTGTTTGGAATGGGTACAAATATGGATCTCTTCCAGTCTGTTGGACAGGTAGCTGTCTTACAAATCTCTTGGCATAAATAAGTGAGTGCCTTCAGTCGGGCATCCATTTGTTGAAACATCTTAATTGAGCAAAGTTTGTGAGACAAAGTCTGGCCATTAATAATCAGGTATTTTGTCAATTTCTGGAGCCTTCTTCTTCACCAATTCTTTCAGTGTAGCTTCAACTTCTTCCTTCAATACCATTGGTTCTTGAACATATGCCACCTCCTGAAATGGATGAAGATTGACCAATTCCTTTTGGTACTGTGACTGTGTATTCCTTCCATCTTCTTTTGATGCTTCCTGCATCATTCAATATTTTGCCTATAAAATCCTTCAATATTGCAACTCGAGGCTTAAATTTTTTCTTCAGTTCTTTCAGCTTGAGAAATGCTGAGCGTGTTCTTCCCTTTTGGTTTTCTAACTCCAGGTCTTTGCACATTTCATTGTAGTAATTGTCTTTGTCTCTTTGAAATCTTCTGTTCAGCTCTTTTATCTTGTCATTTCTTCCATTTGCTTTAGCTACTCTCTGTTCAAGGGAAAGTTACAAAGTCTCTTCTGACAACAACTTTGGTCTTTTCTTTATTTCTCATATTTTTAATGACCTTTTGCTTTCTTCATGGATAATGTTCTTGATGTCATCCCACAATTCTTCTTCAATGGTTTTTGGTCATTGGTGTTTAGTGCATCAAAACCGTTCTTTAGATGGTCTCTAAATTCAGGAGGGATATATTCAGGGTCATATTTTGGCTCTTGTGGACTTGTTTTAACTGTCTTCAATTTCAAGTTGAACTTGCTTATGAGCAGTTGATGCTCTGTTCCACAATCAGTTCTTGTCCTGGTTTTAGCAGAAGATAGTGAGCTTTTCTATCTCCTCTTGCCACAGATATAGTCAATCTGGTTCCTGTGTGCTCCATTTGGTGAAGTTCAAGTGCATAGCCACCATTTGTTTTGTTGAAAAAGGTATTTGCAATGAATAAGTCATTGGTCTTACAAAATTCTGTCATGCAATCTCTACCATTATTTCTGTCACCAAGGCCAAATTTTCCAACTACCAGTGATTCTTCTTTGCTTCCAACTTTTGTATTCCAGTCACCAGTGGTAATCAACACATCTTGATTGCATGTTCAGTCAATTTCAGACTGCAGAAGTTGATAAAAAACCTTCAATTTCCTCATCTTTGGCTTTGGTGGTTGGTGCATAAATTTGAATAATAGTGTATTAATGGGTCTTCCTTGTAGATGTATGGGTATCATCCTATCACTGACAGCATTATACTTCAGATCTTGAAACATCCTTTGTGATGATGAATGCCATGCCATTCCTCTTCAATTTGTCATTCCCGGCATAGTAGACCATATGGTTGTCTGATTCAAAATGCCCAAAACCTGTCCATTGCATTTCACTAATGTCTAGGATATCAATCTTTATGCATTCCATTTCATTTTTTACAACATCCGATTTTTGAAGATTCATACTTCATACATTCCAGTTCTGATTATTAATGGATGTTTGCAGCTGTTTCTCCTCAATTTGAGATGTGACACATCAGTATATGGAGGTCCTGAAAGACTTACTTTATCCATATCATTAACTTTGGTTCTACTTTGATGATGCAGCCCACCCTTTCCCAGTTCTATTTTGAGTGCCTTCTGAGCCAAAGGGCTTGTCTTCCTGTACTGTGTCAGGCAATGTTTCTAAGCTATCCATAAAGTTGCCCAGTAATGTATCAGATGGTATTTCTCTGCTATTCATAAGGTTTTCCCTAGCCAATTTTTGAGAATTGGATGGCATCCTTCTTCTTCCTAGTCTGTCTTAATCTGTAAGCTGCATTGAAACCTGTGCACTATGTGCAACTCTGCTGGCATCTGAAACACCAGTGGCATACCCTCAAGTCTCACAGCAATATACAAGCCCCACAGGATGACAAACTGACAGACAAGTTTGTCTCCCTTAGCTGTTGAAAACCTCTGCACCCTCCCCTTACCTAATTCCTACTTGGAACCTGTCATTTTGTGGTCCCCAGCTTCTCCTGCTCCATCCTTTTCCTGGCCCTAGGGGGCTTGGGGTCTAATCTTGCCTCTCATCCCTTTACCTGGATTTCCTGCTGCTCAACATGATGGACTGACACAATTGCTGCATCAGTGGGCTCAGGTATTGTGAGGTTGGTGCAGGGCCGGGCGGTGTTTCGTACTGTTGTGCGTAGGGTCGCTATGAGTCAGAGCCAACTCAAAGGCACCTAACAACAATAACAATGTAGTTTCTGAATTGAAATTGACTTGATAGCAATGGGTTTGTTTTTGTTGTTGTTGTTTTGGTGACTTTTGTGCCAGAAAATTCTCAAAGTATTTTCAGTTATTTAAAAGTTGCATACACATGCAACAAATAAAGATAGTTATGATAAAGAATTTGTTTCAAGTAGGGGTTGGTTCAATCATTTCAAAATGAGGGCAAATTTATATAACAATAAAAGAGAAGTACAAGTTGTCTGTAAGTCAGACATTTATAACTCAAGTTTACCTAGGACATACTCAGTTTCTCCTTTTGTCTTAGAATTAATTCCTTTTCACTCTAAATTTTCCCAGCTTGGATGATAAATTATATGGTCATCCTTCTGAAAGTAATACGATCAAAATTATATAAGATGTCTAGTTTGCTGGTCAAATTTTTTAAACTTTTTAAAAAATTTTATCTCATCTGGAAGAAAAATCAGGCAAGCAGAAAATGTGGGACACTTTGCAAGACAACTCCCTCAGGCACTTACAAAATGTCAATGTAGTCAAATTAAAAATTCTTTGGGTGTGTTAATTGTATTGTGGGTAAGTACAATAGTATCTTTGTTTCTTAGGAGATGAATGCTGATGTTTTTAGACATCATGTAGTTGGTTCTTATTTTTTCATACAGTCTGACATTGGATTACTTATCATATTGGATTATATTGGATTGCTTTGATAATTTATATTAAATATAAGTCACATTATAAACAGTAAACAGTTTGCCATTGAGTCATTCTCAACTCTTGGTGACCCCATGTGTTGCAGAGTAGAATTGGGCATCACAGGGTTTTCATGGCTGTTACATTTCAGAAGCAGATTGCCAGGATTTTCTTCCTGTGCCTCTGGGTGGCTTTGAGCCATCAGCCTTTCAGTTAAAAGCTGAGTATTTAACCATTTGTATCACCCAGGGACTCCTATTCACAGTATAATAGGGATTAAATATAGTGACAGTCTCCAGGTTACAAGTGAAATCTGTCCTTAACTCTGTCTTTAAGAATGTAGAGGTCATTTGAACAAGTTGCATCCCATTCTTATTTCACCTTAGTTTAGTGCAAGAAAAGGTTCAAAGACTTTTCAATGATTTAAAAGCTCTACATGTGCAGCTTGTTGTTGTTGTTGTGTGCTGTCGAGTGGACCCAACTCACAGCAACCCCTCCTTGGGTTTCCAAGGCAGTATCACTATGGAAGTAGATTGCCCCATCTTCCTTCTGAGGAGTGGCTGGTGGGTTTGAACTGCCAGCCTTCTGGCTAACAGTCAAGTGTCTTAGGCACTACACAAGTAGAGGTAATTGTGATGAAGAACTTGTTGCAATTAGGTATCGGTTCAATGATTTTACAGTGAGTATAAATTTATATAAACATAAAATGGATTGATTTTTAACTGAAACTGTACATTGATGCCCGCACTCAAAGATGGCAGTACCCTGCTCAAAGATGTTGGTACCAACTCAAAGATGGCAGCCAACTGTACCACTTTGAATGTGTGTGGCTCTTCCTTGTCTTGCCAATAATCCAATCTCATGCATCAGGCTCCTGAAAGCACTCACTATACTTCTCTGAGTCTCCCATTCTAGGGCTTTGACGCATAATTTTTCCCATTCCTGTTCATTCATGATAAATCACCCATATTAAAAAAAAAAAAAAATGCATGCCTTTTTCTGTTTTGCTTCTTTGGTCATGACTGAACAAATTCAAATCAGTTCAAAGCCCTCCTTAAATGGTAACTAGGAGTTGTACCTAAGTCAGACATCTATAACCCAGAGACTCTACATTATTTCTCTGTGGTTTTAATTTGCCCTTGTATTTTTATTTTCTTTTTCTCATTAGACTCCTGATTTTCTTATTAAGTAATATTGTTTCATATTCCTTTTTAATCTCCCTTTCCCATCTTGACTTAATAGTTACATGTCTTTGTTTACTGGTTTTAGTAATGTGCTAGGAGTCACAGTGTGCATATTTAATTTATCACAGTCTGCCTTTGAATAACATTATAGCACTTTATGTATTATGTATACTTCCATCTCCTTTCTCCCATTGTTTGTGCTGTTATTTGTCTTGAATACATTGTTACTATATTGGCTTCAAACAATCAAGTATGTTTTACTAAAAGGAGAAAATACACATATTATATTTACCTACATATTTACCATTTCTGATGCTTTTTATTCCTTTATAAAAGTCCAAATTTCCATTTGGTATCATTTTCCTTTAGTCTAGAGAATTTCTTTTAAAACTTTTTTGTTCTGCAAGTCTATTGGTAATGAATTCTCTCAGCTTTAGTTAATTGAAATAATACCTTTTAAATAAGTTATATTGATTGATAAATAATTCTAGTTTGAAAGGTTTTACTTTTCCTTTCAAAACCTTAACACATTCATGGCTGAATTATTTTCTGCTTTGAATTTGTTCTTCCTATTATGTGTTTTCAGAATTCTTAAATCAAGGAAAAAAACACCGACCTAGTATAGATTTTTATAGAAATATAGGGGCACATATGTTGCATGTGGACTCTGGTGGAAGGATGAGTGCATGAGGCCCATTTCTTCAGATTCACATAGTTGTACATGTCTCCACAAGATGATGCACATATGACAACTGGGATAGAAGCTTCTCAAGAAACATGAGAGACTGAAAATATTGGTGAATGGTATATGTCCCACAGGACAGAAAAGGCTTAAAGATGTTGTACTATCTCTCAGCTTACAAATTTCTGATAACAAGTCTGGATTCATTTTTATCCTTGTTCCTCTATACAAAGTGGTTCTCAATGAGGGACAATTTTCTACCCATGGTACATTTAACGATATTTGGAGATATTTCTGGCTGTCATAGTTGGAGATATTGATGCTGGCATCTATAGGGTAGAAGCCAAGGGTGTCACTAAACATGCTACAATGAATAGGATACCAAACCAAACCAAACTATCTGCCATCAAGTCGGATCCAACTCATTGCAACCCCTCCTTGGGTTTCCAAGGCGGTATCACTAGAGAAGTAGATCGCCCAACCTTCTTTCCGAGAAGTGGCTGGTGGGTTTGAACCACCAGCCTTCTGTTTAGCAGTCAAATGCCCTAGGCACTATGATACCAGAGCTCCCCAGTGAATAAGATAGCCTCCCACAACAAAGAACATGCCAAATATTCAAAAGTACTGAGTCTGAGAAATCTTGCTCTGTATAAAACGCTTTCTTAATCTGTCTAATTTTATCATTTATCTCTTTATTTCTGATTTTCAGCTATCTAATTATGATAGACCTTGGGGTGGGGTTGGGTGGGGTGTTTGTGTGTGTGAGTGTGTGTGTGTGTATGTGTATGTTTATACTTCTTACAATTCATTGAACTTCTTGGATTTGGGAACTTCTCTCTGGTGATATAGGGGGTAAGGCATTTGGCTGCTAACCAGAAGGTCATCAGTTCAAACCCACCAGCAGCTCCACTGGAGGAAGATGGCACAATTTACCTCCATAAAGATTTACAGCCTTGGAAACTATATGGGAGTTACTATGAGTCATATTCAACTCGATGCCAGTATTTTTTGTTTGTTTGTTTTTGTTTTTTAGTTTTCATCAAATTTGGAAAATTTTTGGCCATTAACTCTTCAAGTATTTCTTCTGTTCCCTTCTCTTTTCTCTACTTCTGGGTTAGGCCACTGGTTATCATACCACAGGTCAGTAAGAATTCTTATTTTTTTTTTCCAGTATTTTTTTTTTCCCCTGTGTCCTTTATGTTATATTCTGTTCCTATGATTTCAGTTTCACTGGTTTTCTATTCTACAGCATCAAGTCTGCTTTTAATACCACCTAGTTCAGGTTTAATAAAAAATTATATTTTTCATTTCTGTAAATTCCATTTGGCTATTTTTATATCTTTTATTTTTATCCTCATATTTTAATCTTTCCCTTTAATACTTATACATTGTTTCAATAGATTTTTTAACAGGTACTTATCTATTAGCTCTGTCAGCTTTCTCATTTCTTGGCCTGTTTCTATCAGATAATTTTTCGCCTGATTTCAGGTCATATTTTCTTGCTTCTTGGCATACCTAGTTATGCTATTGAATGCTAGACATTGTGAATGTTGTATTGTAGAGTCTCTGGACTTTTTTGTCTTCCTTTAAAGATTTTAGGGTTTTGTTTTAGCAGGCAATTAAGTTACCTGCACATCAATTTGATCTCCTTAAGATCAGTTTGTAAACATTTGTAGGATAGGTCTAGAGGGTCTTCAGTGGTCGTGGAATAGTTTAGTAGTAGCACTCTTAAATCTAGGGTCACTACTGAATGTTCTAGGTGATCAGCTCCACTCTGACTGGGTGGAACATGAATTTCTTTACAAATTGTATAAAAACTGGGAATTATTTAGCCTATAGCTCTCTTGTTGCCTTTGCTCAGCCATATGAGAGATAGTATTCAGCAAAGTCTCAAGAGTGTCCCAGTACACATTTCTAATGCTCTTTTTCTGAGGGATTCTATCCTTTCTACAACACTGCTATGCAACTTTCAGCCACATTCATTGCTCTTGCACTCTGAACTCCGGAACCTCAACTCAGCAAGTCTGTACAATTCTTTTTAGGTTCCCCTTCTCCATGCCTCTAGGAGCTCTGGTAGCGTAGTGCCTAAGGCACTTGACTGCTAACCAGAAGGCTGGCAGTCCAAACCCACCAGCCACTCCTCAGAAGGAAGACGGGGCAATCTACTTCCTTAGTGATACTGCCTCAGAAACCCAAGGAGGGGTTGCTATGAGTCGGGTTCGACTCAACAGCACATAATAACACCAATAACATCTCCATGCCTCAGTCTAGAAAGAGATTTTGGGCAGAAATCTGGAGTGATTATTGGGCTCAACTTGTTTGTTTCTCTTTTTTCTGTAAACACTGTCTTATGCTACTTGTTGTCCAATGTCTCAAAGCAATTGATTTTTCTACTTTATCCATTTTTTAAATTATTTTGTGATAAGAGGATAAGTCTAACCTTTGTTATCCATCATCATTGAAAGTGGCCTTGCTAAAGTATTTGCAAATGAATTGTTTTAATGTCTGTAACATACTTTCAAATGGCTTAGTAGAAAGAGAGTAAAAGAAAGAGAGAAAATGAATGTTAAAATGTTAATAATCAGTAAATCTAAATTAAGAATATAAAAGTGTTCAAATGTTCATTCAACTATTATATGCTTGAAATTTTATGAAATGAAAAGATAGAAGAAAGGAATGCTTTCGGTTTCTACTACAATCCTCAGAAAATTTCATGAAATATATTTTAGAAGAATTTTCTTAGTACAATTTCAGTAGCTCTGCATTAAAAAAAAAAAAAAAAAAAAGACCTCAGAATGAACTATGCTTTCCGTCATGAAATAATACCACTTCATGTGACATGAACCATTCAAGAATATATTTTGGACCTAGGCTATTGTCTGGTCCTTAGTACAGATCCATATTTACACCACCTATCAGTCTTATCCCTACCTTGTAAATGTGTGTGTGTGTGCATGTATGTATGTTTGTGTGTATGGGTGTGTGTGTATGTAAGCCAGAATACTTTTTCTTTTACTTATAATGCACCTTTTGCAACAATTTATAAATTATAGCTCCTAGAACATATAAGGACAGCTTATAAGGGAGATTTGTTAAAGCATTATGTTGAATTTCATAAAATTAAAATATTTATAGCCATAGATTGAAAAAGAAAGAAAAAGAGGAAGGATTGTTGGGAAATGCAATTTCAATGAACTCGTGTTTCAGCATGCCAGATAGAAAGGGCAATGCAGAGGAGAGATGGTAGAGGCAGATGAATACCTCATCTTTGAACAGCAGAGATGGACTCAAAGGAAACTACTAAACTTGGTATCCTAGAAATTAGGCACTCCGATGGATGGCCCAGCTATAGATCTGAGAGAGGCATTTCATCCTGCAATGAAGATAGGCTAGAGAGAAGATAGAAGTCAAGAAGTTAGACAGAAATCAAGATTAATTGGACCCATTTGTTTATATTTTTTTTATTTAGATAGTAATTATAGACAGCAATAGGGACTGAGGCGGTGTCACTATAGAAGTAGATCACCCACTCTTCCTTCTGAGGAGTGGCTGGTGGGTTTGAACCACCAGCCTTCTGGTTAGCGGCCAAATGCCTTAAGCACTATGCCACCAGAGATATTTCATTTCTATGATCATCAGGAAGGCTAACTGGCAGGTTTATGTGCTGTTGAGATATCCATAAAAATAACTAGAGAGTTTTTGTGTTTTGTCAAATTTTCATAAATAATATATCCTGGATCCTTTTGTGACTTATTTTATCTCAACTTTCAGTTTTTAGGATTCATCCACATTGACTTATTATTGATCTAGTCTGTTCGACTTATGCTCATTATATGGTACTCACTGTGTGCTATATTTAGTGTGCAAATTCGTACATTATTCCATGGTATAAATAAATGATAGCATATTATGCAATACTCTGCTGGTAGAATAATTAGCAATTGCAAACAATGCAGCAATATATGCTTCTTGTGTACATAAGCAAAAGTTTCTCTAGAGACTATAACAAAAATTAAACTACAAGATTATAGACTATTCATCTCAGCTGCCAAATTGCTACTCAAGTGTAAACTAGAATGCCATTTCATATAGTAAATAATTGTAAACTATGTAAGTTTTCCAGAATAGCAAAATTAATTCATTTTTAAATAAAGTTTTGTGCATTCACAGAACATAATATTATGCATCTATTATAAAACTTTTTTGATAACATTTAATGATGGGAAATGTTCATTATATAGCTTTCTATTTAAAAAGCAGAAAAGGAAGTAATATCATAATGTATATTATAAAGAGATTGATTTTTAATGTGTTCATGCTTAGATATAGGATTGAAAATAAATGTATTAACAGTTATCATTTCTGGATAATAGGATAATGAATGGCAATTTTTCTTATTTTTACTTTTCTGTGTATCCTAAATTTTGTGCACAAGCAGACATCCCTTTCATTAAGCTAAATGCTTCTACAGCTATTAAAATAAATTCCTATTAAATACTCAAACCTTTACAAATATATAAACTAAGGCTTATTAGGAAAGTTACAACACAAGGTACCTGAAAATTCTTCTCAGTACCTTCATTCACTTCTCGCCACCACAATAGAGCATCCTACTCCACCTTGTGAGTATAACACAAGTCAGCTTCAACATTTTACAGTAGTAGATGCTATTATTTTCATTATATATGAAAAACAAAAAATAATTTTCTCTTCCAGGATGTAGATGCTACCTGCCTCACTCCTCAGCTATTTTATATTCAGCTGCTAATTTTCTCCTTTGCAAGTGATGCCCCAGCATGGCAACAATTCAGGTAACAAAAATTACATGCCACCTATTTAATCCTCTAACACTTCACTAGAAAATGGTCATTGGTTGAAATATAACTGATTCAAATGAGCTTTTAAAAAGAATCTTGGATGCTAATGCACCTCATTGGCATTATGGGGGCCTTTTTTTATTCAGAATCAAAGTAATTGGAGTTTTATTCTCTCCTCACCTACAGGACTTCACCCAAATGAAAAATGATACCACAGACTAGGTAGATTTCAGCTGTTTAAATACATCAATGGCACATAACAACAACAACAACCAAGAAGTATTCTTTTAGTTCTTTATGGAAATGTCTTACAAAGTCACCATTTATTAAAAAAAATAAACATTACTGCTTGCATCTCTATTCTATTTTGGGTACAGAGAATTTAAACTATTTTTTAAATCATCTATGATTTGTCTGGCAACTTTCTCCCTTCACCTTTACTTCTCAACTCCCATGAACATAAAAATAGGGTTATTTTTATAGAAAGATTTACATACAATCTTGAAGTGAGCAAGGTGGCCACAAAGTATATTTCCATTAGTGCAAGAAGCAAAGAAAGGCTTTCAACCTAGAAAAGTCAGGCACCATTACTTTCTGTATGGTATGAAAATGTTACATCTGTTGATGTCAAAGACAGGCAGTCTGTCTATCTACATATGAACATTGACGATTGTGGTATGCTTTAGCCAACTCCGGACAGACTGCAGAGAGTAATTGCTTTTACAAATGGCCAGCATGAAAGCAAATGCAAGATAAAAATAAAAGTTGGACTTTTTGTGACAAAAATCACCTAAGCTGACTTTGAAATAGTTACCAGTGAGCTTGCCTTTAATATTAGAATATTTTGTAAATAGCCAGGTATAAGTGGACATAATCTTAGTTTCAGTAAAGGCAAATGGAATCATTATATCATTATAGGTTTCATTGCAGGTGAACGTGTGTGTGTGTGATATTATGTATATTTTATGTTTATGCATGACCCCAAATAAATATGCGTCAATAAAAAGACTCAGGAACAGTCTAAATCATTGCTGATTACCATAGCAAGATATTCTCTTTGTAAGATGAAGATATATAGAATGAGGAATAAAAATACCAGTATGTATACTAAAATTTTTAAAGATTGTGTTTTAAGTTCCCTACCATGCATCGTATTTTTTTGTAATTTCAGTTTCTGCCTAAATATCTTCTAAAGATGCAGTATACTAGTTGCATACAAATGAAAGATAAACACAAGTAAGTTACTTAAAATATCTTCCTGCCATCAAGTGGATTCTGACTCATAATGACAATATAGAAAAGAATAGAACTGTCCAGGACTGTCCACAGTGACCACTAGGACAGAGTACAACTGTCCAGCAGAACTGTCCCAAAGTGTATAACTGTCCTCCCACATATCTCTCCTATGGAACAACTGGTGGGTTTGAACAGCTGACCTTTCAGTTAATAGCTGAGCAATTAACCACTATACCACCAGGGCTCCCAAAATATCATTAATAAACATAAATAAGGAATTTACATATTAAGACTTATCCTGAGAATATAAACTTATCCTCACTTAATTTTATTTCAAAAATTTTAAGTGAGTATGAAAATATTGTACAGTCTCTGTACAGCCAGGGGCAGGTTATGATAAAGACCATGATAACGACCAAGATCTTAGGTCTTAGTCTTTCCCAATGTCATCCAAAAAGTCTATACCAGCTCCTACTGCAACACCTGGAACCAAGAATGAGTTCACATTCAGGACTCTTTCATTCTGGTTCTCATCTCTCCTGGCAGATAATTCATTTCAGTATCAACTACGAATCACAACCTCTTCCACCCAAGACACATGGCTTCCAACAACTCCTGGCCTCCAACAACCACTATTCTTCAATTAGCTGCAATTTTTAAAAAATTGAGGAAAGTCTCTGATTTGGATCAGTTTGGACCACTGTTCCCAAACCAGTGTTTGTGGCTGTGGAATTAAGTACCATGACTGTCCCAACTTGAAATAATTGCCAGCTCTTCAATCAGTCACTGTGTCCAAGAAGAAATGTTCCTGTAGAAAAATGATGACATCAACTGAATCTCACAGTAAATGTTTAGGAGAAGGGCCACTTACCTAAAGGGAAGGAGAGTGCTGTATAAATATCTAGGAAGGGTGAATCTAATCCAATCTCCTGTCTGACTAACAAAACAAACCAAACTCACTGCCATTGAGTTGATTCCCACCACAGCTACCACCTTCGGGTTTCCCAGGCAGTAAATCCTTACTTAGATTGCCCCATCTTGCTTCCAGAGCCTCTGGTGGGTTTGAACCACCACCCTTCTGGTTAGCAGTCAAATGTCTTAAGCACTGTGTCACCAGAGCTCCTTTCCAATCTGACTAGGAGGAGTGAATCTGTCCCAATCTCCTCATATGCTTGTGGAAGTTGGATGATGAAAAAGGAAGATGGAAAACTGATGCTTTCAAATTGTGCTGGTGTCAAAGAGTATTGACTATTCTGTAGACTGCCAGAATGGACAAATCAAACTTAGAAGAAATACTTGTTCCTTACAAGTGAAAGGGGTGAGACTTCAACTAATTTACTTTGGACAAAGTGATTAGGAAATACCAATCACTAGAAAAGGACATTGTGTTTCAAAAATCAGAGGGTCAATGAATATTAAAGAAATCTTCAATGAGATGGATTTACATGGTAACTTGATCTATGGGCTCAAACATAACAATGATCATGAAGATGACACAATACCAGGCAATATTTCATTATATAGAGTTGGAGTTGACTGGATGGAACTATCAACAAAGGAGGGATGCTGGCAAACCTAATAACTCATTTCAATAGACAAATAAATTCCTCCCAACTTCAACTTATCAAAATGAATGTTCGTTCACACTGAGTTATATTTCCTTCCAATTAGTCTAACTTTCAAAAAAATAAGGAAATTTAAAAATATCTGAATTCATTGAACACAAATTAGTCTTGCCTAGACAACACTTAGAGGACCAGTTTTCATAGAGTCCAATTTAAAATGAGTCAGATTATAATTATTTGGTCTAGAAGAATATAAATCTCATATCTTCCCTGACCCTTAATCTTATTTACTTCAATTTTCTTCTCTATCAATCTATTTCAGCAAATCTCATTCTGACAGTTATTTTGAAAATGTAAAAATCACAGATGCATTAGAAACTCTGTATGTTGTTTCAAAGACATTACTAATAATTGTGTTTATTTTGAAAACATAAAAATAAACTCTATGATTTCAGGTATATTTACTCCCATTTGTTGCAAACACATTTGATGAATATAATTGCCACCATGACCATAAGTCATAAAAAGATTGTTTATAGCTGTGAAATTTATCCCCTTCAAGCTGCATTGCAAATTATTTATTTCAAATCTACTCTACACTTTGAAAGTTCTTGCAACATAGTTGCGACCAGTTAACAGGTCTTACTGCTTTTCAGGTGAGAAATATATTGAAAGAAAAATAGGTGTGCTATAAAAATTAAATGTGATATTGATGAACATGTTGTTAGATAAAGTACTAAATTGAACTATTTAGGGGTTTGAACAGTCCATAACCAGCAAGATGCAGAACTAGCAAGTGTTGGTTAAATGTCTTCTTAAAGCAAATAAAGAAAAACAGGAAAGTAATATTATATCACAAGGCTGGTTTTTTGGTTTGCTTACTCTCTCAAGAGAGTTTTTAAATTAATATTGTGAGTAGAAAGAGCTCATTTGCACATATTCCTAACTTAATTTTGTTATTTTCTCAGGGAAGAGTTGAGCTAGTTAGGAACAACTGTGAACACATTTGTTTCTTTCAACATCACAGGCTAACTTCCCTCCTATTACAATTCTTCCTCAGAATCAAGGTCATGAGAGAAACCAATCAGGTGTGACTCTTCCTTTCTGATCAATTCACTATGTTTTTCTATTTTTATGCTCTCTTGAACACTGTTTAATTAACTTCCTTAATTGGTCTAAAATCACTAGTTAAACATATTTAATGAGCTCCTCTCTATGGTGGTAGAAAATATAATGACTATCAGATTTCCTCCTAGGAAATGCCCCAGTACTAATGGGTTATGGGTAAAAATACCAATCTATGGAACTACAGATTCTAAGTCAACTTTGATCACCCCATCAGGCTTTTATAAAGAAATTGTGGCAATGAAGGTAGTAGGTGCTCATTGGCAAATTCTCACCTTCCAGGCAGGAGACCCAAGTTCAATTCTTGGTCAAGACACATGATGCACAGCCACCACCTGTCCGTTAGTGGAGGTTTGTGTGTTTTTACGATGATGAACAGGTTTCAGCAGATCTTCCAGACTAAAAAACACTAAGAGAAAAGGCCTGGTGATCTACTTCTGAAAATAAGCCAAAGAAAACCCTATGAATCACAATTTTCAGATCCAGAAGGGATCATGGGAATGGCACAAGACCAGGTAATATTACTTTCATTTTGCATGGTGTTACCATGACTTGAGGACTGACTCAAAAGCAGCTGACAACAACAATGAAGAAGGAGCAAGCAACTGGAGTCATTCCTGGGAAGTTCAAAGGTATTTGAACTGTATGGAGACCATGGTACAATGTGGCCATGGCCTCAACCCATCATCTTCCTGAAAGGTGGGAGTGGAAGAATGAGAGCCAATCAAATCATAGCATGCAACCAACAGCCATTTGTTGAACATTTGTTACGTGCCAGGAACTGAGCTGGTACTTTCAAAGCAACTGTGGCAAAATCTTCCAAAATCATCCATTTCATTCAGGGTAGAGGATAAAGGCCTTATGAGGACCTAGAAAGGCCCCCATGATCCTTCTTCCACATCACTCCACTCCAGCCACAATGACCTCTTTTCCACTCCTCCAACTCATCCTGACAGCTCCTTTCTTAGAACTGTGGGATAGATTGCTCCCTTTACCTGGGAAATTCTTATGCCAGATATCCACATGGCATGGTCCCTCTGCCCTCTCAGATTTTATACAAATATGACATTCTCAACAAGTCCTTCCTTGGTCATGTTTCCAAAATCACAGCACCATTTTCCACTTTCTAACCCTTTAACATATTTTATTTTCTTCCTTAATACTTGTCATTCCCTTAGATAAGATGGGATTTACTCATCATGATCTGACTCATCATCAGATTTTATACTTTATGCAGGAGGGAATTTTTATTTTATTCATTGCTATCTCCCAAAACATTTCCTTTCATATTATAACAAGTCAACAAATATTTATTGAATCGATTAATTACTACTTTTTATCTGAAAAGATCTCCACAACGTTGACATTACCTCCTTCTACCAATGAATAAAAAGGGATCAGAAATTACATAGTTTAGCTGTTTCCACAATGAATAAATGGCAAGACTTCTTGTTATCCCCAGATTTCTAGTCTAGGACTCATTCCTCTATGCCACAGCTACTAGAGAAACACAGCCCAAAGTCAAAGTGGGTGAGATGTAAACAGATGTCTGAAATGGACATTGAGAGCAACATCCATGCACTAGGAAGAAGGTGGGCCAATAGGGCACCTATCATGTCAAAAGATGGACAATAAGTGGCACACTTGTACTTAGGCTCAGATCCTAGGCTTATTAGTAAATGGTCGCAAAACAATTCAAGTTGCTATCTTATTAATTAAAAATATTTTGAGTCATATTTCCTTTTTTAACTGAAAGTAAATATTTAAATCCAATCTAAAATTACTCCCAGGGGGGAAAAAAAAGATCTGCTTTGTCTTTCATCCATCTTGTGCATAACATGAATGGTCATAAGTGACACACTGGTTGCATTAGAATTCTTGTGATGGCCTGACATACATCTTTTCCTGGAGTTTTATACCAAAAATTGAGTAGTCTCATATAGTGGGATGGAGAAGAGAGAAAGCTGAAATGAATGAAATGTTAATCTCAAACATTTTGCATGTTTTTGTATATTTTCTGGATCCCATATAATAGATTCATGTATTCACTAACTGTGCCCCTAATGCTTAGTAGAGTAGCACCCCACTCAAACAAGGGGGATTCACTTTTTTTAGTAAGGCAAGCTTATTTTGTTAAACAGAATTTTTTTTTTTTCCTAGTCTCTAAATACTTCTCCCTAGTTTATTGTTTTCAGGCTCTATGGGATGAGATTCTTTTGACTACAAGTGGCAAAATCCAATCAAACTAGCTTATGCAAAAGAGGAATTTATTAGCAAACAGCAACAACAAAAAAAGGAATGTTTACAAGTGGTAGCCATTTTGGATATTTAAAGTGACCAAAAAAAGGCAAAGGGGACCAGAACAAAT
>NW_006921647.1:5692601-5702919 GCF_000298275.1 Orycteropus afer afer | reverse complement strand
TGATGCTTTTGAGTTGTGCTGGCGAAGAATGCTGAAGGTACCATGGACTGCCAAAAGAACTAACAGATCTGTCCTGGAGAAAGTGTGGCCGAGATGCTCTTTGGAAGTGAGAATGGCCAGACTTCATCTCACCTACTTTGGTCATGTTGTCAGAGGGGACCATTCCCTGAAGAAGGAAGTCATGCTTGGTAAGGTGGAGGGTCAACAAAAGAGGGGAAGGCCCTCGACAAGATGAACTGACATGGTGGCTGAGACAATGGGCTCAAGTATAGCAAGGATCATGGAGTTGGTGTGGGATGGGGGGTGTTTCATTCTGCTGTGCATGGGGTCACTATGAGTCGGAAATGATTCGACGGCACCTAACAACAACAACAAAAAGCCAGGGTAGCCAGGCTGTAGGTACAGCTGGAGACAAATTTTACCTCTGAGACTCTCCCTCACCCATGTGTGCTTCTCTCTACCTGGAGATGTTATTCTCTCAGACCAGCTTCTTCAACATGTTGAAAATATGACCCCAGATACTTCTATCTCAACCTTAAGGCACCATCAGGGACTTTCTTCTCTGCTCTAGTTTGAAAACTTCCAAGGAAAGATTCTGATTGGGCTGATTTGCAAGCTCACTCCAGGACCTCAGTCAGTTTTGGCTGAATTGTAATTGATGAGCATTACCAGCCATTCCATTTACACTCCAGGACTAGAGTGTGTAAGGGAAAAGATGGTGCTGATGCTGCAGACCTGAAGAGTGAAAGGCGGAGCAGAGAAGATCACTATGGATGTCCTTACCTGGACCTCTCTTTCAGAATCTAATTACAAGTTTCTTCCAGTCAACTAAACCAACTGTCCATTTTACTTTTATGGACTTTTATCAGGACCTGAGAACAGCCAACTGCCATAAAGAAATTGTGTTACGGTAAGATTTCTAACAGCTGATATTTAAATATTATTACTCCAGCCCTTTTAGTCTGTTTTTACCAACCATCATCACAAGTTAAGTAGAATGTATTATACATGGTTGTGTCCCAATTTCTTATAGAAATAAGATTTTTATGTGATTATTTCACATAAATCTTTACTTAACATACACTTCCTTCCCCTCTGGGCTCCACTGTATACATTGAAAAAGACCCAGTGGTCTCCTACATCTCAGAGTGAAGGTGGTCAGTGCCTCAGGGCAATGCCTTCATTTCTCTGGTATATTTACTGGGGGTTGGCGGTCAGTAGTACTAACATAATAATCATCATATCTTTGGAATTTCATTAATTTGTAAAGATTGGCCCTTGCCTTAACATCACTTTCTTTTATGAGGTATGTGGAAAATATTAATCTAAGAAAATTGGAAATATATACAAATCATGTCTTTTTTTTTTTTTTTACCAGAAATAAGCCATGAAGTAAGCTAGACTCACATACACTTAATGTCTCTCTCACACATACACACATGCTCACTCTTCTTCTTAGGCAATGGAAAAACTACATTAGAAAATTTCAGATTACGTTAGAAAGATATCACTCTTTCTAAGCAGAAGTTTGGAGGACTTTTTTTTTATTTACAAAAAGAAAATAAAAAATATCTATGAACATGCTCAGCTTCTGATAAAGCTAGTGTTGATTCTATTCAATAACATGATTCACCTCATCCCAGTACATATGAGAAAAATCAGAGTCCAACAATAGCCACAGATTTATACAAGAAGGTATAATGCAACAACAGAAAAATTGCACTTGCTGTGCTACAAATGACTACTCTTTAGAATACAGTAAGTTTCTAAATAATAGCTACAGAACAAAGCAAGGAAAATTCCATCCGTTAATCAATACCCAAAGAATGCATTCCATTTCAATCTCAACCACAGACATCCTTCTATCAAAAGGCGAAACATCTAGTCTAGGTGAGCCTGTTATTGGGCACCAACATTCATTATTTCTCACTCATTAACCTCCAGATGCAGCACATTTGCTAGAAATTATACAAAAGCAGGTCTGACCCAATTCTCACACTATGGGCTTACAATCAAAAAGAAATGACAAGGAGATATTTAATGAAACAAATAAAAAAAGTTTGAAAAAAAATGGCACAGGGAGAGGGGAAATTTAAAATGAAAATTTAAGCTACAGAGAAAAGGGGCATTGAAATTTGAATTCCTATTTAAGGTTAAATTTACAAACAAATATTAGAAAGCAGCTCAAATGTCTAAAGAGATATAATATTCCATTCAGCTAGCAGGGAAAAGGGAAAGATAAAAGAAATTGTCAACCCATTCATGTTAAAGATGGTGGGGTATTCCTCTTTTATTCTCCGGAGTTCCTGACATAAGAGAAGGAACACAAAACACATAGTAGGCTTATGATAATTCTGAAATAGAAGATAAAATGCAATCATTCTTTAAAACAATGCTGCTTAAAGATTTTTTCTGAAGCACACTATGTCAAATGGTCTATATACAAAGCACTTTGTGGTCAAGGAAGTTCATATCACACTGGCAATATTTCTTTTCTATTGAAGATGCACAATGCACACAAGTGTGTTAAAGGCTCAGGGAAATCCTAAGTAATGAAAAAAAGTTTCTGAATCCTATTTTTCTCAATTCATAAGATTTCAGATTTTTTTCTTATTTATTTATTTTCTTTTAACACTGACTAGCTCTGATAGCATAGTGCCTAAAAGCACTTGACTGCTAACCAGAAGGCTGGTGGTTCAAACTCACCAGCCACTCCTTGGAAGGAAGGTTGGGCAATCTACTTCTGTAGTGATACCACCTCAGAAACCTAAGGCAGGGTTGCTATGAGTCGGGTCCGACTTGACAGCACATAACAACAACAGCAACCTAAGACTCTATTCCAAGGCACTTTGGGAAATACTGCCTTAAAAAGCCAGGGCAGAGATATAATAGAAATGTCAAAAAGACTGTTCCAAGAGGTCAGGGATTTTGTCTGTTTGACTCATGGCTATATCTTCAGAGTAGAAAGGAGTGTCCAAATACAGGAAGAGCTCAGTAAACATTGGTGAATGAATGAATGAAGAAAAAAGCAGAGAAGATTAGGATAATTGGTTAAACATATGGATTCTCATTATATTAGCCAAAGTAGTAGAGATAGTAAATCCTGTGTTTGACAGGTTGGTGCAGCTATGGGAAATCCAGATGGAAATTTCTAGTTAGATGATGGGACTTTAATCAAACCCAACATCCAGGACAGAGCTAATACTTCTGGAATCATCAATTTAAGAGTAGTACCTAAAACTTTGAGATAGATAATATCACCCAAAAGAAAAGTTAATCAAAGAGAGGTGCCTGAAGGAAACTAACTTTTGAATAGCTGCCAAGGAGTGGTTAATGACGCCTTACGCAGGGATTCAGTCGTTGTCTTTCAACATCGATCCCATTCCTAGTCTCCATCTCCCCTTCTGCTCCTTGTCCTGTCTTCCCTGGCTCATAACATAGTTCAGAAACCTGAGAATCATCCTTATTTACAAAAAAATGGACATCAACATTTCCAGACTCCAGTGAACCTGAGTTCACTTTGACATTGAATGATTAATGCCAGTAAACAAACTAAAAAATAAAAATGACAATAGTCTTGTGCCCTTACATAGGAAAAGCATTTTCAAAGTACTATGTCATTTAATTTTTCTGACAACCTTGCAATTTCAATAATAATCTGAAATTGAAGATAAGTAAATTTATCCACTTCAAACAAACAATAAGAAGTAGATCCAAGAATAGGAACAAGGGCATAGTCTATTGTCTCATTTATAATTAATCAACACATATCCATTAAGCATTTAGTATGCCCTAGAAACTATGGAAACAGAGAAATGTAAAGTCTAACCACCATACTGGTTCACTAAAAATATCACTAAAACAACCTGAACATAAGGCAAAGCTGAGATTATTGCTAAGCACAGTAAAGCAGAATATTACCTTGACATCACTACTTGCCTGGAGGGGGCAGGCAATGTCAGGATTCTTATGAGGTTTTCAAATATAATTTAAGACAGATTATTCAATGTGAGGGTTTTAGTGGGGCTGGGCAAAGATCATGACATAAAAGTTGAAGATTGGTGGACACAGCAACAAGTGGGACCCAAATAGAAGCACCTTGGGAAGTAACGAGTCATCTGAGTCCATCTACTGAAGAGCTGAACCATCTACTGAAGAACTGCTCATTTAAATGGGTTTTTCCAGAATGTTCCTGGTGCAAATAATAAAATTATTTTCCTGGGAAAGGGTTTCTTCGAATAGCAAAGTCACACTGATGAGTGGAATAACAATAATACATTTAAGTTAGTGAAGATAACCAAACAATAAAAGCATATTAATGTGGACAGTAAAGTGTGTGGGTATAGATAGTTCTGGTTCTCACCTCCAAAGCAATAGTGTATAGCAGAAGGAACAAATACTTTGGAATAATCCACAATTAGGTTTAGAAAGGGCCTCTGGATAGCACAAATGGCTTATGCGCAACTCGCTGAAAGATTGGAGGTTCGAACCCACCCAGAAATGCCATGAAGATAGGCCTAGCAATCAGTTTCTGAAAGGCCACAGTCTTGAAAATCTCATGGAGCAGTTCTACTCTGTGCACATGGAAACTGACTTGACAATAATTAACAACAACAACAACAGCTTTAGAAAAAGACTTGCTGTATATTAGTTTTATGAGCTTGACCACAATGCTTAAGCTCTCTGAACATCACCACAAAATATACTCTTATTTAAGATGGTTTGTACAAAATGTGATCTATAAGAGCCTAGGGAAACAAAACACAACAAAACAAAACAAAATTTTTTTTTTTTGATGTAAAAGTGAAATAGAGAAGTGGATCTAATTTCCTGGTGAGGAAAGCATAATAAAGAAAAATATGTTTATCAATTGTTTTTTTCCTTTGAGTACAATTTTTTCAAAAGGATAAGAAATAATCCTTCAGCTATCATCAAAGGGAAGGAGACAAAGGATGAGGCAATTTATCACAATGTAGTTGATAAACAATTCTTATCCTGTTTAGCAAGAGGAATATTTTAAATCAAAGAGTGGAGTTGATTATAATCATAATAACCACCATTTAAGCTCTCTGTGGGTACCCTTTAACCAATTGAAATGTCAGCTAGTCTCAGTTCTCAAAAAATATACACTAACTCCTCCTTTAAAATGTTATTTGAATGTTGGATGAACCTTGAAAACATTATTCTGGGTGGAATAAGCCAGACACAAAAGGACAATTATTTTATGATCCCACTTATATGAAATATATAGAATAGAAAAATGCATGGACAAAAAAGATTATTAGTAGTTATCAGGAACTGGGGAAGGAGGAGGAAATGGGGTGCCATTCCTCAATTGGTACAGCTTTTCTGTTGGGGGTGATGAAATAATCTGGAATTGGATAGTAGTGAAAGTTGCACAATATGGTGAATGAAATTAGTGTCACTGTATTGTACACTTAAAATGGTTAATATGGCAAGACTTTTGTCGCATGCTACCACAAGATGAATTTTAAAATGTTATATGAACCAAACTTCTTTATAAAAAGAATGATCTGCTTGTTTTCAAATGTGGAAAACAGATGGTAGATCGAATATAAATGCCATGATCACCAATTGAAACATGATATTCTTAGAAATATAAACTGATCAACTTAATGAAAATTGTAAAAGAAAATAAATGAAAAGATTTCCTTTTCAAATATCAGGCATTACAAAGAAAAGCATAAGAAAGATTTTAACAATTATTCACTATTCAAGATGCTATAACTTGCCACACACACACACACACACACAAATGAACGAAAAATCTTGTCATATTTTGGAAAGGCAGCAAAAGCAATAAATGAAGCAATTTTGTAATACATGGCAGCCTATCACCAGATCTGAATCAGAAAGAAATTAGAAATAGGGACTTCAGAAAATTAACCTATATAAAAATTGAGAAACCTGAAGAATTACACACAGACTCACTGCATCAATTTTGGTCAAATTCAAATACTCTGTCATGACAAAAAAGTTATTGAAATTAAAATTGAAATAATGCAGACATTGAGAACCAGAAAAATATAACAAATACTAAGGAACCACAGTTGTCCAAGAGGAAGTAGAGTTAAAAGTGGTTGCTATAATGAAACATAAGAGCTCTGGTAGTGTAGTGCCTAAGGCACTGGACTGCTTACCAAAAGGCTGGTGGTTCAAACCCACCAGCCACTCAGAAGAAGGAAGGTTGGGCAATCTACTTCTGTAGTGATACTGCCTCAGAAATCCAAGGGGGGGCTGCTATGAGTCCGGTCCAACTCGAAGACACATAACAACAACATAATGAAACATAAAGAAGCAATGTTTGAGAATTTGTCAAAGGACCATTTTTTACTTAAGAAAAAAGGAAAAACAAACAAACAAAATTGTTTAAAGATTGCTTTGTTGTTGTTGTTGTTGTTTGTTGGCCAATGAGTCATCTCTGACTTAAGGAGAATTTATGTGTAATAGAACAAAATGTTGTCCAGTTCTGCACCACATTTGTGAACTTTGGTACATTCTAGTTGCAGCCACTGTGTATTATGGCTGTCTTCCAACCTAGGGGATCTCATCTTCCAGCACTATATTGGACAATATTCTGTTGTGAGCCTCAGGGTTTTTACTGGCTATTTTTGGAAATAGATCACTAAACCTTTCTTCCTAGTCTATCTTAATCTGGAAGTTTCACCAAAACCTTAAACCTAGAAGCCCCAGTATGACTAACCCTCCTAGTACTTGAAATATCAGTGATGTAGCTTTGGCTAAGACACTTGCCTGCTAACCAGACGGCTGGCGGTTCAAACCCACCAGCCACTCCTCGGAAGGAAGGTTGGGCAATCCTACTTCCGTAGTGATACTGCCTCGGAAACCCAAGGAGGGGTCGCTATGAGTCAGGTTTGACTTGACGGCACATAACAACAACAACAACAGCTTCCAGCAACATAGCAACTAGCAAGCTACCACAGTATATAGCAAACTGGTATATGGGCTGTGGAAAAGACTGTTTTGTAGAATAAAAACATACCAATTTCTTTGGAAAAGATATTCCTTGGATATCAAAAGCATGTTTTTTCATGACAAGCAAGTGTTGATTAGGCTTAAAGATTAAGAGGTGAAAACATCAATTTCCAACCTTAATAAAGTATTTTTAAAAGTTAAATTGATGCTCTGTAAACTTTCACCCAAATCACAATAAAAAATTTTTTAAAAAAAAAGGTTAAGTTGAGCAAAGTGTCAAGGGAAAGGAATAAGCATGTGATTAGTAGTGTCTTTTGATGAACAGAAAATTTTCATTTTGATAAATTTAAATTTATTAATTTTTCCTTTTATGATTATTGCTTTCTGTATTCTAAGAAACCATTATCTATTCCCAAGTCATGAAGATGTCCCTGTTTTTTCCCAATAGTAGCTTTATGTTTTTAACTATTATGTTTAGGTCTTTGAGCCATCTTGAAACATTTTATATAGTGTTAAGAAAGTGTTAAGATTACTTTTTCTCCTGTATGAATATTGAGTTATTTTCCTACACAACTTGTTGAAAATTCTTTACTTTCCCAGTTGGACTGATTTGGTATCTTTCTTAAAACACAAATGATTATACATCTGTTGGTCTCCTTCTGGGCTCTTTGTTCTATTCCATTGATCTATTTGTTTGTGATTGTGCCAATACCACACTATCCTGATTATTGTTGTTTTATATTATGTCTTGAAGTTAAGCTGGGGCTTGAAGGCTGCTTTTTTGCTTGGGTATGGCTCTATATTAAGGCAGGAGCATGAGGTAGACAGGCCTGGGTCTTGGAGGATGCTTTTTGTTTGTATGTGGTTCTACATTAAGGCCAGGCCCTGAGGTAGGCAGGACAGGGGCCTGGAGGCTGCTTTTTGCTTGAGGGTGGCTCTTTAATAAGGCCAAGGCCTGAGGTAGGCAGGCTAGGGGCCTGGAGGCTGCTTTTTGCTTGAGGGTGGCTCTTTAATAAGGCCAAGGCCTGAGGTAGGCAGGCTAGGGGCCTGGAGGCTGCTTTTCACTTGGGTGTGGCTCTATATTAAGGTTGGAGCCTGAGGAAAGAAGGCCAAGGGCTTGGAGGCTGCTTTTGGTTTGGGTGTGGCTTTGTATTAAAACCAGGGCCTGAGTAGGCAGGCCCAGGGCTTGGAGGCAGCTTTTCATTTGGCTGTGGCTCTTTATTAAGGCTGGGACCTGAGGTAGATGGGCAAGGGGCTTCAAGGTGGCTCTTTTCATTTGGGGGTGGCTCTATATTAAGGATGGGGCCTGAGGTAGGCAGGCCAAGGGCTGGGAGGCTGCTTTTGCTTTGGTATGACACTCTATATTAATACCAGGGCCTGAGGTAGGCAGGCCTGGGGCTTGGAGGCTGCTTTTCACTTGGGGGTGGCTCTATTTTAAGGCAGGGGCCTGAGGTAGGCAGGACTGGGGTTTGGAGGCTACTTTTCACTTGGGTGTGGCTCTATGTTAATTCTGGCTCCTGAGGTAGGCAGATGCAGAGGGGTTTTAGGAACAACTAAGGGAGACAAACTTGTCTGTCAGTTTGCCATCCTGTGGTGGCTTATGTGTTGCTGTAAGGCTGGAGGCTATGCCACCGTGTTGCAAAATACCAACAGAGTTACCCATGGTGGAGAGGTTTCAATGGAGCTTCTGGGCTTAGACAGACTCGGAAGAAGGAAGAGCCTTCCACTTCTCAAAGAATTGGCCAGTGAAAACCTTATGAATAACAGTGAAACACTGTTTGATATATTACTGAAAAACTTTTTGAACAGCCCTGAAACATTGTCTGACATAGTACCAGAAGATGAGCCCATCAGGTTGGAAGGCACTCAAAATTTGACTGGGGAAGAGCTGACTCCTCAGAGTAGAGACAACCGTAAAAATATAGATAGAGTAAAGCTTTGGTACCTCCATTGGTTGATGTGGCATAACTCAAAATGAACAGAAATAGATGCAAATATCCATTAATAATTGGAACATGGAATGTATGAAATATGAATCTAAGAAAATTGGAAATTGTCAAAATGAAATTGAACATCTAAAGATCAGTATCATAGGCATAAGTGAGCTGAAATGAACTAGTCTGGGTCATTTTGAATCAACCATATGAACTTCTATGCCAGGTATGACAAATTGAAGATGAATGGTGTGGCATTTATCATCGCAAAGACTGTTTCGAGATCATTCCTGAAGTACAATGCTGTCAGTGATAGGATATATCCATACGCCTACAAGGAAGACCTGTTAATACTATTATTATCCAAATTTAGGCACCAACCACCAAAGCCAAAGATGAGGATATTGAAGATTTCTACCAACTTCTGCAGTCTGAAATTTACAGAACATGCAATCAAGATGTGTTAATTATCACTGGTGACTGGAATGCAAAAGTTGGAAACAAAGAAGAATCACCAGCAGTTGGAAAATATGGCCTTGGGATAGAAATGACACTGGAGATGATATGATAGAATTTTGCAAGACCCACTACTTATTTATTGCAAATACCTTTTTTCAACATAAGCAATAACTATGCATGTGGCCTTCACCAGATGGAATACACAGGAATCAGATTGACTACATCTGTGGCAAGAAGCAATAGAGAAGTTCAATATCTTCAGTCAAAACCAGCCAGGAGCTGATTGTGAACAGACCATCAACTGTTCATATGCACATTCAAATTGAAGTTGAAGATAATTAAAACAAGCCCATGAGAGCTGAAATATGACCTTGATAATATCCTTCCTGAATTTAGAGAGGATCTAAAGAATAGATTTGACACATTGAACACCAATGGCCAGAGGAATTGCGGGATGGCATCAAGAACATCATCCATGAAGGAAGCAAAAGGTCATTAAAAAGACAAGAAAGGAAGAAAAGACAAAAGTGGATGTCAGAAGAGACTCTGCAACTTGCTCTTGACTGGAGAGTAAATGGAAGAAATGACAAGATAAAAGACCTGAACAGAAGATTTCAAAAAGCAGCTCAAGCAGACAAAGCCAATTACTATAATGAAATGTGCAAAAACCTAGAGTTAGAAAACCAAAAGGGAAGAACACACTTGGCATTTCTCAAGCCGAAAGACCTGACGAAAACATTTAAGCCTCAAGTTGCAATATCGAAAGATTCTATGGGCAAAATATTGAATGATACAGGAAGCATCAAAAGAAGATGGAAGGAATGCACAGGGTCACTGTACCAAAAAGAATTGGTCAATGTTCATCCATTTCAGGAAGTGGCATATGATCAAGAACCAATGGTACTGAAGGAAGAAGTTGAAGCTGCACTGAAGGAATTGGCAAAGAACAAGGCTCCAGGAATTGATGG
>NW_006921647.1:5683409-5690811 GCF_000298275.1 Orycteropus afer afer | reverse complement strand
AAAAAAAAATGCTAAACTCATATGCTGCTTCTAGTATATAATTTTAGTTGTTTTAGGACTTTCTGTGTAAATATTCATATCATCTGAAAATGGAGAATGTTTTATTCCCTTACCGACATTTGTTCCTTATATTTCTTTTTCTTGCCTTATTTCAATGACAAGAACTCTAGTGGAGCTCTGGTGGCACAGTACCTAAGGCACTTGACTGCTAACTAGAAGGTTAGTGGTTCAAACCCACCAGCCACTCCATGGAAGGAAGACAGGGCAATCTACTTCTGAAAAGATTTATTGCCCCAGAAACCCAATGGGGGTCACTATTAACTCTAGTTAGATAGAGGTTCAATAGAAGTTTTGAGAATGGGCCTCCTTGTCTCATAAGGAGGGAAACATTCAATATATCACCATGTTAATTGAAGGGTTTGTGTAGCTTCCCTTTGTCATGATGTGGAAGCTCCCTTCTACTCCCAATTTGCTCTAATTTTTTTCTTGAATAAGTCTTGAATTTTTCAAATGTGTTTTTCAGTTCCATGGCAGTGAGCTTCCTGAAATAATCATGTTTTCCTTTATTCTGTCAATATGTTAATAGTAATATGTTAAATTACAATGAATCATTTTTTAACATCAAACTATCCTTTGCATTCCTAGGATAAACCCTACATGGTCATGATATATTATCCATATTACTGGATTCAATGTGCTTATATTTTGTTAAGAAAATTTTGGGGAATGTTCATAAGGGATAGTGATATGTAAAGTTTTTTTTTCATCTTGTTTATGTTAAGTTTTAGCCTTAGGCTTAATCTGGTCTTGTAAAATGCCTCTATCTTCACAAATCCATAATTTATAGAGGAGAAAATTTTTTATTTGAGTGGAAATTTCCAGAATTTTCATTTACATATAATGAGTGCTTGAAATATATTTATTTATTATTAATATTCCAATGTCAAAGATGTGAAGAAAGTAATAGCATAGGAAAAATGGTTTTCTCAAAGTCACTTAGCTATTAGAGAGCATGATCAGGATTATAACACACATTTGTAACTCCTAGCTCTGTGTTCCATCCATCACATTCCAAGAAGACAACAAATCATCACCAAATTAAAATTATCTATGTTTTTACACCCAGAGACCAAAAGTAAATTAATTTTGCTAATTTTGAAGTGAACTCATTCTGCCTTCTCACAAACATCCCCATAACCTTTTACCCTAACAGCAGGCTTGAGAAGAAGAAACATTACAAAGACATAGAACTTGCTTCCAAGCATATCTAGATTTTGAAATTGGCTGTGGAATGTGTAAATCCAGATTTTTCTACCCTCATAAATTTATGGGAGGTAATTTTACTCCCACCATTATGTTATCATACAGTTCCTATGTTTGATAGTGCCCCTGGAAAAGACAATTTGTAAAAACTCTATCATTGCTATTAAGAAAGTGTTGTCCCATTTACAATAGTCCAGAAGGATAAAATACCTAATGAAAACCTAACCAAAGCTATAAGGTCTTTACAATGAAAACTATAAAATACTACTGCAAGAAACTAAAAGTGACTTTTATAAATAGAAAAATATTCAATGTTCATGGATTGGAGGACTTAACATTGTGAAAATGTCAATAGTACCCAAAACAATCTATAGATATAATGCAACTCCAATCCAAATTCCAACAACATTCTTTAACAAAATGGAAAAATATATCACCAACTTTATATGGAAAGGAGAGATCCTGAATAGCAAAAGCAATATTGAAGAAGAACAACAAAGTAGGATACCTCACAGTCCCCAATCTCAAAAAATACCATTAAATAATAATAATAATAAAATACTACACAGCCACAGTAATCAGAACAGCCTGGTACTGGTTCAGTGACAGACACATAGACAAATGGAATAGACTTGAGAATACAGAAATAAATCCATCCATCTCTGAAAATTGATTTTCAACAAGGGATCAAAGTCCATTGAAAGGGGAAGAAGCAATCTCTTTAACAAATGATGTTGGCAAAGCTGAATATTTATTTGCAGGAAAATGAAACAGGATCTACACCTAACACCATACATAAAAACTAACTCAAAGTGGTTCAAAGACCTAAATGTTATATCCAAAATTATAAAGTTCCTGGATGATAATATAGGGACAAAAGTATGGGATTTAATTTTGGGGGTTAATAGATTATCAAATAAACGCACGAGCAACAGAAAGCTGGGACCTCCTAAAAATTAAATACTTATGCTCATCATAAAACTTCATCAAAAGAATAAAAAGATAATTTAAATTTTGGGGAAAAGTTTTAGGAATGATATATCTGATAAGAGTCTAAAACTTCAACAACTCAAAACCAAAAACACAAACAACCCAATTAAAAAACAGGGAAATAAACATGAACAAACACTTCATCCAAGAGAACATTCAAACAGCCAACAAACACATAGAAGGATGCTATGAGTAACACAAAATCATTAGCTATGAGAGAGATGCAAACCAAAACCACAACAAGATAGCATCTCACCTCAGCAAAAAATGGCACTAATTGGAAAAACTGAAAACAAGAAATGCTGGTGAGGTTGCAGGGTAATTGAAACCCTGCTCCATGGCAGAAGGGATTGTAAATTTGTTTAACCACTATAGACAATGGTATGGCACTTCTTGAAAAAACTATAAATAGAAAATACTTTATGAACCAGCAATTTCACTTCAAGGTATATATATCCTAAAAAAACTAAAACTCCTGACACTAACAGATACATGCACACATATGTCCAATGCAGCATTATTCACCACAGCAAAAAGATGGAAGCAACCTAACTGTCCATCCACAGATAAATGGATAAATAAACTATGGTACATATACACAATAGAATACTATGCACCCATAAAGAATAATGATGAGTTCTCAAAATATACTATGATGTTGATGAATCTGCAGAATATTATGCTGAGTGAAATAAGTCAATCACAAATGGACAAATATTTTATGATCTCACTTTCTTCTTCTCACTATTATAAAAAGACAAGAATAAGTATACATACAGAAAGCAACATTCTTCAATGGTTACCAGGAGTGGGAGGGAGAAGGAGGGGAATCACTTACTAGATAGTAGACACTTGTCCATTTTGGTGAAGGGTAAGGCAATACCAAATAAGAGTGTATTCAGCACAGCTTGATCAAGGTAAAAGATGACACTAAGAAGTACAAAAAAAATAAGAAATAATTTTGGTGAAAGCCATAATAAGTGCAATTTTGCAACAACGTAACAACAACCAAAAGATATGTGTATGGTTATATAGGTAGATATGCATGCTTTTATATGTACAGGTAAGTACATAAGGAGCTCTGGTGGTGTAGTACCTACAGCATTTGACTGATAACCAGAAGTTTGGCAATTCAAACCCACCAATCACTCCATGGAAGGAAGATGGGGCAATCTACTTCTGTAAAGATTTCTGTCTCAGAAACCCAATGGGGGTTGCTATGAGTCAGAATAGACTCTGTGGCAGTGAACTTGAGCTTGGAAGCACATATGAATATATAGGTACACATGTATAGGTATTTCTGTAGGCAAACGAAGATATGTTTGTGTGTGCTGCATATATATTCATATATAAAATAAAGCACCTAGGGGCTATATACTTCCTAGACATAACAAAATACGTCAAATGACTAAGTTACTGAGTTTGAGGTTTAGGATCCTATTCTCATGGGGAAACTCAGTCAATTGACAAAATATAGGTCATAAAGATAATGTTCTACATCCTACTTTGGTGACTAGCAGCTGGGGTCTTAAAAGCTTGCAAGCATCCATTTAAGATACAATTATTGGTCTCTACACATCTAGAGCAAAATAAAAAGAATGAAACTAAAGAATCAAAGAAGAAACTAGTTGTGGTAGTTAAGTTATGTGCCAACTGGTTTTGAGTGGCTGGGCAGCCAGATGTAGTTATTACCCATGATGAGACTGGTAGTCAGTTCTTTGGTGGAACATGCTGGAGCAGCTGAGTAGCTATCTTTGGGATCTAGTCTGCTTCCAGTGTATGAGAAACTTTGAGAAAGTTTCCTGCAGCCTTTTGCCACACTTGGACCCTACAATGTAGCTGAGTCTTCATTCAGTAGCCTGCCATGTTTCCTACCAATCTTGGGACTGTCTCTGGACTTGAGCTAGTGGCCTGCCATGTTGTTTGGTAATCTTGCAACTGTGCCATTTTATTTGTCAACCTTGGGTTTTTCAGCCTTTGCACCCAGTAGCTGTTCTGAGTTAAGAGAAGCTTCCAGTATCAGTGGTCTGGGAACAAGAGACAGAGCTGAAGCCCAAGGTCCAGGGACCTTCACCCAGCCCCTAGAGCTGGCACTTTGAACTTGGACTTCTAGCCTCCTAAACTGTACGAGAATAAATTCCTGTTTCTTAAACCACCCATTTGTGGTATTTTCTGTTAGAGAGGCCCAAAGTTACCAAACACACTAGTGTACAGGCTAATAGTCTACATGAATCACACGCTCACCTACCTCAGGGTAGAACTACATGGTGACTGGATACCACTATTGACGATTGCAATCAGGGACACAATAGATAGTCTCAGAGAGATGAGGGAAAAATGTGGACTAAAATTCAAAAACCTAAAAAACGGCCACACTTGCTGGATCAGTAGAGACTAGAGGAACTCCCAAGCCCTGATATACCCTCTAAACTTGGTACTGAAACCACTTTCAGTGGTCTTCTATCAGCCAAAAGACAGAGTGGTTCATAAAATAAATAATATCACTAGTGAATACTGTGCTCCTTTAAACAACCATCTAAATGAGACCTCACAGACAACATTTACCCTAGATCAAAGATGAAAAGTTAAAGGGGGACAAGGAAGCTAGATTAATAAAAACAGAACAACCAGAATGGAAGTAATGAGAATACTGACACATTGTGAAACATGTAATTAATTTTACTAAATAGTATGTATCCCCAAACCCAAACCAAACCCACTGCCATTGAGTTGATTCTGACTCATAGTGACCCTTGAGGACAGAGTAGAACTGCCTCATAGGGTTTTCAAAGCTGTAAATCTTTATGAAAGCAGACTGTCTTCTTTCTCCTGCAGAGCAGCTGGTTGGTTTGAACTGCCAATCTTTCGGTTAGCAGCTGAGAGCTTTAACCACTGTGCCACCAGTGCTCACTTATAATATGTGTGAAAACAAAACCAAACTCACTGCCATTGAGTTGATTCCAACTCATAGCACCCCCCATTGGGCTTCCAAGGCTGTAAATCTTTATGGAAGCAGACTGCCTCATCTTCTGCAGAGTGGCTGGTGGATTCAAACCACTGACCTTTTGGTTAGCTGCTAAATACCTTAACTACTATATCACCAGAGCTCCTTTTTTATAATATGTACAGAAATGATGAAATGAGAACCTTACTGCTATGTAAATTTTCTCCAAAACCACAATAAGATATTTAAAACAAACAAAATTAAAAATTTTGTCTTTGTGGTGGTTTTACAAATGGATCACTGGATCTACCTAGCCATAGTTTGAATGTACAATGGTTTCAACTATTCAATTCATTACTGGCTATCAGCAGGGAAAACAATAGCAGTCACATAGAGATCTCAAATATCTCTATAACCATACTTGAAAGCTCTGGTCACCTCTTAGGATATCATTATTATACGTGTATTTCAACATAAGAATAATCTGAAAATTGGTTGTTGTTGTTGTTGTTATGTGCCGTCGAGTCAGACCTGACTCATAGCGACCCCTCATTGGGTTTCCGAGGCAGTATCACTACGGAAGTAGGATTACCCAACCTTCCTTCTGAGAAGTGGCTAGTGGGTTTGAACCGCCAGCCGTCTGGTTAGTAGTCAAGTGCCTTAGCCACTATGCTACCAGAGCTCCCGAAAATTGGTTGTAGCAAATGAAATCTGTAGAATCAAATTGCAGAGACCCTGTATTAGATAAAACTTCAACTCTCTAATTAGGGTAAAATAAGAACTATTTAAAATTACCATTTTTCTGGCAAATGATTAAATTAAAAACAAGTGCAAAAATGTAATTCCATATATATAAGTTTCATATATATGAAATCATAGATGTGCCAAGAGAAACTATTTTCTTGGCAATTGAACATAAAGAATTCATTCTGAAAATGATATCTGTAAAAAGTGAAATTGTATTTGATATGGGTAGCACAAATGAAATCTTGTGAATTGCTTTCTAAATTATACACACAGAGAAATAAAGGAGACAGCAATAGGATTATTTCTGAGCAAACTAAATGTAAAAACATCAGGAATAAATGAACTAAAGAATAAAAATATAGCAAATAAACACATGCAATAAGACTATACACACACATACACGCAAACACTCACACACATCTTTAGCTAAACCAAAGCTCATGGTTATAAAATTGAATTTGACTATTTAAAAAAAAAAGTTCTCTCCTAAATTTGCAGCAATAAATTTGTGAAAAAGTAGAAGAAAGCCCAAGTGAAAGTAGTAGAACATAGATCGTTAAGAAATATGGCTAACCTAATTTTTAATTAAAAAAAAAAAAAACTCAATATCTATTACCAGTCCCAATTTTAGACATTTGGGAGGAGAAAAGAGGATACTTTAGTGTTCAGGTTCCAGATCTCAAGGCCTTTAACCACATGGAAATACTTTAAATCTCTGCATCAGGAGAGGAAAACAGCTTTACTTATTTTGACCTTTGTTGTTGTTGTTGTTATGTGTTGTCAAGTCAGAACCAACTCATAGCCACCCCTCTTTGGGTTGCCAAGGCAGTATCACTACGGAAGTAGATTGCCCAACCTTCCTTCCGAGGAGTGGCTGGTGGGTTTGAGCCACCAGCCTTCTGGTTAGCAGTCAAGTGCCTTAGGCACTATGCTACCAGAGCTCCTGTTTTGACCTTTATTTCCAATTAATTCCCAAACTGTTCTTTTCTCCAATATTGAGGACCTTCTAGAAAAATTTTACTGCTTTATTGTTAGCAGATCAGATCAAATATCTCATTTTTAACACTTTTTATAGCTCATAGTAAATCAGTACATAATGACCAATAATACTCAAATTAATATTTTTGATGACAACCCTTGGGAAACTGTAGTGTAAGTCTCAAAGAACTGGCTTGATAATACAGACAACTGTCTTACTGATCAAGTGCTGCTATAACAGAAATACCACAAGCATGGGTGGCTTTAACAAACAGAAATTAATTTTCTCACAGTTTAAGTATGAATTCAGGGCACCAGCTCCAGTGGAAGACTTTCTTCCTGTGTGCATTCTAGGGGAAGGTCCGTGTCTCTTTTCTGCATATGTTCTTCGGTTCCTTGGTGATCTCATGTATTATACAGAAGCTCTGGTAGCATAGTGCCTAAGGCACTTGACAGCTAACCAGAAGGCTGGCGGTTCAA
>NW_006921647.1:5678660-5682469 GCF_000298275.1 Orycteropus afer afer | reverse complement strand
GGTCAAGTCTTCATCTCAATGACCTGCCATGATGCCCACCGATCTTGAGATTGTTCCTGGACTTGAACTAGTGGCCTGCCCAGTTGTCTGCTAATCTTGGAACTGTGTTATTTTACTTGTCAGTCTTGGGTTCATCAGCCTCAGCAGCCAGCAATTGCCAGCTCAGGTGGGCCTAGAATAGGAGGCAGAACTGAAGCCCAAGGTCAAGGGACCTTCACCTGGACTCAGATTTCTAGCCTCATAAACTGTAAGAGAATAAATCTCTGTTAAAACTATCTACCCTGGTATTTCTGTTATAGCAGCATTAGAGAACCAAGACAGAAACCAAAGAGAAAGAAAGACCCATGCATGTTGTATGGGTCATAGCAAGTGCCAAGGCAGCCCAGACTGAGACTTCTCAGACTTTTTGTTGTTGCCACAGAGCAGGCGACCAACTGAACAAATGAGGAGACCTTATAGACTGCAATACTGAGCCTTCACAAAGGGACTCTGAAGTACCAGCCAATTCACATGGGAAGCAATGACCCAAAGAAGAAAAAGTGAACTTACTAGTAAGCAACACACATTCAGATCATTTTTATAATAGACAAATAAGCACACAGGAGAGAATTTTTACATTTGTGGTAAGCAGTGAAGGAACTCTTTCCTCAAGCTAAAAGGAGATACTGAAAGAAATACTACCCAAAGCTTTAGCAAGAGAAAACATGACACTTAACCAGATAAGATGTAAGAATATATTAAAGCATTTGTCATAGTCACCTGGCAGCTAGTAGGTAATAAGCAAAATTCAACTCTTTCTACACCAACATGAAAGATATAATTGAAATTTGACACAAGCTTAATGACAGTTTATTCAGCTCTTATTTGTTATTTCTGCTCTATCCATCTGAATGTTGCTATTAAAACAAAATCCTAGAAGAATTATGTGTCCCCCATAACTTTTTATGACTCAATTTGTAGCAGATTAAAATCTCACTGCCAAGTAGGGTGAAGAAGTTCTAGAAAATAAACCAGTCCTACACAGATATGAAACCATTCTGTTGTACAGTGGTGGCCTGGATGTTACTATGATGGTAAATGTTGTCACCAGTATTTGAAAATATCAGCACGAACACCTATGGTGGGCAGGTTTCATCTGATCTTCCAACCTAGGACACACTGAGAAGTAAGGCCTATTCTTCTATTTGTGAAAATTAGCCAGTGTTACAGATTGAATTGTGTCACCAAAACATATATGTCAATTTGGCTGAACTGTGATTCTCAGTATTATGTAATTATCCTCCTTTTTGTGATCTGATGTAATTCTATGGCACTCTTACTCTCTATGATGTTAAAGAGGCAGGATTACTGGAAGCTATATTAGTGAGGCAGGATAAAAATCTACAGGGTTAGGTTTTATCATGAGTCAATCTTTTTTGAGATGTAAAAGAGATTAAACAAACAAGCAGAGATCAGAGGGACTTACTACCACCAAGAAGGAAGAGCCAGGTGCTGAGCATGTCCTTTGGACCCAGGGTCCCTACACTGGAAAACACCTAGACCTAGGGGAAGATTGATATTATACCAGCATTAGAGAACCAAGGACAAGCAGAGAAAGAAAGCCATCCCCTATAGCTGGTGCACTGAATTTGAACTTCTAGCTTCCTAAACTGTGAGAGAATAAATTTCTGTTTGTTAAAGCCATCCACTTGTGGTATTTCTGTTACAGCAGCACTAGATATCTAAGAAAGCCCATGAAAACATTATGGGTCACAACATAATATTATCTGACATAGTGTAGGAAGACGTGCTCCATAGGTAAGATTGTTGTTGTTGTTATGTGCCGTCGAGTCAGACCTGATTCATAGCGACCCCTCCTTGGGTTTCCAAGGCAGTAATCACTACGGAAGTAGACTGCCCCATCTTCCTTCTGAGGAGTGACTAGTGGGTTTGAACCGCCAGCCTTCTGGTTAGCAGTCAAGTGCCTTAGCCACTATGCTACCAGAGCTCCCATAGGTAAGAAGGCACTCAAAATTCATAGAGGCCACAGCAGAGCACTCAAGCATCAGAGGTCATGAAGATGGTACAGGACCAGGCAGGGTTTTGTTCTGCTGTATATGGGGTCACGATGAGGTAGAGCTGACTTAACAGCAAACAAAGAGAGCGCTGCAGGATGACACATGTTAACTAAGACTCTGGGTGTACGATTCGGAGTGTGAGCATTCACTTACTCATTCATTCATGTATTCAATAGCATGTTTTTATCACATACTCATGACTGGAAAGGAGAAACTTTGAAAAGTGAGTACATGGGGGAAATAATGAGATAATATATGTAAAAATTCTTCAACAAGTGCAAAATGCCACAGAAATCCAAAAGACGATGATGAGGCAATCATAGCCTATTGGGGGAAAGGCAACAAAGTTTTTTTAAAAAAATATAAATAAATAAAGGGAAGTCATGTCTGTCTACTAAGTATAGAAAAGGGATAATTTATTACCATAATTTATTTAGATTTTCAAATAGCTGCGAAAAGGTTCAGTAACAAGCTAATTTTTCCATTTTAAATCAGTTAACAGGATTAAGGGGAAGGCTTTGTTTGAATGAGAAATGGGAAAAGAGAAGCCATTTCTTGATATAGAATGATCTTACTTGACAGTTTTATAAATCACCAGAATAGACTCCAGAATAAAGTCTTGCTCTTTACAGACAACTTTCAATTCTCAGACAACTAAATAACAAGCTGACAGGCATCATTTAGATCTTATGAAGTGATGGCATGAAAATTGACCAATGGTCAGGAATATAAGGGGATGTTTAAAAAGAAAATCATGAAACAATTGTTCTGAGAGAATGGACTCCAGTGAAAAAATAGAAAGGACCTGTGGTGACATTATTGCCGTTGCCTGTTGTGATCATGACTATTTATTCTGTCCTCTCTTCAACTGAGTTATGTACATTGTTGCATTGACAGGGGTTGTCAAAAATTTTTTAAATGTTTTTGATTTACCACTGAAATCAAAAGTTACTGTGAACAGAGTAATATCTAGATACAGATGAGTCATGCTCAGCTTGGTATTAAAATCAGTTGCTGTCAAGTTGACCCCAACTCATGGTGGCCCCATGTTTGTCAAAGTAGAGTTTTCTTAGAGTTTTCAGTGGCTCATTTTTCAGAAGTAAAATGTCAGACTTTCTTCCAAGGTGCCTCATAGTAGAGTAAAACTTCCGATTTTTTGGTTAGCGTCCGAAGGAGTTAACTACTTTCACTACCCAGGGATTCCCAGCTTGATATTAACAAACTCACTGATGTCAAGTTGGATCCAACTCCTAGTGACCCATCCTCGGGTTTCTGAGGTGGTATCTCTACGGAAGTAGATTGCCTAATCTTCTTTCTGAGGAGTGGCTGGTGGGTTTGAACTGCCAGGCTTCTGGTTAGCAGTCACATGCCTTAGATACTACGCTACCAAAGCTCCATGCTTGATATTAGTGAAACAAATATTCATCATTGGAAGAATAACTACACTTCCATTTTTTTTTTTTAAAAAAAGCAATCACAATGTGCATTTTTGTGACATAATAAGGGAAGCAATTCATTAAGTGAATGACTCTGGGATATGTTTTTTTACTGAAGAGCATGCAAAAAGCTGGCTTATCACACATCATTTCTGAGGACAGAAAACACTGCCCAATCCCTTAGAATACAAGAAATACATTTCAGTGCAAAAATAGGCTGAAGTATTGAGGATGAGAAAGACATAGAGAGTTACATGGGCAGTACAGACAACAAATATGAACCCCTTTGCATATACAGTACTGAGTTGTCAGTGAA
>NW_006921647.1:5655021-5660218 GCF_000298275.1 Orycteropus afer afer | reverse complement strand
ACCATAGGGTTGAGTTCAGTTCCAAGCATGAAGAGTGTGCAAGGGCCATAGTCTCAGGAATTCAACCAGGCCCTACCAGAGCGGTAAGCCTGGTCTTTTTATGATTTTCAGTTTTGTTCCACATTTTTCTCCCACTCTGTCTGGGACTTTTTGCTATCTGGGATTATTGCAATCACTTTCAGAGCGGTCAGCAGTGGTAGCTGGTCACCATTTAGTTCTTCTAGTCTCAGGGTCGTGGAAGCTGGGGTTCATATGATTCATTAGTTCTTTGTGCTCATTGTTTTCTTGTCTTTGATTTTCTTTACTCTTCTTTGCTCCAGAGACCAACAGTTGCACCTTAGATGGCAGCTCACAAGCTTTTAAGATGCCAGTCACTACTCATCAAAGAAAGATGTAGAACATTGTCTTTATGGGCTATGTAATGCCAATTGCCCTTAGTGTCCCCCAAGACTGTGATCCTGATCCTCATGTCCAATGATCCATTCCCTCAAAGTGTTTTGTTATGACTAAGAAGTGTTCATAACTTTGCTCCTGTATGCTTTACAATATTAATGGATATATTTGCAGCACATGTAAATACATATGTAGAAATATTCTCTGTCAAACCTATAAATATTTATAGGTATAGTCCCTTTTGCCTTCCCACCTCTGTTCACCTTGACAGTCTATCTCAGTGTCCATTCATAGATTATTGTTATTACTGTTATTGCAGGATTGTGTATGTAATAGCATTCACCTTTGTTGCCTTTGATTCTTGTGCTCCTCCCAGTGTTCTCTTGTCTTGATCATTTTATACTGACTTCCCCCTTATTGTATGTTACTTTTCCCTTCACCCAAGTTAATACATGTCTTCCCTCAAGTTAGTGATTTGCCCTCCTTTCCCTGGTAATCAAAGAATGATTCTTTCTGTTTGTAAAACTTTTCTTGATTTTTACAGTAATGGTTTCATAAAATATTTGTCCTTTTATGACTGATTGATTTCACTCATTATCATGTCCTCATGATGTTAATCCACATCATGAGGTGTTTCACAGATTAATCATTATTCTCTAATGTTGTATAGTATCATATTTGTGTGTATGTCCCATAGTTTGTTTATCCACTCATCCATTGATGGACAATTAATTGGGTTGTTTCCATTTTTTGCTATTATGACTAATGCTGCAATGAACATGGATGTGTATATGCCTGTTCATGTCATAACTCGTATTTCTCTAGATTATATACCTAGTAGTGGGTTTTTTGGATCATGTGGTATTTCTATTTCCAATTTCTTAAGGAAGTACCATACTGCTTTCCACAGTAGTTGTACCATTTACAATGCCACCAGTAATGTATGAAGGTTTCAGTCTCTTCACAGCTTCATCAGCATTTGTTGTCTTGTTTTTTTGAACCTTGCTATTAATGCTGGAATGAGATATTTCATTGCTTTGATTTGCATCTTTCTAATGACAGATGATCATAAGCATGTGTTTGTTAGCTACCTGAATGTCTTCTTTAATGAAGTGTCTGGTCATGTTCTTTGCTCATTTTTTAATTGGATTGCTTGTCTTTTTGTTCTGGAGATGTTGAAATCTTCTATAAATCTTAGAGATTAGTCCCTTGTCTAATACGTCATTGCCAAAACTGTGTTCCCAGTCTGTAGGCTCTCTTTTTATTATTTTGGTGAAGTCTTTTGATGCACATAAGTGTTTAATTTTTGGAGGTCCCAGTGGTCTAGCTTGTCTTCTGCTGTTTGTGTGTATTTTAGTTATGCTAGATAGTATATTTATGCCATGTATCAGAGCCTCTAAGTTTGACCCTACTTTTTCTTTGATTATTTTTATGGTTTTAGGTTTTACATTTAAGTCTTTGATCCATCTCTATATGGTGAGAAATATGGACCCTGTTTCATATTTCTGCAAATAGATATCTAACTTTGCCAGCACCATTTGTTAAAGAGACTATATCTTCCCCATTGAGTAGAATTCAGAACTTTGTCAAAGATCAGCTGTCCATAAGTGGATTCTCAATTCTGTTCCACTGGTCTAAGTGTCTATCATTGTACCAAGACCAGTCTCTCTTAACTATGTGATTGCATCAAAGGTTTTGATATTGGAGAGTATGAGGCCTCCTACTTTGTTTTTCATAGTGCTTTGTTTATCCAGGGTGTTTTGGTTACTTCATGCTACTCTAACAGGAAAATACCACAGGTAGATGGCTTTAACAAACAATAAACAGAAGTTTATTGTCTTACAGTTTTGGAGGCTAGAAGTCCAAGTTCAAAGTGCCAGGGTCTAGGGGCTGGGTGAAAGCCCCTTGACCTTGGGCTTCAGCTCTGCCTCTTGCTACCAGCCCATTGAAGCTGAAGGCTTTTCTTCACTCAGGCAGCTGCTGGCTGCTGAGGCTGATAAACCCAAGGTCAACAAGTGAAAAGGCACAGTCCCAATATTGCCAAACACAACAGGTCACTAATTCAAGTCCATTAAGAGTCCCAAAATCAGCAGACAACATGGCAGGCTGCTAAACAACAACTTGGCTATGTGAAGGATTCAAGTGTGCCATAAGCTGGAGACCTGCCTCAAAGTTGCTTCTTATATACTGGAAGCAGCCCACATCCCTAAAGCAGCTACTCAGAGGCTCTAGTAGATTCCACCATGGAGTTAATTACCAATCTCATCATGGGAAATAACTACATCTCGCCACTCAAAACCAAGCCCAGACAAGTTGACACATAAACTTAACTACCATTCAGGGTTTCTTTCCTTTCCATATAGTTCGTAATTAGTTTTCCTATCTCTTTAAAGAATGATGATGGAACCTGGATAGGAATTGCATCATTATATCTGTAGATTGCTTTGAATAGTGTTGTGATTTTTATAATCCCAATACATTTATAATGACAATACATTTTTTACAATGTTACTTTTTTATAATCTACTATAATGTTAGGTTCTATTGGCTAGTTTTTTTTGTTGTTGTTGTCTTTTTTTTTTTTTTTTTTAAGAATTTTGCATCAGTGTTCATGAAGAATATTGGCCTATAATATTCTTTTTTAGTGATGTCTTTGCCTGGTTTTGGTATCAGGATTATGCTTGCTTTATCAAATGAGTTTGGCAGTATTCCATTCTTGTCTATGTTCTGGAATAGTGTGGTGTCAGCTCTTCTCTGAATGTTTAGTAGAATTCACCAATGAAACCATCTGGGCCATAATTTTTTTTTTGTTGGGAGGTTTTTGTTTGTTTTAATGACCTGCTCAATTTTTTTCTTTTGTAATGGATGTATTCAAATTTTCTACCTCAGATTGTATTTGGTTAGGTAGTGTATTTCTAGAAATTTGTCCATTTCTTCTAGGTTTTCAAATTATTGTAGTACAACAAATAACCAAAAAAAACAACCAAACTCAATCCCATCAAGTTGATTCTAACTCATAGCACCCCCTACCTGGGTTCTAAGGTGGTATCTCTATGGAAGTAGACTGCCCAGTCTTCCTTCCAAGGAGTGGCTGGTGGGTTTGAACTGCCAGCCTTCTGGTTAGCAGTCAAATGCCTTAGGCAATATGCTACAAACAGTATCCTTTTTATTTCAGTAGGTTCTGTTGTGACACTGCCTACGTAATTTCTTACTCATGTGTTCTGGTTACCTAGTGCCACTCTGACAAAGATATACCTCAAATGGGATGGCCTTAACAAACAGGTATTTATTCTCTTACAATTTGGAGACTAAGTCCAAGTTCAAAGTGCCATGCTCTAGGGCCTGGGTGAAAGCCCTTCAACCTTGGTCTTCAGCTCTGCCTCCTGCTCCTGGCCCACTGAAGCTAGAAGTTTTTCTTCACTCAGCTGCTGGCTGCTGAGGCTGCCAAGCCCAAGGTTGACAAGTAAAAAGGCACAGCCCTGATGTTACCAAACCACATGGTAGGCCATTAATTCAAGTCCATTTTAAGTCCCCAGGTTGGCAAAGCATGGCAGGCTGCTGAACAACGACATGGCTACATGCAGGATCCAAGGGTTTCATAAGCTAGAGACCATTCCCAGAGCTGCTCCTTATATACAGAAAGCAGATCACATCCCAAAGGCAGCTACTCAGCTGCTTGTGGTAGATCCCACCATGAAGTTGACTGCCAGTCCCATCATGGGGAATAACTACCACCAGCTGGCCAGCCACTCAACAAGGCCCAGCCAAGTTGACACACAAACCCACCATATCATGCTATTTGCATCTTCTCCTTTCCTTTGTTAAATTTGCCAGTGGTTTGTCAATTTCATTAATCCTTTCAATGAACCAATTTCTAGTCTTGTTGATTCTTTCCATTATTTCTGTTTCATTTATTTTTGCTTGAATCTTTATTATTTCCTTTCTTCTGATGACTGTTTTTTGTTTGTTTGTTTGTTCTTTTTCTAATTGTTGGAGTTGTTGGGTTAAGGTGATGATTTAGGTTCTTCTTTTTTTGATGTATGCTTTTATTCTACAAATTTTTCTGCTTTTTTACTGTGTCTCAGAGGCTTTGGCATGTTGTGTTTTCATTCTTGCTTGATTCAAATGATTTTTTAATTTCATTTTTTATTTCTTCTATTACGTAATGGGAGCTCTAGTGGCATACAGCCTAAGGCATTTGACTGTTAACCAGAAGGCTGGTGATTCAAACCCGTCAGTCACCTTTCAGAAGGAAGACAGGGCAATCTACTTCTGTAGAGATATCGCCTCAGAAACCCAAGGAGGGACCACTATGAGTCAAATTGACTAAACAGCAGTGAGTTTGGTTTTTGGTTTATCACCCAGTAGTTTTTAAGGAGAATGGTATTCAGTTTCTATGTATTTGGTCTTTTTTCATTGATCTTCAATTTGTTGATTTTTAATTTTGTGGCATTGTGATCTGAGAAGATTTGTTGTTGTATTGTTTTTAAATCTATTGAAGCTTACTTTGTGGCCTAATATATGGTTTATTCTTGAGAAATTTCGATGTGCACTGGAAAAGAACATTCGTTGTGCTATTCTTAAATGGAGTGTTGTGTAAATATCTATGAGCTTTTGTTGGTTGTTTGCATTGTTTAGATCTTCTGTCTTTATTAACTTTCTAATTGTTCTTTCTTTCACTGAAAGTGTTGCATTAAGGTCTCTTAAGGCATTTGACTGCTAACCAGAAGGCTGGCAATTCAAACCCACCAGCCACTCCTCAGAAGGAAGATTGGGCAATCTACTTCTGTAGTGATACTGCCTC
>NW_006921647.1:5651561-5654697 GCF_000298275.1 Orycteropus afer afer | reverse complement strand
GTGTTTGTATCTAAGGTGCATCTCTTGTAGATGACTTATTGATTGGTCATGTTCTTTTTTTTTTTTTTTCAATCCATTCTTTGTCTCTTCACTGGTCCATTTATTCCATTTTTATTCAGTGTAATCATCAATAGGTATGAATTTAGTGCTGTCGTTTTCTTATGTGTGGTGTTTATTATTTCTTTGTTCAGTATATTTTTCTGTGCTGGGGTCATTTTACTTATAGATTTTCTTACCATTTCCTTTGTAGCTATGAGTCTAGTATTTACTGAGACTTTATGATTTTCTTCTTTTTTATTTTGGTGAAAAGGTTTATTAATTTTCTTTGAGGTCACAGTGTAATTTATTATTATCTTCCCATGTTTAAACCAGTCTGTTCTGTCTTTAATTTGTCTTGACTTCCTCTACATTGGAGAGTTCTATATCTTTCATTCCCTCTTTTTGCTTTGTCATCATCATTGTTTACAAATTGGCATCTTTGTTTCCTTATTTTCAGTCCTGTAGATTTATTTTATTTTTGGTACTTCTATGTCTGGGTTGATTTCCAGGTGATGTTGTTGACTCTCTTAATCTCACATAGTTGTCTGCCATTTTTGCCTCTATATCCAAAGGACTCCCTTTAGCAGTTCTTATAAGTTGGTCTAGTTTTTGCAAATTCTTTTAATTTTGTTTATCTGAGAATGTCCTAGTTTCACCATCATACATGAGAGATAGTTTTGCTGGGTGTATAATTTTTGTTGGAAATTGTTTTCTTTCAGGGTCTTATATATGTTAACCCATTGCCTTCTTGCCTACATGGTTTCTACTGAGAAATCAGAACTTAGTCTTATTGGTTCTGCTTTGTAGGTGATTTTTCATATTTCTCAAGCTGCTTTCAGAATTCTTTCTTTGTCTTTGGTTTTCAAATGTTTGATTATGACTTATCTTGGTGATTTTCTCTTTGTGTCTATTCTATTTGAGGTTTTCTGAACTTATTGAATGCATATCTTCTCATCTTTATTTATTTTTTTCAACAAATCTACGACCATTTCCTTTTTTTTTTTTTTGGTCTTTTCTTGTTCTGGAATGCCAGTCCTATGTAGGTTATTCCTCTTGATGGTATCTCTGGTGTCACCAAAACAGAAATACCACAAGTGTATAACTTTAACAAACAGAAATTGATTCTCTTACAGTTTTTTGTTGTTGTTGTTGTTATTTGCCATTGAGTCAGACCTGACTCATAGCGACCCCTCCTTGGGTTTCTGAGGCAGCATCACTATGGAGGTAGATTGCCCCATCTTCTAGAAAAGTAGAAGTCCAAGTTCAGAGTGCTGGCTCTACAGGAAGACTAGGGTAGAATTCTGTGTCTAGATCACTGACTCATTGAGTCTAAAGGCTATGGGGAGGCCCCTCAATGTTGGGCTTCAGCTCTGACTTCCAGAACCGCTAGAGTGAGCTGGAGGCTACTCCCTACACACCCAGCTGCAGAGGTTGATGAACTCGAGATGCACAACCAATATAGCAGATTGTTGGTTGTTGGTTTACAGGTTAAGAAGGGGACAGTCTCAAGATTGGCTGGCAACACAACAGGCCATTATCTCCAGGAACTAGAGATAATGATGGGCCAAATGTAGGATTCAAAATGAGCCAAAAATCTTAGAAAATTTTTCCAGTGCATATTACTAAGTCATTATGACTTCTGATATTAAGACTGTTTCTGGACTTGAACTAGTGTCCTGCCATGTTTCTTGGTAATTTGGGGAGTGTGCCATTTTACTTGTTGGCCTTGGGTTTGTCAGCCTCAGCAGCCAGCAGCTTCTTGAGTAAAGAGATGTCTCCAGCTTTAGTGGGCTGAGAACAAGAGGCAGACCTGAAGCCTGTGGTCAAGGGGTTTTCACCCAGACCCTAGAGCCCAGCACTTTGAACTCAGACTTCTAGCCTCCAAAACTGTAAGAATATAAACTCTGTTTGTTAAAGCTATCCATCTGTGGTATTTCTTTATGTTAGACCAGCACTGTTGTTGTTATTAGGTACCATCGAGTCAGCTCCAACCCATAGCAACTCCATGTGCAACAAAATGAAACACTACCTAGTCCTGTGCCAGCCTCAAAATTCTTGCTATATCTGAGCCCATCATTGCAGCCAATGTGTCATTCCACCTCCTTGAGATCCTTCCCCTTTTTTGTTGACCCTTTACTTTACCAAGTATGTATATTCTTTTCTAGGGAATAGTCACTTCTGACAACATGACCAAAGTAGGTGAGACAAAGTCTGGCCACTCTAGTTAACAAGGAGTATTCCAGCTGTACTTCTTCCAGGACACATTTTTTAGTTCTTCTGGCAGACCATGGTACTTTCAGTATTCTTCACCAACACCACAACTCAAAAGCAGCAACTCTTCTTTGGTGTTCCTTATTCATTGTACAGCTTTCACATGGATGTGAGGCTATTGAAAATACCATGGCTTGGGTTAACTGCACTTTAGTCTTCAAAGAGACATCTTTGCTCTTCAGCATTTTAAAGAGGTCTTCTGCGGCAGATTTTCCCAGTACAATATGTCATTTGATTTCTTGACTTCTGTTTCCATTGGTGTCATTTATAGAGTCCAAGTAATATGAAATCTTTGACAACTTCAATCTTTCCTCCATTTATCATGATGCTGCTTATTGTTCCAGTTGTGAGAGGTCACATGTTGAGGTCAATCCATACTGCAGACTGTACTCTTTAATCTTCATCAGTAAGTGCTTCAAGATATCTTCACTTTCAGAAGGTGAAATTGTATCATCTGCATGTCACAGGTTTTTAATGAGTGTCCCTCCAATCCTGATGCCATGCTCTTCTTCATATAGTCCAGCTTCTTGGATTATTTGCTCAGCATACAGATTGAATAAGCATGGTGAAAGGATACAACCCTAGCACTCCTTTCTTGATTTTAAAACATGCAGTATCCCCTTGTTCTGTTCAAATGACAGCTTCCTCATAAGTGTACATGTTCCTCATGAACACAAATGAGTGCTCTGGAATTCCTATTCTTCTCAATGTTATCCATAACTTGTTATGATCCATATGACTGCAAAAACGGCAAGGAGGCCACATGTTCTGACTTCCTCTAACCCTACAAGGGGAAGGCAGGATTACCAGCAGTAACCCAAGGCCT
>NW_006921647.1:5648939-5650871 GCF_000298275.1 Orycteropus afer afer | reverse complement strand
TAAACATCTTTCTGGTATTCTTTGCTTTCATCCAAGATCCATGTGATATCTGCAATTATATCTCTTGTTCCACATCCTTTTCTGAATCCAGCTTGCATTTCTGGAAGTTCTCTGTCAATATACTGCTGTAAGTGGTTTTGAATTTCCTTCAGCAAGATTTTACTTGTGCATAATATTAATATTTTTCAATAATTTGCACATTCTGTGGATCACCTTTATTTGGAATGGGTACAAATGTGGATATCTTCCAGTCAATTGGACAGATAACTGTCTTCCAAATTTGTTGGCATAGACAAGTAGTTGCCTCTAGCATGACATGCATTTGTTGAAACATCTCAATGGATATTATGTCCATTTCTGGAGTCTTGTTTTTTGCCAGTTCCTTCAGTGCAGCTTCAAATTCTTCCTTCAATACCATTAATTCTTGATCATAAGCCCCTACCTAAAATATGTGAACATTGACCAGTTCTTTTTGGTACAGTGACTATGTGTATTCCTTCTATCTTCTTTTGATTCTTCCTGCATCATCAAGATTTTGGTCATAGAATCTTTCAATATTGCACCTTAAGGCTTGCATGTTTCCTTCAGATCTTAAGCTTGAGAAATGCCGAGCACGTACTTATCTTTCAGTTTTAATTATTGATGTTGTCTTCTCGAGCTGTTCTTTGAAATCTTCTGTTCAGCTTTTTTATCTTGTAATTTATTCCATTTGCTTTAGCCATGCTCCATTCAAGAGCAAGATTAAGAGTCTATTCTGATATTCAGTTTGGTGTTTCCTTCCTTTTATGTCTTCTTAGTGACCTTTTGCTTTCCTCATGATGAGGAACATAATGATGTTCTTGATGTCATCCCACAATTCATCTGGTTTTCAGTCATTGGTGTTCAATGAGTCAAATCTATTCTTCAGATAGTCTCTAAATTCAGGTTGCATATAAGCAATTGATAGTCTGTTCCACAGTCACCTTCTTGACTTGTTTTGTCTGAAGATATTGAGCTTCTCCATTGCTTCCTTCCACAGATGTAGTTGACCTGATTCCTGTGTATTCGAATCTGATGAGGTCCATATGTATAGCTGGCATTTATGTTTTTGAAAAGAAAGTATTTGCAATTAATTGGTCTTGCAATATTCTATGGTGTTATCTGTGGCATCATTTCTATAACTAAAGCCATATTTTCCAACTACTGGTGATTCTTCAACTTTCACATTCCAATCACTAGTAATAATCAATGCATCTTGATTGATGTTTGGTCATTTTCAGACTGCAGAAGTTGATAAAATCTTCAATTTCCTTATCTTTAGTTTTGGTAGTTGGCACATAAATTTGAATAATAGTAGTATTAACCCCTTGTCTGTCAGTTTGTGCTACTGTGGTGGTTTGCATGTTGCTATTAAGCTGAAGGCTATGGTGCTGGTGTTTCAAATAGCAGCAGGGTTACTCATGGTGGACAGGTCTCAGTGGAGCTTCCAGACTAAGACAGACTCTGAAGGAAGGGGCCATCTACTTCTCAACAAATTGGCCAGTGAAAAGCTTATGAATAGCCTTGAAACACTGTCTGATACACTACTGGAAAACTTTTTGAATAACCCTGAAAAATTGCCCCATATAGTGCTTAAAGATGAGCCCTTCAAGTTAGAAGGCACTCAAAATATGACTGGGGAAGAGCTCCCTTGTAAGAGTAGAGCCTACCATAATGATGCAGATGGAGTAAAGTTTTAAGGACCTCCATATGCTGATGTGGCATGACTCAAAAAGAAACAGTTGTAAACATCCTTTAATAACTGGAATATGTAATGTACAAAGTATCAATCTATGAAGATTGGAAGTTGTCAAAAATGAAATAGAACACATATAGAACACACAAAATATCTTAGGCATTAGTGAGCTGAAATGGACTAGTTTGGGCTATTTTGAATAAGAAAATCCTATGACT
>NW_006921647.1:5640959-5647824 GCF_000298275.1 Orycteropus afer afer | reverse complement strand
GAAGTTGAAGCAGCACTGAAGGAATTGGCAAAGAACAAGCCTCCAGGAATTGACAGAATACCCATTGAGATGTTTCAACAAACAGATGCCATGTTAGAGGCACTCACTCATCTATGTCAAGACATTTGGAGGACAGCTACCTGGCCAACTGACTGGAAGAGATCCATATTTTTACCCATTCCAAAGACAGGTGATCCCACAAAATTTGGAAATTATCAAACAATATCATTAGTATCACACATTAGTAAAATCTTACTGAAGATAATTTAAAAATTGTTGCAGCAGTATATTGACAGAGAACTTCCAGAAATGCGAGTTGGATTCAGAAAAGCACGTGGAACAAGGGACATCATTGCTATGTCAGATGGATCTTGGCTGAAAGTAAAGAATACCAGAAAGACATTTTCTTGTGTTTATTGACTATGCAGAAGCATTTGATTGTGTAGATCATAGGAAATTATGGATAACATTGAGAATAATGGGAATTTCAGAACAACTTAATTGTGCTTATGAGGAATGTAAACATAGACCAGGAGGCAGTCATTCAAACAGCACAAGGGGATACTGCATGGTTTAAAATCAGGAAGGGAGTGACTCAAGGTTGTATCCTTTCACCATATTTATTCAATCTGTATGCTGAGCAAACAATCTGAAATCTGGACTATATGAAGAAGATCATGGCATCAGATTGGAGGAAGATCATTAACAACCTGTGATATGGAGAAGACACAACTTTGCTTGTTGAAAGTGAGGATGACTTGAAGCACTTACTGATGAAGATTAAAGACTACAGTCTGCAGTATAGATTACATCTCAATATAAAGAAAATGAAAATCCTTACAACTGGACCAATAAGCAGCATCACAATAAATGGAGAAAGGACTGAAATTGTCAAAGATTTCATATTACTTGGTTCCACAATGAACACCAATGAAAGCAGCAGTCAAGACATCAGATGACATATTACACTGGAAAAATCTGCTGCAAAAGACCTCTTTAAAGTGCTGAAGAGCAACCATATCTCTTTGAAGACTAAGGTGTGCCTAACCCAAACCATGGTATTTTCAATTACTTCATATGCATATAAGAGCTGGACAATAAATAAGGAAAACTGAAGAAGAGTTGATGTTTTTGAGTTGTGGTGTTGGCAAAAAATATTGAAAGTACCATGGACTGCCAAAAGAGCTAACAAATCTATTCTGGAAGAGGTGCATCCAGAATGCTCCTTAGAAGTGAGAATGGTCAGACTTTGTCTCACTGAGTTTGATCATGTTGTCAGAAGGGACCACTCCCTGGAGAAGGATATCAAGCTCAGTAAAGTAGAGGGTCAAAGAGAAAGGTGAAGGCCCTCAACGACATGGATTGACACAGTGGCTGCAGCAATGGGCTCAGGTATAGCAAGGATTATGAGGCTGCCCAAGGACTGTGCAGTGTTTTATTTTGTTGTACATAGGGTTGCTATGAGTCAGAGCTGACGTGACAGCACCTAACAACAACAATAACAACAGTATTAACTGGTCTTCCTCATAGATATATGGATATTCTCCTATCACTGACAGCATTGTACTTCAGAATAGATCTTGAAATATTTCTTGTGACAATGAATGCCATGTCATTCTTCTTCAATTTGTTATTCCCAGATAGTAAATCATATGGTTGTCTGATTCAAAATGGCCAAAATAGTCCATTTCAACTCAATAATGTTTAGGGAGCTCTGGTAGCATAGTGCCTAACGTACTTGACTGCTAACCAGAAGGCTGGCGGTTCAAACCCACCAGCCACTCCTCAGAAGGAAGATGGGACAATCTACTTCCATAGTGATACTGCCTTGGAAACCCAAGGAAGGGTCACTATGAGTCATATCCAACTCGACAGCACATAACAACAACAACAATATCTAGGATATTCATCTTTATGCATTCTATTTCATTTTTGACAACTTCTAATTTTCCTAGATTCATACTTCATACAGTCCATGTTCTGATTATTAATGGATGTTTGGAGCTGTTTCTTCCTATTTTCAGTTGGGCCACATCAGCAAATGGGGGTTCCAAAAGCTTCACTCCATCCATGTCGTTAAGGTCAACTCTACCTTGAGGAGGCAGTTCTTCACCAGTTGTATTTTGAGTGCCTTCCAGTTGTATTTTGAGTGCTCTTCACCAGCTGTATTTTGAGCTCACCTTCTGCCACTATATCAGAAAAGGTTTCAGGGCTATTCATAAAGTTTTCCAGTAAGGTATCAGGCAATGTTTCACTATTATTCATATGGTTTTCACTGCCTAATTCTTTAATAAGTGGATGGCTTCTACCTTCTTCCAAGTCTGTGTTGTTAGTGTAGAAGCTCTACTGAAATCTGCCCACCATGGGTGACCCTGCTGAAATACCAGTGGCAGAGTCTCCACCCTGACTGTAACAAGCAAGTCATCACAGTATGACAAACTGACAGACTAGCAGTGGAAATACAGTAATATAGTGATTAAAATGGTGACATAAAAATAGAATGCAATAAAAAAATTGGTAATATAATACATTTTTTACACAGTGGCAATTTTAAAGTGATTATATGTTTGAAATAAAGATTAATGAATTTTAAAATAAATACAACAAATAAGAAAACAAAAGTGTGCCAGACACTGTTTGCTACCTAGCCCAGCATCGTTTTATCCCTTTCTACCTAATTACAGATGCCTGGTTTTCCAAATGTGCACATTGCCACCCCATGATATAAGTCTTCACTAACTAACCTGCCTTGCAGCTAGGTGCAGCCAGGTAAACATGCTCTGAGAATGGGCTTGTGAGACCTCTGGAAGGCTGCTTGAAATATTGATCTGCTGGAAGGGGCACTTTTTTGAAGTTCTAATTTTATTCCTTTTCCAGGCTGGAGCTCCAGCAGCCATCTTGGGCCAAGAGTTGACCACGAGCATGGAAACCCTGCACTAGGATGGCGAGACAGAAAGATGTGAACCTGGCTCCTTGAAAATGGTGGAGCTGGCATGCTAGCCCTCAAATGGTGCCTGCTGACATTGTTTATACAAAGGAGAAGTCAGCTCAGCTCTATCTGCACTCAGCCACTGTTATTTGAGGTTTCCTGTTCGGTATATCCGAACACAATTCTAACTGACACAAATAGAAAGTTAAAAGAAATTTTATGCTATTCAGTTATAAATTAAAGCTGAAAATGCAAAAATGCTTAAAACTTTATAATATAGTAATATGATAAAAATTAAGAGTCATTAGAATGAAGAAAATAATGCAAAGACAAAATAATTTACAGTGTATTGAAATTGCTTAGTGAAAAATAAAATATTGTGTGATACTAATTCTATGAAATGTCTAGGATAAACAACTGTATAGAGGCTATAATTTATTAGTGGTTACCAGGGGCAGGCAGGAGGAAGGGAAGATGGGAAAGTCATTGCCCCTGCAGCTGCATCAGACAGGTAAAGTCTCCAGCTTGATGTTTGACCCATAAACTTGGGACTTCTAGCCTCTACAGCTGTGTGAGCCAATTCCCTGAGATAAATCTCCCTCTCCCTCTCCCTCTCCCTCTCCCTCTCCCTCTCTCTCTCTTTCTGTATGTCTGGAGAGAGAGTGTCACTGGTTTTGCTTCTCTAGAGAACCCAGCCTAAGACAGGATGCATCTATCTATATTCAAAGAATGAAATAAGTCTGTGGATCTTGAGCATTCTACTTTCATCATCTCCATTTTTCTTGGACATTATACAACTCTGACTCCAAGTCACCAATTTTATAGTGACTTTCTTTGAAATCAGGCTCTTTGAAAATATGTCTTTTTTCCCCCTCTGTCTCAAAGATATAATACAAAGCATAAATATATCACTATATCTAGCTGATTTGCCTATTTCAAATCAAGATGATCATTTGTAGGGAAAAAAAATAGTAATTTTCTTACAATAACTCTCTCATTTAGGATTATCATAACAAACATCCCAACAGTTCATAATTAAGTATGCATACTCATACTACTGGTTGAAAGGAAAATTTAACAGTCTTAATGTAAGATTCCTTACCCACCCTCAACTTCTTAATTCAACCTTTAACTTCTACAGAATTAAGGAAGGCTTATTTATTTCTTAAGAGGAAAAAATGAAGTTATAAAATATAAATAACAATTTTCATTTAAACTACTTGGATCCTTAACCAAGTATCTATCACTCTGGCTATTGTGGATTTTCCCTGCATATTCCACCATACTGGCCCTTCCAGATGTCATCACCTAGACTGTGTTGGTGGTTTTTCTGCCAATGTTGGCCCAAATTTTATACTACTGAATTAAGTCATCATTACATGGAGTAATGACATACCAGAGTCAATAGAGGCAGAGGACCCAGGCAGGTGGCCAACATGTGAGATGGAGACAGCAGGGCAGGATAAAGGGACCCCAATAGTATATACAGGTGTCGGCAGGAGATCAAAGAAAGTCACTATAAACTTGGTGACTTGGAGTCAGAGTTGTATAATGTCCAAGAAAAATGGAGCTGATGAAAATAGAATGCTCAAGATCCACAGCCTTATTTCATTCTCTGAATATAGATAGATAAGTGTGTAGGGAGTCCTGCGGTGATGCAAACAGTTAACATGCTTGGCTGCTAATCAAAAGCTTGGGATGTGAGTTAACACAGCAGCACCTAAGAATAAAAGCCTAGCAATCTACTTCCAAAAAATCAGTCATTGGCCATGTCTAGGGTTGGCAGACAATGGTTCTATAAGTGTATTTGTATGATCTGAATCTCCAGGTGTATAGTAGAGCTGACAAGGGATAAGGTTGTAATCACTACTTGGTCACAGCCAGCTACCCAGAGGGACCAAGTAGTTGAACCTGTGGGCTTGGGACCATAGTTGCAGGAGACATCAAGCTCAATTGGCATAACATACACAAAACATTGTTCCACCTCCTACTTTGGTTAGTAGTGACTGGGATCTTAGAAGCCTGCAAGCAGTCTTCTAGATGCAACAGTAGATCTCTCCTAGTCCAGTGCAAAGAAGAATGAAGAAAATCAAAGATTAATGGAAAAAATTAGTCCTAGTGACCGGTACAGCATGCAATCTGCAGCCTATATGAATATGAGACCAGAAGAACTAGATGGTGCCCAGTTACCAATGTCATCCACTTGGAGGGGCATCTATGTAGGAGACCCTAGATAGAGAGGGAGAACAATGTGGAACAAAACTCAAAAGCATTTGGAAAAAAAAGGGGGGAGGCAGGTTTGCTGGTCTGATATAGCCTTGTGGAACCACTAAGATTATGGTCCCTAGCTGCCCTGCATGTCTGGAATTGAACCCACACGTATGGCTTCCAGCCAAGCAAAAGACAGGCATAGGAGTTGAACATTTACCTGAGGTATATACACTCCTTGGAGAGAACAATCATGGGAGAAAAAGGGCTGCTTATGCATAGGGAGACAGCTCAGAGGTCATTGATGCATGGAGGGATGGACACAGGGAAGAGGTGACTGTTAGGAGGAAGTGGGAGGGGAGCTGTTGCATTGTGGTGAATTGTGGTCAATGTCATGAGACAAAGTGTATGTGAACTGCTGTATGCAAAGTGAATTTGCTCTGTAAATTTTCACCTAAATCACAATTAAAAAAAAAAATCAGTCATTTGAATGCAGTTCTAATCTAACACACATGAGATTGCCATGAGTCAAAGCCAATTTAATAAGATTTGTTTATGTGCCTGCATGAGTGTGTATGTCTAGTATTTTGATAAAGTGATCTGTTTAATATAAATAACTTTCCCAAATAACTCAAGTTCTACTTCTTTGAATAGCAGATCTATTTCCTCACTAAATATTAACTACTTCTGATGAAATCTATCTGAAATGCATTACACTTTCTTTCCTTCTTATACAAAGTATCTTGAAACACAGCCCCATCATTTCTGATGACCTAGAACAATCTTTATTAATATCATTGCACTCTGACACTCCATATAACATCGGCCCTTCAATGAGTGTTGAAGTCTATCCCTAACTGTCCCACTCTCACTAAGGTAGCCTACTGCTCATGTCCTTCTGTCTCCCTCATCTCTTGTCCTTGTTGCTCTGTTGTTAGTGTGAGCTCACAGCTTCCATGCCATGCTAACAAAATTTCAAAGGCTCCAGAAAAGTCTATCTGAAAGCTGTGTAGGAGTAGTTCTCCTTTATCATACCACCAATAATGTGATTTTAAATTATGAAAATAAAAGTAGTATCTTATCTGAAAATATTTTCCCAGTGGCTTAAAAATACACCTTACAATGCATCCTCATTTGAGTGAACACATCCTGAATCAGGTCATTAGATCAGAGAACTGCCCATTATCAGAGAACCAAGTTCTGAAAGAGAGAAAAGAGGATAGCAGGATAGTGGTAAAAGGACCAGCAATGTTAGGGAAGAGACAGGAGAGAGCAAGAGAGAGACTGTGAATGGGAGCCTGGGAGCATGTCTAAGCTAGCAAAAACTGAGCATCTGGGAGAAGATTTAACAAGAGTATAATGGGTGGCCACAGAAATCATGAGGTTACCTAGAACAATTCCTATGCTGCTAAAGGAGGTTTGCTCTAGTTAGGAGAGAGAGGGAGGAAATGACAAAGAGGAAGTTGGTCAGGGTTACAGCTTACACTGATATATGCCTGGAAAGATATTTTTGTGAAAATCAAGTAAGCATGTCAAACATGATTTAAAAATGGCGGGGACACATAAACTTTTGCATAGTGTTACCCTTGATAGACTAGTGGCAGGTGTAGGGATAATAACTTAAAACATCATTATCTAACTGTTCTCTTTAAGATAAATTATTACTGGTTGAGCAGAAGATGGCGGACTAGATAGAAGGACTGCACAGACCCTCTTCAACAAAGAAAA
>NW_006921647.1:5620031-5632624 GCF_000298275.1 Orycteropus afer afer | reverse complement strand
TTACTTAATTTCAACCAAAATTTATTATTTTTTAAAATCCAATTCATTCAGATATATAAAGTCATATTTTTGGCCTTGTAAACAGCTAGCCTGGTAAATGTTGGAAGAGAGCTGGTAGCACGAACATACCTTCAATATTTTGATTAGTTCTGCTTGGCTTGTGCAAAATTGCACACATTAGATAGAGCAATGCCTTCACAGTGACTTAGCAATTACTCTGCTTTTATATCGGCCCCAAAACCTGCAGATTCTACCAAATAAATGTTTTAAAGAGATCATCATTATATCTTAACAATTTCATTCTCAATAAACTTATGAATATGCTTCTAAAATCATTATCAGAATGTATAACAATAGAAATTCTCCTCAAAGACCCACAAATTCAAGCAGGCATAAAACAAGGCATTCCAGTCTTAAAACAGGAAATTTATATGTTCAAAACAAGTCCAAACCCAAAACCTCATCGTCATTGAGTTAATCAGACTCATAGTGACCCTATAGGATAGTATATGACTGCACCATGGGATTTTTCAAGGTGATAAATTTTTCAGGAAACAGCCTGCTACATCTTTCTCCCATGGAGCAGTTGGTGGGTTTGAACTTCCAACCTTTCAATTATCAGCTAAGCATTTTAACTACTCTATCACTAGGGCTCCTAAAAGTAAGTGCAGATACTGGGATAAGCATTTTAGAAGTAGAATAAAAGTGAAAAACCCACAGAGACATAAATAGAAAGAAGGTAACACTAGGGGCATGAGAGAAGACTTATCATCATAAAATGCTCCATGTGATTTCTAGCATTTCCTGGTCTCTTCCTGAAAAACAAACAAACTACCTCAGTGTTTCATTATCTATTGCTACATATCAATCCTCCTAAAACTTGTGGTTTTAAATGTTGTTGTTGTGAGTTTTTTTTCAAAATGGAGACTCATCAATAGACACCATGGTAATTTCCTCTAGCATCTTAGTGCCCAAAAAAACTAGGTAAAGCAGTTTGAATTAGGGATTTTGGTGCTCTGAACAGCTCACTGAGTCAGAGTATGCCAAACTCAGGGGACGGGGGAAAAAAATAACAAGAACAGGAGATCTAACCTGCGAAGCACTGACTGGCAGGTGAGAAAGGCCATCGGAGACCTCCCTGGGGGATCCCTGACTGGCAGATGAGAAGGGCCATCTGAGACCTCTCTGGGTTAAGGAAGAAGACACACCACACCAGCATACCAGCAACCACACCAACATACCAGCAATCATCTCAAGGATCTATCTTCAGCACCTGATTTTATCAGTAACTTGGGTCAGCTGGGTGAGAGCGGGCACTTCTAGCACCACTGAAACAAGAGCAGAGAGTCCATTTGTGCTGCTTTAAAAGGGTGGGCCTGGGGAGGTGCCTTCACAGAGGATCATTGAATGAGCTTGGGTCAGTTTTTTGGCTCTGAGGGGCCCACACTTGACTATATCAGTAATATTGGGACCACTGGGTGTGATCAGGCATCACCCTGATTCCAGTGCCTCTGAAACCAAATAGACAGATCTTTGGTGCCACAAGTGGGCAGTCCCAGAGAGAAACTCCCATGACAGATCACGGTGTGGGCCAGCGATGCAAGTGCATGGGCCCTGAAAGAAACTCCCATGGCTGATCGTGGAGCCAGGCAGTTATCTTGGGTTGGGTTTTTGTCATTGAGGGACCTGAGGAGCAGGGTCTTTGTGTGTGTCTGCGCCTGTCAGAAAGTGGCAACCCCCTAACAACTGGACTCTTTGCTGAACTTGAGCTGCAGGCCTGTGAATAACAGTACAACGTCATCACTAGCAGCCTGCTCAAAGCCCTAGAAACTGCCCTTAGTAACAGAAAGCTTTACTTCTTTCTCTTTTCTGTTCCCACCTTCTTGTGAATACCCTCACTCATCCAGTAGAAGAAATCACATTCAGCCACCATAATACCTCCCAGTTCAAATTCTAAACCCTCTTTATGACAAACAGAGATGTATATCCACATTCCACACAGTGATTCCATCATCACGAAGAAAACTGAAGAGCAGCCCAGCACACCTGAATTAATAACAAAAATAATAAAATACACCAGCTTCGCCTTTTCAAAATAGTAAATCATAAAACCAAGACAAAGCAAATCAATACATAACAAGTATCAATATCAATACATACCAACAAGTAAAGACAACCTCAAAATCTCTAGAAACAACAAGCAACCTCAAATCAAACAAAAAAACAGGACAAGGCATTAGAAGCAAAACCACAAACAAAGGTGTCATGGAGGAAGAGGAGGCAATAGCATTATCCAAGAAGGAATTTAGAAGATATGTTTATAGAGCTTTACAAGAGCTTAAGGAAACCTCAAACAGAAGCAAGGAGAACACAGACAGTTCCCTGGAAGAACTCAGGAAAATCATTCAAGAACAAAATAACAAGATTAATGCACAATCAGAACTCATTAAAAAAACAGCAGTTAGAAATCCAGAAGATGAATACCAAAATTACAGAATTACACAGTACAGTAGAAGCACAAAAGAGAAGGATAGAACTGGCTTAAGAATGCATATCCCAACTAGAAGACAAGTCCCTGGACACCAGCCTATATGAAAAAAAATCAGAACACAGATTGAAGAGAAATTAAGATAATCTAAGAGTTACATAGGACAACGTGAAAAGAAACAACATATGCCTAATTGGAATTCCCGAACACGAAGAGGTGAAAATAAACCACTGAGAAAATGGTAGGAGACAAACTAACACAAAACTTTCCCCATATCATGAAGTAAGAAAGATATTTGTCTAAGAAGTTCATAGAACTCCACACAAGATAGATCTCAAGAGAAACACACCCAGGTATATTACAATCAAACTCTCCAAAACCAAAGGCAAAAAAAAAAAAAAAAATGAGAGCTGCCTAGGACAGAAGAAATATTATTTATAATAATCAAACAGTTAGGCTGAGTTCCAATTACTCAGCAGAAACCATGCAGGCAAGAAGGCAATCGGATGGCATATATAAAACACTGAAGGAAAATAACTTCCAACCAAGAATCCTATATCCAGCCAAATTATCCATCAGATATGAGGGTGAAATCAAGGCATTGCCAGACAAACAGAAATTAAGGGATTTTGTGAAAACCAGACCAAGCCTACAAGAAATGTTTAAGTCCTTCCAACAGAGAACCCACAACAGAGATCAACAAAATCAGGACACGTGGCATCAAAACTAAAAAATCAGAAATAGAAACTCAAAATAAGACCATAAAACATTTTACAGTAAAAACCAAGAAAGTCAATCAGCACACAACAGCAACTAACTTATTAGTGGGAATAAAACTTGTAGGTGCAAACTGCCAAATGGAGAGGAAAACAGAACAATGTCTTCACAGAATGCACTGTTCTAAAAAAGTAGAGACAAGAATGTACTCCAAGGTAACCATAGAGAAAATTAACAATCCCCCTAAGCAAATCCAGAAGGAAGGAAAACATGTGGGTTTAATAAGCACAAAAACAACAATAAAGAAGAAAAGAGAGGAAGCATTTGGCAACAAATTGAACTCAGCACAGAAAAGTATATGGACCAAGGAAACACCAACAATATGACAAAAAATAAAAAAAAAAATAGAATGACAGCAATCAATTCACAGCTATTACTAATTACACTCAACGTGAATGGACTAAATGCACCTATCAAGAGAAAGAGAGTGGCAGACTGGATAAGAAAAGAAGACCCATCAATATGCTGCTTACAAGAGACCCACCTTAGACACAAAGATAAAAACAAATTAAGAGTTAAGGGATAGAAAAATATACCAAGCCAATGGTAATCAAAAAAGAGCAGGAGTGGCAATATTAATTTCCGATAAAATAGACAGTATGGTGAAAAACATCATAAGAGACAAAGAAGGACATTATATGATGCTGAAAGGGTCAATTGAGAAAGAAGACGTAATGATAATAAATATTTATGTGTCCAATGAAAGTGCTCCAAAACACAGGAAGTAAATATTAACTGAATTAAAAAGGACACTAGAAAACTCTACAATAGTAGTAGGGAACTTTTAACACACCACTTTCAAAGAGGGACAGGTCAACAAGGAAAAAAACTCAACAAAGATACAGAAAAACTCAAAAATACAATCAACCAATTCAACCTCATAGACATATATAGAGCATTCCACCCAATGAAAACTCAATTCACATTCTTCTCCAGTGCACATGGATCCTTCTCCAGAATAGACCATATGTTAGGACATAAAACAAGCCTCAATAAATTAAAAAGCCCTGAAATAATACAAAGCATCTTCTCAGATCACAATGCTATAAAATTATAAATGAATAATAGGAAGATCAAGGAAAAAAACATCAAACATGGAAGCTGAACAATTCACTGCTCAAAAACTACTGGGTAATAGAACAAATAAAAACCGAAATTAAAAAAAATCCTAGAAACAAATGACAATGAAGATACATCATACCAAAATCTATGGGACACAGCAAAAGCAGTACTCAGGGGACAGTTTATAGCAATAAATGCTATAAAAATAAAATATATCAAAAATTAAATACATCAAAAAAGAGGAAAGAAACAAAATTAAGACACTAAATCATCAACTCCAACAACTAGAAATAGAACAAAAGAACCCTACAATATGAAGAAGCAAGGAAATAATAGAGATCATAGCAGAAATAAATGAAACAGAAAACAAAACAACAACAAAAAAAAACAGAGTAAATCAACAAATCAAAAAGCTGGTTCTTCAAAGAGATTAATAAAATCAATAATCCATTAGCAGATCTAACAAGAGGAAAGAAAGAGAAGATCCAAATCACAAGAATTGTAAGTGAAAAGGTTATCATCACAACAGAACCAACTAAAATAAAAAAGATACTGACAGAACTTATGAAAATCTACTCCAACAGATTTGAGAAACTAGAAGAGATGGACAAGTTTCCAGAATCACAAGACCTACCTAAACTATCTCACTCAGAGACAGAATACTTGGACAGACCTATAACAAAAGAAGAAATTGAGTGCATAAAAAAACTTCCAACGAAGAAAACTCCTGGCCCTGATGGCTTCACCGGGGAACTTTATCAAATATTCAGAGAAGAGTTGGCACCTATGCTACTCAAGCTATTCCAGAACATAGAAAAAGATGGAATACTCCCAAACTCATTTTATGAAACAAGCGTAACACTACTACCAAAACCAGGGAAAGACACCACTAAAAAGGAAAACTACAGACCAGTATCCCTCATGAACATAGATGCAAAAATCTTTAACAAAATCCTAGTCAACAGAATCCAATAACATATCAAAAAATTAATACACCCTGACCAAGTGGGATTCATACCAAGTTTACAAGGATTATTCAACATCAGAAAAATAATCAATGTAATCTACCACATAAACAAAACAAAGGAAAAGAGCCATATGATTACATCAATAGATGCAGAGAAGGCACTGGTAAATCCAAGACTCATTCCTGTTCAAAACTCTCAGCAAAATAGGGATAGAAGAGAAATTCTTCAACATAATAAAAGGCATATATGCAAATCCAATGGCCAACATCATTATTAATGGAGAAAGACTGAAGGCATTCCTCTTATGAACAGGAACCAGACAGGAATGCCCTCTATCACCACTTCTATTTAGCATTGTATTTGGAAGTCTTGGCCAGGGCAATAAGGCAAGAAAGAGAAATGAAAGGCATACAAATTGGCAAAGAGGAACTAAACCTAATCTCTATTTGAGGATGATATGATCCTGTACATAGAAAACGCAAGGGACTCAATTAAAAAAAAAAAAAAAAAACTACTAGAAGTAATAGAGAGTTTCAGCAAAGTGGCAGGATAAAAGGTCAACATACAAAAATAAGTTGGATTCCTCTACACCAACAGAGTCCTCTGATAAAGAAATAAGGGAAACAATACTATTTACAATAGCTACTAAAAAGATAAAACATCTAGGAATAAACTTCACCAGAGACAAAAAAGACCTATACAAAGAAAACTATAAAACACTGCTACAAGAGACAACAAGGGCACTACATAAATGGAAGAACCTACCTTGTTCATGGATAGGTAGACTGAATATTGTGAAAATGTCACTTCTACCTAAAGCAATCTATACATTTAACACAATCCCAATCCAGATTCCAACCAAATTTTCTAAGTAATTGGAAAAAACAATTATTAACTTCCTATGGAAATGCAAGAGACCTTGGATAAGCAGAACACTTCTGAAGAGGAAGAACAAAGTGGGAAGTCTCACACTCCCAGGTCTTAAGGACTACTATACAGCCACAGTAGTCAAAACAGCATGGTATTGGTACAATGATAGACAGATAGACAAATGGAACAGAATCGAAAGTCCAGATATAGACCCTTCCAGATAGAGTCTGATGAGACCCCCAATACTATGGCCCTGGAATACATTCTGCGCCTGGAATAAAACTCACATTTCCAGGGGCTGGCTCTCAGCCCAATAGTTAACAACATGTACATGCAGACCACTCAACCCAGGATGACGCACCCACATACTCCATAGTAATACATTCCTTAGAGTAATAGACCATGGGGCATCAGAGGAGCAACATTCACATTGAGGAAATGCAGGACAAACAGGAGTGCATAACTATGAGGGGCACAGAGGGAGGGTTACTGGGCATGGAGGGAAGGAGACTGGCTGGGTTAAGGTTGGGCATGTTAAATGGGGAGCAAAACTAAATGTACACTTAACATTGAATGTAAAACAAGCCCTTGAAATAAAAAATAAAAATAAATAAAAAATAGAGAACTTTCAATTATTTAGAAAAAAAGACTGACAATTAATACAAGCATTAATAAAACAGATTAATTTCTCAAGAACATTATATCTTAGAAACAAAATTGTTAATAAAAATTTAAGTAATAATACACAAAAAAATAAAATAATAAAATAAATAAATGTTGTTGTTATGTGCCATTGAGTTGGCCCCAATTCATAACGACCCCTCCTTGGGTTTGTGAGGCTTTAAATAGTGATTCATAATTTATCTTGATTTTGTGGGTAGACCGAGTATTTCATCAGTTCCACATGATATAAGCTGAAGTCACTCATAGGACAGTAAGTCCAAGAAGGCTGAGCTCTCCTCTACATGACATCTCATTCTCCAAGGACTCTTCAAGTGGCCTCTCTCTCCATCAGGACAGTCTGAGCTTCCTTGCATCATGGCAGCCTGGTTTCTGAAGAGTATAGACAGAAGCTTCTAGGCCGTTCATAGGTTAGAACCAGAACCATACAGTGTCAAAACCATCACAAAGCCAATTGAAGGGAAGGGAAGAACCATTTGAAGGGAAGAGTGGAGTGTGAGTATAATGAGGGGATGACTTGGTGGTGCCTTTGAAAGCCATCTAATACACTGAGTAACAACTAGTAGCATTTCATGGTCCTATAAACAGGAGTCAATCATTAAGTCATTACGTAGTAGATGTCATAAATAAAAAGTGCTGCCAATTGCCTTGTTCTTACTCAAGTATAGAGGGGCAAGAGGCTGAACACATAAAAAAAAAATTACAAGTTATCTAAATATATAAAAATCAATACTCACAGTGCTTTGTCATTTTTCTGCTATTATGGTCTTTGGAGGGAAAAAAGGAAAATACATTTTATCAATGCATGACTGATTGCTTAAAAAATGTAAAACAAAAAAACCAAACCCATTACCATTGAGTCAGATCCAACTCACAGCAACCCCTTCTTGGGTTTCCAAAGCTGTATCTCTATGGAACTAGATTGCCCAGTCTTCCTTCCAAAGAGTGGCTATGGTTTTTTGGGTGGGTTTTTTTTTTTTTTTTTTTTTAGTTTTTTTGAAAAATAGTTACATTTAGTAGGATAATCTATAATTATGCTTGAATCTACAATAAATACCAATGGAAGCAGTAGTTAAGAAATGAGATGACATATTGCACTGTGAAAATTTGCTGCAAAAGACCTCTTTAAAGTACTGAAGAGCAAAGATGTCTCTTTGAAGACTAAGGTGTACCTAACTCAAGCCATGATATTTTCAATAGCCTCATGTACATGTGAAAGCTAGACAATGAATAAGGAAGACAGAAGAAGAGGTTTTGAATTGTGGTTGTGGAGAAGAATACTGAAAGTCCCATGGACTGCCAGAAGAACTAAAAATCAGTTCTGGAAGAAGTGCAGCCAGAATGTTCCTTGGAAGCCAAAATGGCCAGCCTTTGTCTCACCTACTTTGGTCATATTGTCAAGGAACCATTCCCTGGAGAAGGATGGGAACCATTCCCTGGAGAAAGATACCATGCTTGGTGAAATGGAGGGTCAGAAAAAAAGGGGAAGACCCTAAATGAGATGGATTGACACAGTGGTTACAATGATGGGTTCAGGTAAAGCAAGAATTGTGAGGACGGCACACAAACAAGGAGTGTTTTCTACTATTGTACATAGGGTCACTATGAGTCAGAGCTGACTCCCTGGCACCTAACAAAAATAACAACCTAATTATGCTTAAGGAATTCTCAGTTCATTGAACTCAGTGGGGGGGGGGAATGAAAGAAGTATAGTAAGATAGATAAATTCTGCATACTGCCACCTAAACTTAACATGTCCATAATTAAACTCATTATTTTTGCCTCTTCCCAGTTTCCTAGCTCTTTGAATGATACTCATATCCAGATTTAAATTGTGAGGCCTTTATTATTATTATTATTGATCTATACCCACCACAGTATGAGTAAATCTGTCTGGTTTCCAGTGCAATAGATTCTACCCCAGGAAAGTGTTTGACATCCTTTTGTCCTCTACAGTTGTTCAGCCTACACCAGCCCAGGACTTCAATATATCCCTCTTCTTCACAGTAATATCAGCTGGCCTCCCTGCCTCTGACCTTATTCCTACTAACCCATGCTATATAGTTCTGCCATATGAATCTTTCTAACTCAACAGATATTATGCCACTTATTTGTTTATAAATGCCTTTGATAAAATGCCAGATTAAAAAGTAGACTAGGTAACAGATCTTCTCCAAAAAATACCTTATACAACTTCTCTTTACTATCTAAGAAATCATACAAATATGAAATAAGAATAAACAATTACACCAGAAACCTTATGTCAGAATCAAGAAAAGTTTGAAGAATGTCAATGGGTAGAAATGAAGAGATATTATTAATAGCTGATGCACATTTACCTCCCAAGTCAAAATAATGACAGGAAAATGACAGATGTCTTAGCTGATCCTTAGTGCCAACCTCTACTATAAGGAGAAGAAAGTAGCACTAATCTAGAAACAAGTACAAAAACTGAAGGAAAGAAAACTAGTGAAGCTGTTAACTGATACAGTAAAATTTTAAACTTCTCTTTTGTCTACTCCTTCTCTGTGTCAAATTTTTTATGATTCACCAAACATATTTTATGTGCATACAGGCTTATATAAATATATATTATTCTGGATGGCACTTGAAACAAACAAGGCTAGGGCAAGAGTGCCTAAGGCACTTGACTGCCAGCCAGAAGGCTGGCAGTTCAAACCCACCAGCCACTCCCCGAAGGAAGGTTGGGCAATCTACTTCTGTAGTGATACCGCCTCGGAAACCCAAGGAGGGGTCTCTATGGGTCACATCCGACTCCACCGCAATGGTTGTGTTGCGTTAGGGCAAGGGAGGCCTATTAAGTTATGCTAAGGACTCTCAACTTGACTTTGTAGGCACTATAAATCTTGTGAAAACTTGAGAGTGGAAGGAGCAGGATTTGAGATCAATAGTCCAGTTATTGAAAAACGTACATGAACTGAATTAATAGATATGGACATAGAGTAGAAAGAAGTGAGTGACTTTGTTGTTTGCCATCTAGTGGTACCCGATTCATAGCGACCCCTCCTTGGGTTTACGAGGCAGTATCACTGCGGAAGTAGATTGCCCAATCTTCCTTCCGAGGAGTGGCATTAGAGACATTAATAAAGTAGGGGGCTGAGTGTATTGCATTAAAAGTTAAAAACAACACCAATAGCAAGTAACACTAAGCATTGTCTATGTACCAGATTTTTTTTCTAAACTCTGGCAAATTAACTCGTTGAGCTCCCACTCAAGTGAGGCATCTGAGAATCAGAGAACTTAACAGACTTGCCCTACCTTACAAAACTATTAAGTGTCAGAAATAGTATTCAATCCCAGTTTAACTTCAAAATACATTATCTTAACTGTTACATTGATAATATTTTACTTAGAAGGGTTTGTTATTGCTCAAGTTGATCAAGTAATATGCTAGCCAGACCTTGATTCTGGTTCCAGTTTTCTTCCTGAAGAATGTCCTTTAGTAGTACCTTCAACAAGGATTTAAGAGTGATAAACTCTCTCTCCTGTGTTTGTTAGTCTGAAAATATGTTCATATCATTATCATCTTTGATGAAAGGTTGGCTGAATAAAAATTCTGATTTGATCATTACTTTTTCTCAATACTTTAACAATATTCCATTTCTTCATATTTCCTTTATCACTTCATATATGTCATTTATCAATGTAATTGTTGTTTCCTTGTCTTTTATTTTAAAAATCTTTTGTCCTTGGTGTTGTATATTTTCACTATGATGTGACCACTTATGGACTTAGGTTTTGTTTTTTGTTTTTTTTTTATCATATTTGAGACCCTTCAAGGGACAGATCTACTATGTCCTAGAGGGTTGCCATGAGTTAGCATCCACTAAATAGCACACACCACCAACAACTTGCTTCCTGAATATAGAAATCCTTATTTTAGAAATTTCCAAAATACCTGTTCCTTATTTAAATATTGTCTCCTCCAATTCTCTCTAACTTCTCTTCCTGGAACTTTTATATGTTTCAGACTTTTTCTTTACATCATCATGTCTCTATATACTCTAGAGAAATGTATCTTAGAGAGAGACTGAGAGTTTTCTCAAAAAAACTAAACAAACACTTACCCTGTGATCCAGCAATTCTATTACATATTTACCAAAAATAAATGAAAATATATACCCACAAAATTATATAAGAATATTCCTAGCAGCTTTACTCATGCTGTTTGTTGTTGTTGTTAGGTGCCATCTAGAATGTTCTGACTCACAGGAAATTTATGTACAACAGAATGCAACAATGCCCAGTCTTAGGCCATCCTCACAATCATTGCTATGCTTGAGCCCATTGTTGCACCCACTGTATTATTCCATCTTACTCAGGGTCATCTTCTTTTTCACTGACACTCTCCCTTACCAAGCATAATTTCCTTGTCCATGGACTGGTCCCTCCTAATAACATGACCAAAGTATAAGAGGCAAAGTCTCCCATTCTCACTTCTAAGGAGCATTCTAGTTGTACTTCATCCAATAGATATTTGTTTGTTCATTAGGCAGTCCATAGTATATTTAATGTTTTTCAATATTAAAACAAGTCCATGAGAGCCAAAATGTGACCTTGATTATATACCACCTGAAATTAGAGAAAAATTAAGAACGTATTTGCTCATTAAACATCAGTGACCAAACACAAAAGGAATTGTGGGGTGACATCAAGGTCATCATAGATGAAGAAAGCAAAAGGTCATTAAAAAGACAAGGAACAAAGAAAATACCAAAAAGGATGTTAGAAGAGACTGAAACTTGCTATTGGACATAGAGTAGCTAAACAGGATAGAAGAAATGATTAAATAAAAGAGCTAAACAGAAATTTTCAAAGGGGGACTTGAGAAGACAAAGTAAAGCATTATGATAAAATGTGTGATGAACGGGAACTAGAAAACCAAAACTAAAGAACACACTTAGAATTTCTCAAGCTGAAAAAACTGATGAAAAAATTAAATTCTTGAGTTGCAATGTTGAAAAATTCTATGGGCAAAATACTGAATGATTCAGCAAGCATCAAAGGAAGATAGAGGGAACACACAGAGTTAATGTACCCAAAAGGAGGCAGCATATGGTCAAGAACTGAAAGAAGCTCAAGATGTTGATGAAAAGAAGATGTTGGTGAAAAACAGGGCTCTAGGAATTGATGTAATACCAATTTAGATGTTTCAACAAACAGATGCAAGCCTGGAAGCACTCACTTGTGCATTCCAAGAAATTTGGAAGACAGATACCTGAACAACACTCTAGAAGATATCCATTTTGTGCCCATTCCACAAGAAGGTGATCCAACAGAAAGCAGAAGTTATCAAATAATATTAATATCACAGATAGTAAAATTTTGCCAAAAGCAATTCAAAAATGATTGCAAAACTACATGAGTAGGGAACTATAAAAATTCAAGCCAGATTCAGAAAAGGACATGGAATGAGGGATATCATTGTGATGTGAGATGGATCTTGGCTGAAAACAGAGAATACCAGAAACATACATATATATATTGTTGTTGTTGTTGTTGTTGTTGTTGTTAAGTGCCGTGGAGTCATTTCCAACTCATAGCGACCCCATGCACAGCAGAACGAAACACTGCCCGATCCCGCGCCAGCCCCACAATCCCTGCTATACTTGAGCCATTCATCGCAGTCACCGTATCAATCCATCTCCTTGAAGGCCTCCCCCTCTTTCGTCGACCCTCCACCCTACGAAGCATGACATCCTTCTCCAGGGAATGGTCCCTTCTGA
>NW_006921647.1:5583023-5618886 GCF_000298275.1 Orycteropus afer afer | reverse complement strand
TAAATATATTTACGTGTTTAATTGTCTATGCAAAGGTATACAATTGTGTGGATCATAACAAATTATGGATAACATTGCAAAGAATGGGAATTCCTGAACACTTAATTATGCTCCTGAGGAACCTATACATAGACCAAAAGGCAATTGTTCAAACAGGACAAGGCGATACTGTGTGGTTTAAAATTAGGAAAGATGTGTGTCAGGATTGTATCTTTTCACCATATTTCTTCAATCTGTATGCTGAGCAAATAATCTGAGAAGCCGGACTATATGAAGAAGAATGCAGTGTTAGGATTGGGGTAAGACTCTTCATTTAATAGTCTGAGATACACAGATGACACAGCCTACCTTGCCAAAAGTGAAGAAGACTTGAAGCACTTACTGATGAAGATCAAAGCCTCCAGCCTTCAGGATGGATTACACCTCATCATAAAGTAAACAAAAATCCTCACAATTATATCAATAAGCAACATTATAATAGATGGAAAAAATGGTTGAAGTTGTCAGGGATTTCATTTTACTTGGATGTACAATCAATGCCCATGGAAGCACTAGTCAAGAAATCAAATGACATATTGTATTGGGCAATTCTGCTACAAAATATCTCTGTAAAGTGTTAAAAAGCAAACATCACTTTGAGGGCTATAGTGCAGCAGACCCAAGCTGTGGTATTTTCAATAACCTCATGTACATGTGAACACTGGAAAATGAATAAAGAAGACCAGTGAAGAATTTATGCAAAGTATGGCATTGATAACGAATATTGAATATAACCTGGACTGTCAGAAAAATTATCAAATCTGTCTTGGAAGAAGTACAGCCAGAATGCTCCTTAGAAGTGAGAAAGGTCAGACTTGTCTCTCATACTTTGGACATGTTATAAAGAGGGACTAGTCCTTACAAGGGTATCATGTTTGGTAAAATGGATGATCAGCAAAAAAGAGGAAGACTCTCAATGAGATGGATTGATGCAGTGGCTACAACAATGGGCACAGCAACAATTGTGAGGATGGTACAGGCCTGGGCAGTATGTGATTCTGTTGTACGTAGGTTCACTATGAGTTAGAATCAACAGGATGGCACCTAACAACAACAACAAAGATCTAATTCTATTGTTTATTATGCCTGATGATTCTCACTCATGATGACTTGTTTCCTGTAGTATTGCAGTTTTAAGTCACTTTTAGATGCACCTGAGCTGGGGATAGATCTAGTGGTGCAATGGTTAAAGCATTCCATCACTAGTCAAAAGGTTTGTAATTGGAACCCAACTGCTGCTCCATGGGAAAAAGATGAAAGTGTATGCTTCTGTAAATATTTACAGCCTTGGAACCCTACAGGGACAGTTCTACTCTATCCTATAGGATCTCTATAGGATCACTATGAGTCAGAATCAACTCAATGGTAGTGGATTTGGTTTTTTTGTTTTTGTTATTTTTGCAAGTTTACAGAGCAGAGTTTGTTTTACATTCAACATTATATGTGCATTTAGTTTCACTTCCCATTTACCATCTCCAACCCTAAACCAGTCTCCTCCCCTCCCTATGCCAACACCACAACACAACAGCATCGACTTTTCTTCAGTCTTCCTTATTCATTGTTTAGCTCTCACATGCATATGAGGTGATTGGAAATATCATGGCTTGTGTCAAGTGCACCTTAGTCCTCAAGGAGACATCTTTGCTCTTCAGCACCTGAAGAGGTCTTTTGCAGCAGATTTGCCCAATGCTATATGTCATCTTATATCTTGACTGCTGCTTCCATTGGTGTTGATTGTACAACCAAGTAATATGAAGTTTTTGACAACTTCAATCTTTTCTCCATTTATCATGAACCTGCTTATTGGTCTCGTTGTGAGGATTTTTGTTTTCTTCATATTGAGGTGTAACCCATACTGTAGACTGTAGTCTTCAATCTTCATCAGTAAGCATTTCAAGTCATCCTCACTTTCAGTGAGCAAAGTTGTGTCATCAGCATATTGCAGGTTGTTAATGAGTCTTCCTTCAATCTTGATGCCATACTGTTCTTCATATAGTCCAGCTTCTTGGATTGTTTGCTCAGCACACAGATTGAATAAGTATGGTGAAAGGATACATCCCTGACGCACACCCTTCTTGGCTTTAAACCATGCAGTGTTCCCTTGTTCTGTTCAAACAACAGCCTCCTGGTCTATGTACAGGTTCCTCATGAGTACAATTAAATGCTTTGGAATTCCCATTCTTCTCAATGTTATCCATAATTTGTTATGATCCACACAATCAAATGCTTTTGCAAAGTTAAAAAAACATCTTTCTGGTATTCTTTGCTGTCAGCCAATATCCATTTGCTCTCAGCCAATACCCATCTGTCATCAGCAATGATATCCCTCATTCCATCCCCTCTTCTCAATGCAGTTTTCATTTCTGCAAGTTCTCTGTCAATATACTGCTGCAACTGTTTTTTAATTACTTTCAGCAAGATTTTACTTGTGTGAGATATTAATGATATTGTTTGATAATTTCCACACTCTGTGGGATCACCTTTCTTTGGAATGGGTACAAATATGGATCACTTTCAGTCAGTTGGCCAGGTAGCTGTCTTCCAAATCTCTTGGCATAGGCAAGTTAGTGCCTCTAGTGCATCATCTGCTTGTTGAAACATTTCAATGGGCATTCCATCATTTCCTATATCCTTGTTCTTCACCAATTCCTTCAGTGCACCTTCAACGTCCTCCTTCAATAACATTGCTTCTTGATCATATGTGACCTCTTGAAATGGATGAACATTGACCAATTCTTTTTGGTATCGTGACTCTCTATATTCCTTCATCTTCTTTTGATGTCTCCTCCATCATTCAATATATTGCCCTTAGAATCTTTCAGTATTGTAACTAGAGCTTGAATGTTTTCTTTAATTCTTTCAGGTTGAGAAATGTCACGGGTGTTCTTCCCTTTTGGCTTTCCAACTCCATGTCTTTGCACATTCTATTATAATAATTGACTTTGTCTTCTCAAGCTGTTCTGAAATCTTCTGTTCAGCTCTTTTGTCTTGTCATTTCTTCCATTTGCATTAGCTACTCCCAATTCAAGAGCAAGTGTCAGAGTCTCTTCTGACATCCATTTTGGTCTTTACTTCCTTTCCTGTCTTTTTAATGACCTCTTGCTTTCTTCATGGATGATGTTCTTGATGTCATCCCACAATTCCTCTGGTTTTTTGTCATTGGTGTTCAATGCATTAAATCTATTCTTTACATGATCTCTAAATTCAGAAGGGATATATTCAAGGTCATATTTTGGCTCTCGTGCCTTTTTTTAATTGTCTTCAACTTCAACTTGAACTTGCATATGAGCAGTTGTCTGTTTCACAGTCAGCTCCTGGCCTTGTTTTGCCTAAAGATAGTGAGTTTCTCCATCACCTCTTGCCACAGATACAGTCAATCTGATTCCTGTGTACCCCATCTGGTGATGTCCATGTGTATAGCCAACATTTGTGTTGTTGAAAAAAGGCATTTGCAATGAATAAGTCATTTGTCTTGCAAAATTCTATCATTTGATCTCTAGCATTATTTCTATCATCAAGGCCAAAATTTCCAACTACTGGTGATTCTTCTTTGTTTCCAACTTTTACATTTCAATCACCAGTGATAATCAGCACATCTTAATTGCATGTTCAGTCAATTTCAGACTGCAGAAGTTGGTAAAAATCTTCAATTTCCTAATCTTTGGCTTTGGTGATTGGTGCATAAATCTGAACAATAGTAGTATTAACTGGACTTCCTTGTAGGTGTATTGATATTATCCTTTCACTGACAGCATCATACTTCAGGACAGATCTTGAAACATTCTTTATGAGGATGAATGCCACACCATTCCTCTTCAATTTGTCATTCCCTGCATAGTAGATAATATGGTGGTTGTCTGATTCAAAATGGCCAAAAACTGGCCCATTTCAGCTCAGTAATGCCTAGGATATCAATCTTTATGCATTCTTTTTCATTTTGACAATTTCCCATTTTCCTAGATTCATACTTTGTACATTCCATGTTCCAATTATCAGTGGATGTTTGCAACTGTTTCTTCTCATTTTGAGTTATGCCACATCAGCAAATGGAGGTCCCAAAAGCTCTACTTTATCCATATCTTTAAGGTTGGCTCTTTCCCAATCGTATCTTGAGTGCCTTCTGATGTGATGGGCTCATCTTTCCACAGTGTTTTGGGCAATGTTTCAAGGTTATTCATAAAGTTCTCCAGTAGTATATATGACAGTGTTTCACTACTATTCATAAGGTTTTCACTGGCCAATCTTTGAGAAGTGAATGGCCTCTTCCTTCTGAGTCTTTCTCAGTTTGGGAGCTCCACTGAAACTCATCCACCATGGGCAACTGGTATTTGAAATACCAGTGGCACAGCCTCACAGCAACATGTAAGCCACCACAGTATGACACACTGACAAACATGTTTGTCTCTCTTAGCTGTTCCAAACTATTCCACCCAATTTCTGACCTTCTCTCTACCTGTTCTGGCCATCTGCTGGCCATCTTCCTGCCTGAGGCTCTTCTCTTACCTGTTCCTGCCATTAGTACCTGGCTCCCGCTTCCTCCCTGGGGCTCTCACCTGTTCCAGCTGTCAGCACTTGGCTCCCACTTCCTGCCTAGAGCTTTCCTTTACCTGTTCCAGCCGTCAGCACCCTAAAACCACAGCCTTAGTTACCAAGACTGGCAAAACCCTGCTGGAGCAGCAGAGCTTTTAAATCTCAGATTACTGTTTTTTGTTTGTTTGTTTTTGTCGCCTATGGATTTAGCTTACTTTTCTATAAACTCCAAACTTTGTAAGTGTTTTGTGGTAGAAAGATTTTTTTCAGTCTTTGTGCCTCATTATTGCCAGAAATTTAATTCACTCATTGTTTATTTATATATTGGTCATCAGTAATGTGTGGTCTTACATTGTGTCTGGGTTATTTCATCAACACCTTACACAGTACTAATATAGATGGTATATAATTAATAAGTGCTTGTTGAATTGGTGATTTTATTGATTTTAAATGGCAAATATATTTTTAGAAAATACAAATTAAACATTACTAATAATAGCTAATCTTTAAGTACAGGATCTCATTTAATCCTCACAACAATATTGTGAGGTACCTAGGAGTCTCATTTATAGTCTAGAAAACTTAGGCATAACGGTGTTAAATAAATTTCCCAAATCATGTATGTAGAAAGAAGTGTATTTGAGTTTCTAAGAGAAGACTCTTAGATTCCAGAGTATACCCTACCACATAAATTATTAAAACGTCTTAAAACAGAACTGAATAAATGAATAATTGAGATATAAACTAATACTGGTCTGAGAGAGTCTGGTGGAACCCCAGATACTATGACCTTTCAATACCCTTCAAGCCTAGAACTGAACCCACCAACAGGGATCAACTTTTAGCCAAACAATAAATAGGCCTATAAAGTAAATAATACCACCAGGGAGGAATATATTCATCAGAGCGATCAACCAGGCCAGACAAAAAGAGAAGCACTTGCCCAAAAACAAAGCTCAAAAGTCAGGAAGGAGCATGAAAGAGTGACAAATGGAAATGGGAAATCCAGGGAGAAAGAAAGAACAATGCTGTTACATTGTGAGGATTGAAATCAATGTCATGAAACAAAACACAATAAATTATTGAATGGAAAACTAATTTGTTCCGTAAACTTTCACCCAAAGCACAATAAAAAGTTCATAAAACAACAGCAAAAAAAAGATATTCAAAAAAGCCTTCTAGTAAAAATGGTATTACAAAATGTTCAAACTTCCTAATAACATAAAGTATTAGTTGTTCTTCTGTACCTTTAAAAAAAACAAAACATTAACTGGGCAAAAATATTTTCAGCAAATACCACAGATTCAGAGAAAATATTTGTATTATAGAAAGAGTTCATACAAAGGCCTAAAATGGTAGTATAGCAAGAATGGAGTGAGTAAATCCCTGAACCTCACAATAACACTAAGGAAACAATCTCAAACAGGGAGGAAAATAGTAGATGCAAAAAATTAATTAAATAGTATTTATAATACCAAAATAAACAATAAGATCCTAAATACAAAACAACAGAGTAATAATTAAGGAAACAATATATTATCAACTCAACAGAATATTATGCTGACTTAACAAGGAATGATATAAAATATAAGGACCTCTGATGACACAGTGCCTAAGGCATTTGACTGCTAACCAGAAGTTTGGTGGTTCAAACCCACCAGCCACTCTGTAGAAGGAAGATTGGGCAATCTACTTCCATAAAGATTTACCACCTCAGAAACCCAAAATGAGCTGCTATGAATAGGAATCTAGTTTGGATTTTTTTTGTTTTGTTTTCTTGGTTAACATAAATGATAAAGGAGTATTTGTGGCATAGTGGGTAAGACATTTGACAGCTAACTAGAAAGTCATCAGTTTAAACCCCATCTGCTCCATGGGAGGAAGATGAGGCAATCTACTTCTATAAAGATCTCAGCCTTGGAAATCCAATTGGGTTGCTATAAGTAGAAATCAACTCGATGGCAGAGGATTTGGATTTGGTAACATAAAATATAACAGTATTGGAAAATTCTTACTGAGTTTAAAAAAATAATCCAAGGAATGTTTATAATTCTTTAATGTATATATGGGAAAATAGTGAAAAAATAGTATACCCAAGTACAAATAATAGTTTTGAGGTTTATCAAAGAGAATATGAATATTTTGGACTAAATTTCTCTATTTATTACATGAAAGTCTTTCACTCTTTAAAAAAGAATTTTTATATATACATATATATTCATATAGTTACACCCAAATCCAAACCCACTGCAATCAGTCAGACATAAATGGTCCTTGTTGTTGTTATGTGATGTCAAGTCGGACCCGACTCATAACGATCCCTCCCTTGGGTTTCTGAGGCAGTATCACTACAGAAGTAGATTGCCCATCCTTCCTTTCGAGGAGTGGTTGGTGGGTTTGAACCACTAGCCTTCTGGTTAGCAGTCAAGTGCCTTAGGCAATATGCTACCAGAGCCCCTAAAATGGTCCTAATTTCTATCAAATCTAAGATGGGCAATAATACATCAGGAATCTCCTTTTCCAACCTTAATATTAGCTATTTGCCAGCATGAATTCTCTGGTACAGAGAACCATGACTTTCTGATGTTTTCTAAACCCAACTCTAATTTCTCCTCTCTTTTCCTTTGCTGAAGTTGTCCTCTACCCAAGGAAACTTGCCTGGTCTTTTCTTCTGATCTCCATATTGTTTAAGTTCCAGATCAAAAGTTACCACTCTTAAAAAGCCTTCTCTCACCTGGATGTGATCACCTTAGTTTACTTGCTTTTATCCTTGTTGGAACCATTTGTAGGTCTGCAGAAGTTACTAGAGAAAGTCCCAGGCCCTGGGCAAAGTCAACCTTGAAGTAAATGACATTCTTCCAAGTGACGGGTTTTATTTGCTTCTTTGCTTGCTTGTGTCTTTCTTGCATTAACCCAATAAAATTTCTACTTTTGCCATTGTCTTTTTCAGTCAATAACTTGTTTGTACTAGGGATAAATGGGGCATAATTTTAGCCAACCTTCATTCTCAATTTATTTTTCAGTTATTCTCTTTTGATGATAAATTGCCACATGCACAATTGCTACCACACCATTCCAGAAAACTTCACATTGCAAATATCATCTCTATATCTCCATCAGATATTCCTCCTTTTGTTGTTGTTAGGTGTTCTTGACTAGATTTTCTATTTTTGAATCATGGTGACTCCACGTGACAGAGTAGAACTGCCCTAAAGTGTTTTCTAGGCTGTAATCTTTTTGGAAGGAAGACTGGGCAACCTACTTCCACAGAGATACTGCCTTGGAAAGCCAAGGAGGGGTCACTATGAGTTGGAACTGACTCAATGACAGTGAGTTTGGTGTTGGTTTTTAATCTTTTCAAAGGCAGATTACCCAGTCTTTCTCCCATGGAGCACTGGTTAGGTTCTAACTGTCAACCTTTTGGTTAGCAACCTAGTGCTTAACCATTGCATGAAATGCCAACACCATGGAGCATTGATCAAATTCTATTATAACTTCCTGACCACTTGTCCCTTTTCCCCTCTAGACTTGGAACCTGTAATTTTCTCACTCACTAATGTATCTCAAGCATGAACCACTGTATGACACATGGTACGCACAGAATAAATATTGATTAAATAGAAAAACAAGCACACAACCATTGCATGATGAAAGCATTGCTGTGTTTCGATTAGTTATAGTAATTACTCACGTAGTTGATCCAAATCTCAGCAACCCAGAGGCACAAAAGGGTGGTGCAGGAACTGTTCATGCCTTGAAGTGATGTTGTAAACATCTGATATTTATTTACTTCAGAAGCAGTGTTTATTGCTTTTCAAAAACTCTGACAATGTTCTTTTCAATACATTGTTGTGATGAAATATAGCCAAAATATAATTTCTGACCCTAAAATTTATGTTCATAAATTATGGTTGCCATTGAGTAGACTCCGACTCATGGTAATCCAATATGTTTCAGAGTAACTATGTGTCATAAGATCTTCAAAGGATGATTTTTCAGAAGTAGATCACCTAGCCACCCAAAGCGCCTTTGGGTGTACTCAAACCAGCAATCTTTTATTTATAAGTCAAGCACATTAATTACCTGTTTGCACCACCCAAGAACTCCATGTTCACATATACTGTATGTCCTGTATGTTTTTTACAAGATGCACTTGCTTGAATTAAACACAAAGCAACAACATGTTTAAGTGGAAGAATGTTTTACATACTCCAGTTGTGCCTGGAGGATGTTTACTTGATTTTCCCTGGGCAGCCAATGGTCTTTACAGCATTTACATATATAAAGAAAGCCCCGAGGTGTAGTAGGATTAGCCTTATGATGGGTAAAGCTATCATTGTTTCTTGTCTAATTTAGCTTCTTCAATCTCTACCCCCTCCTGTATCCCACCATCATTCAACCTTTTTATCTCATTCTCTTATCTCTTCATTATTGAGTGTAAAAGCAGTGTATTAGTGCCTACAACACAGGAATATACACAGAAAAGATACGCAATTCGTGTCAAATTGAGTTTCAAATAAACTAAACTAAGTATAGATCATGGTTCCTGAGTACTGCAAACAGTTTGTGCTCGTTTACTAACCTAAAGGTGGCAGTTCAAATTACTCAGCAGCACCACAGAAGAAAGGCTTGGCAATCAACTTCCATAAAGCTTGCAGTCAAGAAAACCTTATGAAGCAGTTCTAATCTGTAACACATGTAACTGTAGTAAGGGGTTTGCCGTAAGTCAAAATCAAGTTGACAGCAATGGCATTTTGATTTAGGTATTAATCAGTTAACAATTGTCAACTGTTAGTAAATATAAAACTGTTAGTTTTAAGGATCTACTAAGATTATGAGCAAACTCTTTAAAAGAAAACTTAAAAGACATTACTACATATTCTTCTGAAAATCACTCAGATCTTTTTTAAAGTATGCACTCATTTACAAATGCTTTGGTCAATGATCTTTAATCAATTTCTCCTTTTTTTTTTTTTTTCTTGGCATGTTCATTGAATTGAAAAGGATTCCACAAAGATAGTCATGAATAGCAAGAGGCCCAGGAAAAAAGTGCCAATAAAAGTTGATCCTAAAAATCCTCTCTAGCTCTAACAGAGCCACACTGTGCAAGGGAAATGGCTGCTTTAAAGTAACATCATGAATACAGCTATTCCAACACAATCAATTCACTAGCCTGATCCATATTCAGGATTTTTCAGAAGTGATAGTTTTCAGTTTCTCTAGAACCTAAGCATCTGCAGTGCTTTTTTCTCCAATGAAATACAGGCATTAATATTTTGCCAAGATTTAAATCCTCAAGAGCCAAGATTCCAGAACAAATATTTCCACCTTAATTGAAAATTTTATTGTCAAATATATTTCATGGTTTATTCATGCAGAGGACGGCTTCTTGTCTTTTACCATTCATCCCAATGATTTCACGGAGAAGCCAGCAGCTATTTTCAAAATTGGGGTGACATATAAAATCAGGGTGACATTGTTTTTCTCACATGCAAAAATAATGATTTCTTCCTTTTGCTGAATATCACCTACACTGGGTGATTTTGCTGATAATAATATCTTTCCAGCCTAGTTCATAGGATAGTTGTATGAATCCACAAAGAAATAACTCATGTGAATCTGCCTTGTATACAGTAAAGGGTTTTATAAATACTGTAGGTTATCATCATTATTATTATTCATGCAAAGTAGGCTCAAACATCAAAGACTCAAAGGAATGTAGAACTCAATTTAAAGAATTACTTCTGAAATGTACAGAGAGAGAGAGTGGAATGCAGCCCTCTGGATAAGACATGTTTCTAGGGTAAGATCACTTTTGTTAGAAGCTGACTCCATCAATTGCCAATTGTATAATATGATGAGTTACTTAACTGATATAAGATTTGACATTTTAATTTGTAATATACTATAATAATAGGATTTTAACAAACTGTTGTATTAGGTAATTCATGTAAAGTGGCGGCTACATAGTAAATGCTCATTTAATGTTAGCTATTACTTCATTAGAGTATAAACATCACAAAAAAGAATAGAACTTTAAACAAAAAGGTCTCTACTTCCAATCAACAAGTAATTTATGTGATCTCAGGGAGTGACCAGGATTATATAGCAGCTGAAACAGATTCACCAAATAAAGTAACAGGGTGCGTGAGGAAGGAAGTGGGTGTTTCAACAGGCAGGTTAAAGAAGGCCATCAGAGATGATGACCTTTGACCTAACACCTGGATGATGAGAAAATGTTAGAACGAATGTCTCAGCCATGTAAAAATCTGAAGGAAGAACATTTCAGACTGAAGAAATAACATTTGCAATGTCTGAAACAAAAACTAGCTTGTTGTGTTTGAAAAGAGAAGGATCCCCAGAGAGTCTTGAGCACAGTGGATGGAAGGACAAAGAGTTGAAGGTAAAGAAGCAAAGAGAGCCCACATGATCCAAGGCATGAAAGGCCATACTAAAGACTTGAATTGTCTTCTCGCTACATTATCTCTGAATCCCATAGCACTCTGTATGGTCTGGAAAATAGTAAATGTTCAATAAACATTCTTATGCTAATATTAATATATGAACTAAAATCATTTAATACATACAAAAATATCTTAAAATAATTATACTGAGAAGGTATGTAGATATTTAGGACCTTTGAGACTCTCAAGAGATGCCTTCACTCAATGAAAAATCAGAATTCAGTCATACATTCTGTTCTTTCAGTAGTACTTCCTAATTTTTTTAATAATCCCTAAATGTAACATCTCTCCATTATTCATCACACTCAATAAAAAAGGCTGTTATGACATTGGGAAAAATGAGACTTTGCTTTTAACATAGAATTGAGATTGTCACATGTGAGATTATGATGTTGTTGTGTGTTGCTACTGAGTTGGCTTTAATTAATGGTGACCCCATGTACAACAGAACTAAATCATCTTCACAATCATTCATATACTTGAGTCCATTGCATTGTTGTAGGTACTATATATTTTGAGTGTCTTCTAATGTAGGGGGCTCATTTTCCAGCACTATATTGGGCAATATAGGAGCTCTGATAGTGTAGTGCCTAAGGCACTTGACTGCTAACCAGAAGGCTGGCAGTTCAAACTCACCAGCCACTCCTTGGAAGGAAGGTTGGGCAATCTACTTCCTTAGTGATACTGCCTCAGAAACCCAAGGAGTGGCTGCTATGAGTTGGGTCCAACTTGACAGCACACAACAACAACAACATATTGAACAATATTCTGCTGTGATCTATAAGATCATTGGCTGATTTTTAGCAATAGATTATTAGGCCTTTATTCCTATTGTTTCTTGCTCTGGAAGCAGCACTAAATCTTGTCTATCATAGGTGACCCTGCTGGTATTAGAAATACCAGTGGCATAGCTTTCAGCATCATGGCACCATGCAAGCCATCATAGTAGGACAAACTGACAGACTGGTGGTGGGAGATTATAATACAGTTGTCCATATCTCGGTGCTGTTTGCACTGTCCAATATGGTAGGTACTAGCCACATGTGGATACTGAGTACTTAAAATGTGGTTGTTGTGATATAATGAATTGAATTTTTAATTTTACTTAATTTTAATTTAATTAACAGTGTCTGCAGCAATTGGCTCAAACACAACAATTGTGAGGATGGCATAGGGCAAGGCAGTGTTTTGTTCTACTGTACATAGGGTTGCTATAAATCAGAAATGGTTCCATGGCACCGAACAACACTTTTGACTTAAAGTAGCCTTAAATGTTTGAAGCTACTATATTGAGTGGTGGAGAATAGTTGCATTTTCTTTTTCTCTAAGAGGTGAAACAGCTGTTTGAATTTAATTGTATATAAAACACTTTACTTTTAAATAGAGCACTCTTTTATCTCTTCAGTGGGAAGCAGGAAAATATTATAGGTTTTCTGATTTTCTACAAAATAGGTTGTTTTACAAACTTTTCAAGTTTGCCTGTATCCAAAGAGTGAGTTAATTATACAGAGGATGACAAGGCACCTTGGGGAAGATTATCAAAGTAATATTGAGGGCAATTCACACTGACTCATTCCTGTTATATTTTGTACTGGCAAACATAAGTTCCAGATTTAACCATTTTTTACAAACGTTATTTATGTTCCTTGGATATCAAAAGATGAGCTCTGGTGGCATGGTGCCTAAAGGCATTTGACTGCTAACCAGAAGGTTGGTCATGCAAACACACCAGCCACTCCATGGAAGGAAGACTGGGCAATCTATTTCCATAAAGATTTACTACCTTGGAAACTGGAAGGGGTCACTATGAGTCAGAATCCACTTGATGGCAGTGAGTTTGGTTTTGGTTTTTTGGATATCAAAGAATAACTTAAAAGCAGGTCTTGATGAGTCAGATGTAAATAAATCAGAACATGCAGATTAAATGTCTGCATAGAAACAAAACCTAGAAGTAATATGCTGGAGGAAAGTTCATTTGCAATCATATTGAAACCAAGCTATTTGAAAAATGTTTATTTTTCAAAGTTACTCAGATAACAGAATTTATTATTTCCCTATAAAACACTTAATAACCTCAAGGCAATGTAAGTGGCAAAGTTCTTTTTCATATGTACAGAATATGACCCAGGGCTGAGTCCATAGGAGAGACTTCCAAGATGTATATGGTTGAAGTGAGTATTTCATTCAGCAACACCTAAACAATTCTTACCCAGCTAACCTCAATGGCATCATCTCACAGCATCTAGCACATGGACCATTAATAGTTCTTTTCATTTTGACTTTTTTTTTTTTATTGACGTAAATATATATTTTAACATGACATTTGCCAACTTAATATTTTTCATATGTACAATTTCCCTACAGTTGCTGATCTAAGAGGATTCTGGTGCTCTTTACAGTTCCTCTATTCTCCATAGTGAGTGGTATTTTTCAAAATCAGACACCAATTATCAGACATATATGCCTGTGAAGCCCCAAAGTTGTGAAAATATTAGTCTAAAAATTTTAGTATTGTTTCAAAAGTAAAGTATAATCAGATGGTACAAGTATATTGCAGTGCTCAATCCCAAAGTGGTCATCTAAAAGATCTAGAGTATGTTTGTATTATTTTTTAAGTATCTTCATAATGCAAACACAAAATAAGAAATTTTCTTAGAGAAGTATTGGACCTTTGAGACTAGAACCAAGAGCTCCAGTTCAAGAAACACGACTCCAAAAACTAATCAGTTTAGTCTACAAATGTTCAATAATTTACATGACTTGCAGAAAATACAACTTACTCTAGGTGTATCTCTAGAATACAAACCCGTCACTGCTGCATCCTCCTCAGCTACCACATGGGTCATCACAAGATAGAATAATTACATTTTGTCTAGATATGTAAGTGAAGAAAGGATGAATTTATAACTAGAATTAGGAATGGACAATTAATAAGGACAATGAAAGAAGAATTATAATGTTGGTGAAGAATATTGAATGTGCCATGGGCTTCCAGAAGAATGAACAAATCTGTCTTGGAAGAAATATGGTAAGATTGCTCCTTAGAAAAAAGGATACTGAGACTTTGTCTAGCTTACATTGGACATGTTATCAGGAAGGATCAGGACCTAGAGAAGGATATCATGCTTAGTCAAGTAGAGGGTTAGCAAAAAAGAGGAAAACCCTCAACAAGATGGACTGATATAGTTACTGCAACAATAGTATCAAACATAGCAATGCTTGCAAGGATAGCACAAGATCAGGTAGTTTCATTCTGCTGTGGATGGGGTTGCTATGGGTTGAAACCAACTCAACAGCACCTAAAAGCAACAACTTAGGAATCAATCCATTGAAGGTTCATCTATCATTCATTCCCTTGTAGTGCCGTAGTAATCTAATTTTCACTGTTATTAGCACTGATCATGGCTGTGTTCACTGAGTTTTCTAACTTATGAATGCATTCACAGTGCTCTTCTCTTCATCAGTAAACAGAAGACAGTGTTAGACTACTAGAAGTTCTTTCTGACCAAGAGTAGATCTTTCCTAGAAATCCTGGGTATAAGTGGTCCAATCTAATTATCCACAGTTTATCAGCACTGAGATTAAGATATCCATGCTCAGCTAGAAAGCTATTGAATAATAGTAATGAATCTGCTCATATATTGTTAAAACCTGCTTTTCAGCCAACTCTTAAAAGTAGGACAATGAATCTCTTCACTAAAAATATTTGAGTGTTGACTACACCCATGAATATATATAGGTTTGATAGAGGCTATCTTTACCTATGGATTTATATGTGCTGCAAATGTATCAATGAATATAGTAGAGCATACAGGGGACAAATTTTGAAAACATCTTAGTTATAACCAAACACCATGAGGGAATGAGTCACTGGGTATGGAGGCTGGGGACTACAGTCTCAGGAGACACCAAGGTCAATTGTCATAACATAGTTCACAAAGATAATGCTCTACATCCTACTTTGGTGAGTAGCAATTGTGATCCTAAAAGCTTGTGAGTGGCTATCCAAGTTGCAACTATTGTTCTTTCTGCATCCTGAGCAAAGAAAATCAAAGATACAGGAAACAATCAGTTCAAAGGACTAATGAATCATGTGAACCTCAGCCTACAAGACCCTGAGACCAGAAGAACTAAATGGTGGCTGGCTACAACTGCTGACCACTCTGAAAGGAATCACAATAAGAGGTCCTGAATGGAGTTGGGGGAAATGTAGAACAAAACTCAAAATCATAAAAAAAACACCAGGTTTACTGCTCTGATGAAGACCCTTAGACACCCTTGAAGCTAGGAACTGAACTTAACCCCCATGACTCACCTGTCAGCCAAATGATAGACAAGCCTATAAGGTAAATAATAATATCAGGAAGTTATGCACTCATTGGAACAATCAAACATATGAGACAAGTCAGCGTTTGCCCAAGGATTGAGCTAGGAAGGAGGGAGGGGATGAAAAAGAAGAATGAAAGGAAGGAGTGGGCACAAGGAAGAAGCAGGAAGAATGCTGTTATATTATGGGATTGCATTAAATGTCACAAAATAGAATGTGTATTGATTTTGAATAGAAAACCAATTTTCTCTGTAAACTTTCACCAAAATCACAACAAAATAAATAACATAAAATATATGAGTGTCTATTACATGCAAAACCATATAAATAGATAGATGTGGATGGGGAATATATGACATAGCACAAATCTATGAGGAAGCTACTGAATAATCTTGGGTGGATAGAATTGTAGGCTAAGAGATTGGCAAAATATCTTCAGAACACCTATCAAGTGCCTCTTGGGAAGTTCTTGACCTTTAGAACAAACTATGTAATTAAAAAGTTAATTCTTGATGAGAAGAACTTTTCCAGGGGGAAAAAAAGTTGTATCAAACACAATTTTCAGTAAGCTGCCATTCAGCAGGAATAATTTTCCTTTTGCTCAGTCTTACATCATCAACCTCACATTAAGACAGTTCAAAAGCAGCTAGCACTGTACTTCACTTTGGGTAATTACTGTCAACATCATGCTATTGAATAATGTCATTCCATAATGACACAGATACTATAAAACTACTAATATTCTGTGCTGTAGTCTTATAGAAGCTACTTTATTTAGAAATATCTATTAACCAAGACTTGTGCACATGTACAGTACAAAGGAAATTGATGTTTATAATCATATCTTAAAGCCATCTTGAGATCTCAAAATGCCTTCTAAAAACTCTCTCTCTAGCATGAATCAATTACTGCCAACCAACCAGCCAATATGTATTAGTCCCTATTACTCTAGCTAGAAACAATACAAGAATGTGTCAAGAAGTGGTTTCTGCTCAGAAAGCTTACAGCCATAGAGAATCTTATAACCCACCAAACATATCTTTAATAAGTACGATGTGGAATGCTGAAAAGGAAATTTCTGCTTCCTTTCTAATTTCCTTTTCTAACCCTCCTGCCCTGAAGTGAAGAGAGGATGCTATTGGCCACAACATGGGCCATTTGGGGGCTTTTATTTAACTTTGGGAGGGGCCAGTATCTATGCTTAGTGGCACCTCCATATGGTAAGCAGTTATCTCAGATTCAGAGGAAGAGCTTTGAGCCTGAACCATGTTCTCTTGTGCAGATATTAACCAAGAGGACTGTATAGAAACAGATGGGATGATTATTCAGCTATTAATACATAGGCATTTTATTAAGAATAGTTTAATATTAATACCTTTTCAGGAGTCATGAAGGAAAGAGGAGTGAGGAATAAGTACCAAAATCCCACTCTGAACCCCTAACACAGATTTAATCAGAAGTACAATTAAGTATAGATTTATTTGTGGCAATATTAAGTTATTATTTGCCTTTCATTTTGACTTTAGTTAGAAAATAAATGTGATTTCCATACATTATTTTATAGACAATATTTATACTTGATAACCTTTCTTTAACCTACATGTTTTAAGAGGAAATGCCAAAATATGAAAATAGGATTGCACAACTAGGGTTCTCAACTAACCTTGTCTCTTTCATTCTCTCTTGGCCATACATAGCTGGGGAAAAAACTTTGTCATTTCAGTTCTTAACTGTGGCTGACACTTAGCAGGTGCTCAAAAATGTTTGAATGAATGAGTGAATTTCTAGTCAAAGTTTGGAGAAAATCAATTAAGATTCTATTCAGTATTCACTGCCTACATTATGTAAAAACCTTTCAGGACTTATTGATGAATGAAGAAGTAATCAGTGACATAGCTGGTCTATGAATCCATCTGTGGTTTTTCTCTTCATAAATAAGTGGAAAATGACATTACTAGATGGCAACACATGTCTAAGTTAGAGTAGCCCATGGTAGTACAAAGATGAACTTTATGCACATTCCCAAATATCCCATTGCTCAATCAATCACAGATAGATAGATAGATGATAGATAAACAGATAGATAGATAGATAGATGCTCTAATAAGCAATAAACTCCCTGCCGTCAAGTTGGATCTGACTCATAGCGACCATTCCTTGGGTTTCTGAGGCGATATTGTTACAGAGGTAGATTGCCCAATCTTCCTTCCGAGGAGTGGCTGGTGGGTTTCCACCACCAGCCTTCTGATTAGCAGTCAAATGCCTTAGGCACTATTCCACCAGAGCTCCCTAATAGGCCATACATTAAAATTTTATCAAGTATTCCAATAAAGCTATATATTGTTGTTGTTGTTGTTGTTAGAATTAATTTGGAGCTAAAAGGCAACAAATAGATTATTAGCAAACCTCACCTTTTGACTACTCAGCTTCTGAATGCACCCTATATACACATGTGAACTTCATGTTGTTGTTATTATTGTTGTTGCCATTGAGTCAATTCTAAATCATAGTAATTGTACTTCCAAGAGAATGAAACACTGCCAAAACCTGCATCATCCTCACAATTGTTGCTATGTTTGAGCCCATGGTTGCAGCCACTGTGTCAATTCCACTTGTTGGAGCTTTTTTTCTTTTTAGCTGACCCTCTACTTTACTGAGCAGTCCATAGCACATTCAATATTCTTTGATAACACCATAATTCAAATGTGTCACTTCAGTCTTCCTTATTCATTGTCCAGCTTTCTTGTGCATACGGAGTTATTGAAAATACCATGTCTTGGGCCAGGTACACCTTAGTCCTCAAAGTGACATCTCTCCTTTTTAAAACTTGAAAGAGTTCTTTTACATTATTAGATTTATCTAATGCAATGCATCATTTGGTTTCCTGACTGCTGCTTCTATGAGCATTGATTGTGGATCGCAGTAAAACGAAATCCTTGAAAACTTCAATATTTTTCTGTTTGTCATGATGTTCTTGTTGGTACAGTTGTGAGAATTGTTGTTTCCTTCATGTTCAGGTGTAATCCATACCAAAGGCTGTATGCTTTGACCTTCATCAAGAAGTTCTTCAAGCCCGCTTACTTTCAGCGAGCAAGGTTATGTCATCTGCATATCACAGGTTGGTAATGAGTCTTCCTACAATCCTGACGCCGTGTTCTTCTCCATACAGTCCAGCTTCTCTGCTTATTTGCTCAGCATACATATTGATATTAGAGTCAAAGTTGATGCTGTGGATGGAGTAAAACTTTTGTGACCTTCGTTTACTGATGTGGCATGACTCAAAATGATAAGAAACAGCTGCAAACATCCATTAATAATCAGAATGTGGAATGTACAGAGTATGAATCTAGGAAAATTGGAAGTTGTCAAAAATGAAATGGAATCCACAAAAATCAATATTCTAGGCATTAGTGAGCTGAAATGGACTGCTATTGGCCATTTTTAATCATACACTCATACAGTCTACAATGCCAGGAATGGCCAATTGAAGAGAAATGGTGTGTCATTCATCATCAAAAAGAACATTTAAAGATCTCAATGAAGTTCAGTGCTGTTAGTGATGGGATAACATCCATACATCTATAAGGAAGACAGACAAGTTAATGTAACTATTATTCAAATTTACTCTCCAACCACTAAAGCAAAAGATGAATAATTGAAGACATTTACCAACTTCTGCAGCATGAAATTGACCAAACATGCAATCAAGATGTACTGATAATTACTGGTGATTGGAATGTGAAAGTAGGAAACAAAGGAGAAGCACCTGTACTTAGAAAATATGATATAGTGATAGAAATGATGGTACAGATTGCATAATAGAATTTTGGATAGTAAACAACTTATTCATTGCAAATACATTTTAAACAACATAAACATGTGGACTATGCCAGATGGAATACACAGGAGTTAAATCAACTATATCTGTGGAAAGATATGTAAGAGAAGCTGAAAATAAGCAGCCAGAACAAGGGTAGGGGCATACCATGGAACAGACCATCAATTGCTCATACACAAGTTTAAGTTGAAGCTTATGAAAAGTAAGTCCATGGGTGTAGCAGTTAAGGTCATGTGTCAGCTTGACTGGGCCTGGTTTTGAGTGGCTGGGCAGCTAGATGTAATTATTTCCCATGATGAGATTGATAATCAACTCCATGGTGGAATCTACTGGAGCAGCTGAGTAGCTGCCTTAGGGATGTGGGCTGCTTCCAGGTTATAAGAAGTTTTGAAAATGGTCTTTGCAGCTTTTTGGCATACTTGTACTCTACATATAACCAAGTCTTCATTCAGCAACCTGTCATGCCCTGCTGACATGCACAAATATGGATCTTTTCCAGTTGGTAGCTATCATCCAAATTTCTTGGCAGATGAGTGAGTGTTTCCAGCATTGCATCTATTTTTTTAAATATCTCAATAAATTCCTGGAGCCTTTTTTTTTTTTTTTTTTTGCCAGTGCCTTCAGTGAAACTTGGATTCTTCCTTCAATACCATCAATTTCTGATTATATGCTACCTCCTGAAATGGTTGAGCATCAACCAATTCTTGTTTGATACAGTGATTCTTTGTATTCTTTCCATCTTCTTTTGATGCTTCCTGTACCATTCAATATTTTGCCATGGAATCTATCAATATCGTAACTGAAGGCTTCAATTTTTTCTTTAACTCTTTCAGCTTGAAAAATGTCAAGAACGTTCTTTCATTTTGTTTTTTTAAGTCCAGGTCATTGCACATTTCATTATAATAACTTACTTTGCCTTTGAAATCTGTTCAGCTCTTTTTCTTCATTTCTTTCATTCACTTTAGCTACATTGCATTCAGGAGCAAGTTTCAGAATCTTTTTTGACATCTATTTTGGTCTTTTCTTTAACCCTTGTCTTTTCAATGAACTTTTGCTTCCTCTGTGTATGATTTCCTTGATGTCATCCAACAACTTGTGTGGGCTTTAGTCATTATTGTTCAATCTATTCTTCAGATGGTCTCAAAATTCAGGTGGGATATTTTGGCTCTCATGGACTTGTTTTAATTTTCTTCAGCTTCAACTGGAACTTGCATGTGAGCAATTGATGGTCTGCTCTGCAGTTGGCCCCTGGTCTTGTTCAGACTGATGAAATAGAGCCTCTAGTTCATGTTCAAGAAATCAGCCACTAATATCACCTGATTCATATTAAAAGTCTATATTTATTCTTAGATAAAAGATGGAGAGTGTTTCTGTTTTAACAACTTGTAAAATCTGAGTTTATTCCACAACTATTTTGATTAATTTGATTCAAGAAAAATTTGGAGCACTGCATATGGGCCCAAAATGAAGGGCACAGACCTGAGACCCAGCCTGATGTTCTGCCAATAACAATGATCAAATTGACAGTCTACATGTGAATGCAAATTTGTTATTATTGCTGGTATTTCTTTTTTCTTAATTTTTTATTATGATTTGGGTGAAATTTTAAAAAGCACATTCATTTTGCATTCAACGGTTCATGCACACTTTGTTTGTGACTGAGTACAATACCCAAAAATGTAACAGCTCTCTTCCCACCTCTTCCCTGTGGTCACCCTTTCCCTATGTTCTTCTCATTTATGCATTCTTGCCTCCTTAGCTTTCTCCCTGTACAAATGCCGCCCTTCTGATCTCCCATAGTTGATTATTCCAAGGAGTACATTTCCACAGTGTGGTTGTTCAGCCGTTTGGCTGAAAGTTAACAACCAGAGTGAGTCCAATTCCAAGCCCAAAGGGTAACTAAGGGCCATAGTCTCAGGGTTTTCACAAGTCTCTATCAGACCAGTAATCCTGGCCTTTTATGTTTGTTTCAAAATTTTGTCCCACATTTTTCTCCCACTCTATCCAGGATTTCTAGTTTTGATTCCTCTCCCAGTGGTTGGCATTGATAGCCAGGCACCATCTAGTTCTTCTGGTCTTAGAGTCATCTAGGTTGAGGTTCTCATGGTCCATTAGTCCTTTGACTAATCGTTTCCATGCACATTTGATTTTCTTCACTCTCCTTTGCTCCAAATGAGGAGAGACCAATAGTTGCATCTTAGATGGCTGCTCACAAGGTTTTAAGACTTTAGTCACTACTTACTAAAGTAGGGTGTAATATTTTTGTGTACTATGTTGTGCCAATTGAGGTTGATGTCCCGTGTGACTATAGTCTTGAGGCCACAGGCCCAACAACTCACTCCCTCGAGGCACTTAGTTGTGGGTAAGAAGTTATCCTAACTTTTTTTTCCCTATTGGCTCTATACTGCATATGGACATTTTTAGAGCACATACAAATGTGCATTGTTTTTTTTTACCTCTAGTGCCACTCTAGGAGCTCTGGTAGCATAGTGCCTAAGGCACTTGACTACTCACCAGAAGGCTGGTGGTTCAAACCCACCAACCATTCCTCGGAAGGAAGGTTGGGCAATCCTACTTCCATAGTGATACTGCCTCAGAAACCCAAGGAGGGGTCGCTATGAGTCGGGGCCAACTCGACGGCAAACAACAACAACAACAGTGCCACTCTGACAGGAATATACCACAAATGGGATAACTTTAACAAACAGGAGTTTATTTTCTTACAGTTTGAGAGGCTGGAAGTCTGAGTTCAAATTGACAGGCTCTAAGGGCTGGATGAAAGCCCCTCAGCCTTGGGCTTCAGCTCTGCCTCTTGCTCACAGCCCACTGAAGCTGGAAGCTTTTCTTCACTTAGACAGCTGCTGGCTGCTGAGACTGACAAGACCAAGGTTGACAAATGAAAAGGCACAGTCCCAATGTTATGAAACAACATAGCAGGCCACTAATTCAAGTCCAGAAGAAATCCCAAGATCAGCAGGGCATGCCAGGTTGTTGAACAAAGACATGGCTACATGCAGGATTCAAGCTTGCTGAAAAGCTAGAGACTTTCCTCAAAGTTGCTTCTCATATACTGGAAGCAGCCCACATCCCTAAAGCAGTTACTCAGCTGCTCCAGTAGATTTCACTATGGAGTTAATTACCAGTCTCACCATGGAGAATAACTACATCAAGCTGCTCAGTCACTCAGCCAGGCCCAGCCAAGTTGATATACAACCTTAACTACCACATGCATGTGGAATATCTTCTGCCCAACCTATGTATGGTCATAGAAGTATTCCCATTCACCTACCTATATCTGATCTTCTTGCCTGTATACCTATGTACCCACCCATAGACCAGGGTTTCTCTATTACTGAAAATGCAGTATTATGTATGTAATGCAATACTACAGACTTTATCATCTGTACCTCTTGTACAGTTTTCCGTGTCTTCCTTCCTTTCCTTAGTCATATTGTGCTGGTCACACACTTTTATTACATTGTTTTACTCTTCACCTAAATCAACACCTCTCTCTTAACTAGCAAGCAATTTTCCCTGCCCTCTCCTCCCATCCCTCATAACCAACAAAGATGATTTCTTTCCATCTTGCAAACCTTTCCTTGACCTTTCATAATAATAGATTCATACAATATTTGTTTTACTGTGATTCACTTATTTCACTAAGCATAATGTTCTCCAAGTTCATCCATTTTATCAGATGATTCACTGATTTTTCATTATTCTTTAATGTTGCATTATATTCCATTGTGTGTATGTACCATAGTTTGCTTGTCCATTCATCTTCTGATGGACACTTAGGTTGTTTCCACCTCTTTGAAATAGTGCTGTAATGAATAGAGATACATATTGATGATATTTTTGATGATCAAAGAAGAAATTATATTCCAATCATTTTTTGCTTTGTAACCTTATTTTGACATGATTTTAAGCTTATAGATAATTTGCAAGAGTTTATACTACGTTTTATCACTATGTTTCACCAATTGCCTACATTTTGCCCCATTAGCTTTATCATTATGTATCTAACTATCTATCATCTATCTATATTTACAAGAAAAAGTTTGTCCTAAATTTGAGGTCCAAATTCCCTTTATCATAAGCATTTATTTCTGATTAGTGATGAAGTTATTTTATCCCAAACGACTTCTCAAAATATTTTCTAGAAAACTATGTTTTCAATGATAGCAAATATTAACACCAGAATCTAATTCTGATACCAGGCCCACACTAAGTAGCTTTTTCTCTATCACCTCTTTCTTCCATTAGACCTCCATCCTCTCTCACTCTGAGCTCATGAAGTGCACCGTCCTTTGTCACATGTTTCCTTAGTGTGTAACACCAGCTCCTCCCAGGTGGACTCAATGCAGATGTATTTTGTCTTGGGCTACCCTCACTACCTCCAACAAGTCAAGATCATCTTCTGATAAAGTCACTTTATTCCTTTTGATAAAAATCTGCAACCCCTAGTCATAACTTCTCAAGGTGAGGGTACTGACATTAAATGACATGATTAGTACATCTTGTGATGTGTGCTCTAGGAAGGGGACTGGAAGAGCCCCTCTCAGGACTTTCTAAATAAGTCAGATAATAATTCAAACCTTCTGAAGATGGGAGTTTCCACTTTTCCCTCAAACCCCAAAAAACTGTTAAACATATAGCTTTTCCAGGATACAACTGTGAATGATAAGAAATAAAAATGAGATAATTGTTGGTATATATTGAACATTTACCTTGGGCTGGGTATTGGCTACTCTACATTTATTATTTCATTTTATTTTTGCAGTAATGTTTTTGGTTACTCTAATCCCTGTTGTATAGATGACATACATTCACACAATAAATAGAATGGGCAGGCGGTAAGTAGTGGAGCAGTGAAACTCCAGACACTATGTTGTTATGCTGCCCCCCAACATTTCCAGGTAAGAAGGTATCTGTAATTCCCCTCAATTTCCACAAGACTGCTACCATAATTTTGACTGGAACCACCTGCCCACTGAACTCCATGCCTGAAAGTGTCCATTTTCCTACCTTTTGTATTACAAGAATTGCAGCCATCAATTTATACAAATTATTGTATCATTTTATAATGAAAACATTAGAAATTAAATGAGGTCTTTTTAAAATAAACATAAAAGATAAGCACCATTATTTAAAAAAAAAAAGAATTTTAAATAGGTATTTTAAATGTCTATGAAAACATGCCATGTCTATGTTAACATGCTGTTAACTTGAAATATATATATATGTTTTTCATTTTCACTATGACAAAATATTTTATATAAAAAAATACCTAAACATACACATGCATGTACATATACACACATAAATGATTTAACCTTAAGAGCATATATATTTATTCATTTTAATATATATTACATATTCTTAAGTGTTCTCCCAATATGCAAAAAGGATATAATTTCTATAATGAGGCAAACTGATGGGAAATAGGTTTCTTTTCAGCTTAAATATATATTCTGCACTGACATTAGATTCAACCTTTAAGTACTTTTTGGCATTTCCTCTGATAACAGACCTTGCTCTAAGATATCACTTTTTAAAGCTCTTATCTACATGTGATCTTGCCACCCCTTCAATATTATTTTATAGTTTATTTCTTGGATGAATGGGAGGAATATTTCCCTATCCTTCCCTTTCCCTCTCTAAATGAACATTATACTGACATTCCTATAAAAACATCTCCTTTTTTCCTTTCCTTGCGTTTCTTCCTATCCTAGTCACACCACAAGAATTACAGTAATAAAAAAAATAAATCTAACAACCAAAATGGCTGCTTTCCCAAATCTAAAAAAAAAAAAATTGTAATATGAGTGAGTAGCCTAGCCTTCCTTCTATTAACCATGTACTCAAGTATTTTATCTGACAGATTTCTCAGAAATAGCTTTGCTTGTTGGTATCATGGTAATGATTCAAGAACAGTTATACTCAATGCTTCAGACTTTTTTAAACATATAGGCAATCCCATGTCCTTTTCCATTTTTTGAGCTGTTGTTGACACTGAGATTTTCCACCTCCTTACAACCATTATGCTACATCTGTTGGAAGGACGGGCTATTTGAGTCTCTGAGTTGTTCTGACAAAATATGTGCCTAGAACATCCTCTGGTGGTAATAGTGGGAAACACCAGTTTCAACACAACTAAATCTTCCACTTACAAGGACCATATATGTGTACCTCTAAATGTTTGCCTAGCCTTGATTCCCTATGACTGACACTTCTCTGGAAACATATTTAACGAGGGAGAAATCAACTGACTTCAAGACATTAAAGCTCCCTGTCCCCATTGGTTAAGTATTTTTGCTCTCAAAATTCTTAACAGGTGATAGCACCATTTCACCTTAGTAATGTTCCCCATGTTTGTCGTTGCCTACCACAGGTGTCAATCTGGAAATGAAAATTAAGTAGGCCTTAAAATCTATTTTGAGAGAAAAAAGACAGTGTCATGTGATACAGGCAGTCCCTGGGTTATGAACATTCAACTTACATTCAAACCATAGTTATGACTCAATTCAACAAGCCCTTTATATTAAAAATTCAAATGTACATGAAATGTTGAATGTAAAACAAACTCTGCTCTGTAAACTTGCCCCTAAAGCACAATTAAAAAAATAATTATAGGTGAATACAAATACAACACACACACACACACACAAAAAAATTCAAGGTATGTAAAATGGTTCATAATAACAAACAGGTACTACTTTGAAAGTACTTAAAAAATTATTAATATCACTGTATTATTTCTATATTGTTATGTTAAAGATGTTTTAGTGTACCTGGAAGTGTTTCTTTAATGTTCTTTTTTTATGTATGGAAAGGTATACTATATACTGTATATTAAGATATATATTTGACTAACTGACATTAGATATTAACTGTTCCTAACTGTTGCAACTTATGCACAAATCTGACTTAGGCAGATGTGTTCACTATTCACAGAGGGCTTGTACTTTCTTTTGCTTATTCCCACAAAGATAAACAAGTTATTAATATGTTGCTTGAATTTCTTTGTCATGAAAATAAAAATTTACTAAAAGCTGCCTAATTATGACAGTTTCAAGTGACATTTCCTTACCTGATTATTGTGGTCTTCCTTGTTTTGCTTCAAAACTGAAAACCCCACAGAGACTCTTTTTTGTTTTGTTTCTAAGCAATTAGAGATATGAGTAAACAAGGACAGTCTTTCTGGAAATGGAAAGGCTAAAATATCAACTATGGATTAATTAAGCTTACATGGTGATCAAAAACCATGAATTAGGTGAGAAGCAGAATTAATCTAAACCAGAATTTTTGCAAGTCTAGAAAAATCATATTTCCTACTACATGAGGGGCACATGTTCTCTGTGTTTTATTATACATTATAAAATGAATAAAAACTAATGAAGTGTCCTGTATTGCTAATTTCTTTAATGATTTTGATTAATGTAAAATTTATAGGATGTGGTGTATGACTATATGGTGAATGTCACAGTAATAACATCTCTTAGTCACCTGGCTTCCAGATACAGCATCATTCCACAGGAATTATTACTTTAAATGATTCTTTTGTAAATGCTTTTGAATGCAAAGAAGGGAAATATGAAAATGGCTTACGGATTCATGGACTAATCATTAAACTCAAGGAAATATTTGGTTGAAAATAATAATATCATGATATCAAAGATGGAATATCCTTTGTCCTATTTGATATTTTTAAAAGTTGTGGACTGCTCTTCCAAGACTACACAACTCTCCCTGTCACTTATCCTTTTTAATGATTGGGGGCTTATTTGATTGTAAACAATAAAAAATGCACTCAAATTAGATGAAGCACAAGGGCATTTATTAGAAAAATCTAAGGAAGCTCATAAGTCTGAAGGGAATCACCCAGCTGGAAAAAAAGTCAAGAAAATGTAGCACCTAGATGTTCATGGTTTCACCATCGACATTTCCAGGATGGTGACTGGCAGGATCCAAGGAAGCAGATCATAGGGATCTCTTTCACTTCCCTCACAGAAAGGCAGGGTCCTGGGTTTACTATTCCACCCAGACTAAACACAGTGGGGAGAAACATTTCCACAAGAGAAATTAAGTAGAGAAGGGCTAATGGATGTTGGGTGACCAGAAAAAAATGACAACTGCCCACACTGTAAAACATAGCCACCTGCTTGAGCAATTCTCTTTCTGAACTTCAACTGGTCTTTGGTTTGGAGTACTGCGAGCTATTGACCATACAACTCTGCATAAAATCATAAAATCATTCTGTGTGCATTGTAAATGTGTAGTCTCTATTTTATTGTGCCAGATAGATATGCAACAAAACACTTATCATTTCAACATTTTTAACATGTACGATTCAGTGACATTGAGTTCATCATATTGTTCAATCACTACCATTATCCATTATTATCCTGAACAGAAGCCCAGTGTCCCAAAAAACAATCCCCCTTTCTCCTACCTTCCCAACTGCCCTTGGTAACCACTAATAAACGTTGGTCTCTATGCATTTGCTTATTCTAGATATTTCAAATGTGTGTTGCTTTTTTTTAATTGTAAATTTTCAAATTTTTAATTTGTTATTTAATCCTAAAGTAGAACAAGTCTTCTGAGAAATAGATAAGTCAACTTGTCAACCAAAGCTTGCTTCACAATTCAGGGCAGCAGGGACAAGTGAGTAGGACAGGGATGATATCCTTCTTGATTGACAAAGACAGTCAAGTCTATAGTCAGAGTTGACTTCTGCACTAGTGTTATCATTGGACTGAAGGATGATTCAAATGAGTTGACCCTGGACAGTTGTAAGGCCTAGCACCTCAGGCAAGAAAGACCAAGTCAAGAAAGTTTTCATCAAAAGAACCCCTGCTCAGCAGAGAATCAAAATGCACTCCAAACCTGAATCTAAGGCTGAACACACGCAGAGAGCTCAGGGGACAAGTAGTGCCTCCAACTCAGGTACCACAGTCAGGGGCAGGACCCTGAAACTAAAGCAACATTACTGGTAGGGATAAGATTTTTCTGCAATCCCAGACCACACCCACAGTAAAAATACAGGACTGCGCAGAGCTGAGGTCACAGAAGGCAGTTGTTTACTGCTAGTAGCTGAAACATAATTAAATTTATACAACAATAATTCCTATAATGATGACATCTCTGCCAAGTAAGTAATCTATAAAATGATGTTATTATCTTGCTATTCACTAGATAAGGAACTCTGGTGGCACAGTGTCTAAAGCATTTGACTGCTAACCAGAAAGTTGGTGGTTCAAACCTGCCAGCCACTCTGTGGAAAGAATACTGGGTAATCTACTTCCATAGAGATTTACCGCCTCAGACCCAAAGGGGGTTGCTATGAATCAGAATGAACTCAATGGCAGTGAGTTTGGAGTTTGGTATTCACTAGACGGTGTCCCTGCATGGTGCAAACAGTTAACATATTGTTATTGATAGCATTGTGTCCACCAAAAGGATTTATTATGACTCTTAACCTCTATGCATATGATTATAATCCCATTTGGGAATAGGTTGTTATGTTAATGATGCAGGATTAATGCAGGATGTATCCTGAGTCAATCTCTTTTGAGATATAAAAGAGATTAAACAAGTAAGGGAGCAAGCAAAGATGGTGGAATATTAATGCCAAGCCACATGGAGATCTCCAAGGACCAGGAGAAAAGATGATGAGGCAAGACCTCAGGACCAACAGAAAGAGAAGGACTTCCCCTAGAGCCAGTGCCCTGAATTTGGACTTCCAGCTTCCAAAATTATGGGAAAATAAATTTCTGTTTGTTAAAGCCACCAACTTGTGTTATTTCTGTCATTAGCAACATTGGACAACTAGGGCACATGCTAAGCTGCTAACCAAAAGGTTAGAAGTTCAAGTCCATCCAGGTGCCTTGGAAAAGAGGCCTGGCAATCTGTTCTCCAAAAACTCAGCTGTTGAAAACTCTATGGAGCACAGTTCTACTCTGACATACGCGGGATTGCCATGAGCCAGAATTGACTTGACAACAACTGGTTCAGAAAGAGATATAGAGAAAGACATCCCATAATTTTCAAGCAAATATCAAGGAACAAAATTCCTACTCTTTTAGGTGCAGAAAAGAAATGAATTGTCCTAACTCGAGTTGAGGCATCACCATACGAAAGTACAAAGTGCTCCACTAGACATGAGGCAGAGTGAGCTTTATACACACAGTCTAGCATGACCACAAATAGCTTTTCCATTGTCAACTGATCATATAATTCTGAATACAGGTGGTTCAAGCTCTTTTTGATAACATCTACTTCACATGCTCCTTAGAACATTCTTAGGAAAAAAATAAAAAAGAACAACTATATAGTTTTGCTTTCTTCCTTGTTTGCCCAAGAGTGTTCTGATTTAACTCATTATTGTGAGGTCAATCTGAATTCCTCTAATGTGAAGTTCTGCTAGCACAGAAGAAAGAGGTAGAAAATGGCAGTCAATACATGTTCACCTGCTATTACTAAGTTAAAATGAATCAAGTATTTTTAATTATTTTTCTGTGTGTCCTGTATTATTTATTATTATCATTTAAATAATCATAAATAAAATTTACAAGGGCCTTTACATATTTAATCTAAAAATGTATTCTCCTGTGCCTAATAAACAATGAATAGCTCCAAAAACTGTCCCTCAAGGCTGAGGGAAACTGCTGTGGAAATGTAAAGCAAAGTGATGGAGAGGTTTACACTGGGATACGCTAGAGTGAGGGTTGATTCATTAATTTCTAGTGAGCAGAAAACTGTGCTTGTTAGTTTCATTGATATTTATCATAATTTATCATTATGCTTGATAATAATTCAAATAGATAGCAATGGTTATATATAACCTCAATCTAATTAGCTAATCACTTTCCAAAGTCCAATGATGAAATATTGATGTGGTTCAAAACTAAGTAGGTGCTATAAAGATGGAGAGATGAAGGCACATGATTCCTGCCCTGAAATAGACTACAATCTCGTATTACATAGGTACATAATGATGACAATGCAAGGCAGAGTGTGATACAGGCAATAACCAAGTGTTACAAGAACAAAGAGAAGACAGTCTATATGGGATGTTATATACTCTGTATCAAAAAACAGACTCTCAGAGACTTTTGATTTGGTAGGAAGACCTTTCTAACTCCAAATTTCATGCATTTATACTTATTTTCCCTGACATATATAAATAAAACAGAATCTTTTGTACCAGTGGACATTGAACTTCAGCTTACAAAAGCATACTTAAATAAATGCTAAACATTGGTGCATGTCCCCAATATCTAAGTGGCTGGTTCAGTATGTCTGTGTTGGGACTGAGGAATCAGCATTTTAGCATGTATTTAAGATGATGTTTATATGAATTTTGGGCCCACATTTTGAGAAATAGTATTTAGACATTTATGTTTTATTCAATGTCTTTCAACGTTTTTACTCCTGTAAGATTATTGAAGTAAGGGGACAAGGAGTTGGTAATGTTCTATAAATGTACTTTATAAAGATAATGTCCTCCCCTCTAGATAATTTAAAAATCCACTCAACTAGTACACTTCAGTGCAACCAAACTAACTATGCCTATTGTTTACTGGTAGTGAGTGATTAAAGTGCTAGACTGCTAATTGAAAGGTAGGCAGTTCAAACCCACGAGACACTCCACAAGAGAAAGATGTGTCAGTCTATTTCTGTACAACATAGCTTTGGAAACCCTATGGAGCAGTTCTGTCTGTCCTATATGGGTCGCTATAAGTCAGAATCAACTCAAGGGCAACACAACACAACGCTCTTCCATCCAGTTACATCAACTCATAGAGACCCCTCCTTGGGTTTCCAAGGTGATATCACTATGGAAGTAGATTGCCCAACCTTCCTTCCAAGGAGTGGCTGGTGGGTTTGAACCACTAGCCTGGTTAGCAGACAAATGCCTAAGCCACTACACCACCAGAGCTCCTAACTCCACAGCCGTGTGTTTGGTTTTGAGACTTAAAAATTCTAAGATGAGCTAAGCAATCAAAGAGCAAAATTCACAAACTTGAAGGTCTAGGTTGAGAAAATATGGTTGGAAAAGGAATAGATATGTTTGATATAACAAGATTAAGAGAAACAGATCTTTTTACTTCTTTGCATTGCAAATTTTATGTACTGCCTTATCATTTCATCAAAACAGTTATCAGGTTTATCTGACATTGATTTGTTCTTAATAAGCCCATGCTGCCTATGGCTCCATTCATTTGATTATAGAATTTTGAACAGATTAAAAAACAAATTTCTAGAGTTAATGAACTAAAAAATTACCATTAATTGAAATACAAGCATTTATTTCAATTAAAGAATGTCACAATATTTAGTTTACATCTCATAGCTACTACCATAAATCTAATCAATGGCATAATTTATACTGAACAGTAATTTGAATAATTTAATACACTGTACTTAATGCTGGTCATTAGATATAATTGCAAATTTATACCACTATAAGTGTAATATGTGCTGTATCATTCTTTATTCTCTTTACTTGCTGTAATACTACTTATTATTACTTAATATGAATAAACAAGGCATAAGAAATCATCCCTTTTTTAAACAAATAACTTCAGAGAAAGTTTAACCAGTTTAAACCCATGTGCAAAATCTGTCATAAATAAACTCATAACAACAGACTTTATAAATATCTAACATGCAATTACTTGTAATTATAAATCAACTCAATTATTTATATTCTGATTTCTCTTTTTGTGGCAATCAGCCCTTGTTAAGGAGAAATTCATTTTCTATAGAAGAAAAGTAAAAACAGATCAATTAAAAACTCACTTGATATTTTCTACATCAAGCACTACCTTAGGCAGGTGAAAAAAAAAAAAACCCTCACTGCTGTCTGAGTCTCACTCAGATTGACCCCTCCTTGGGTTTCTGAGGCAGTATCCGTATGGGAGTCAATTGCCCATCTTCCTTCCAAGTAGTAGCTGGTGGGTTTGAACTGCCAGTCTTCTGGTTAACAGTCAAATGCCTTAGGCACTATGCCACCAGAGGGATGAGTCATGTTAACTTAATATGAGAAGTTCCTGGGCAATACAAACAGTTAGGCATTCAACTATAAGCCAAAAGGTTAGTGGTTGGAACTCAGCCTTGGAAGACTGGCCTGGAGATTTGTTTCCTAAAACTTACATCCTTGAAAACTCTATGAAGCATTACTACTCTGCACACACGGTGTTGCCATGAATCAGAATCATCTCAACGATAACTAACAACAATAACAATCCTTGATATCATGTGAGGAGAATGGCATTTCACCCCTATGGTCTTCCTCCTCAAATCTAACCATGAGAAAAACACCAGACAAACTTAAATTGGAGGGCATTCTGCAAAATATCTGAAAACTGTCAAAGTCAGGAAAACCAGGAAACTCTGAGAAATTGTCACAGATGCCAAAGGAAAACCAAACTCAATACCATTGAGTCAATTCCAACTGATAGAAACCCTCACTGGGCTTCCAAGTCTATAACAATTGGCAGACAATGTTTCTACAAGTGTATTGGTATGTTCTGTAAGAATTCCCAGATACATAGTAGAGCTAACAAGGGATAAGTTTGTAGTCACTTCTTGGCCACAGCCAGCTACCTGGAGTAAATGAGTAGCTGCACCTGTGGGCTTGGGACCATGGTCTCAGAGGACATCAAACTCAATTGGCATAACATATTGAACAAAAATATTGTTCCACATCCTACTTTGGCGAGCAGCAACTGGGATCTTAAAAGTTTTCAAGGGCCTATCTAGAAGCAACGATGGCTCTCTCCTTGTCCAAAGCAAAGAAGAATGAAGAAAACCAAAGACAGGTGGAAACAATTAGCCCAAAGACTGGTACACCATATGATCCTCAGCCTATAAAACTATAAGACCAGAAGAACTGATTGGTGTCCATCTACTACTGTCAACCACTCAGCGGGAGATCTATGTAAGATATCCTGGATAGAGTGGGAGAAAAATGTAGAACAAAACTCAAAATCATTTAAAAAAATGGGGGGGGCAGGTTTTCTGGTCTGATAGAACCTGATGGAACCCCTAAGACTATGACCCCTAACTGCCCTTCAGGTCTGGAATTGAACCAACTCCTCTAACTTTCAGCTAAACAAAAGACAGGCATGTGAACTGAACATATACATTAGGTAGATACATTCCTTGGAGAGATCAATCATGGGAGAATAGAATGGCTGTGTATGCACAGGGAGACAGCTCAGGGCACAGGAGTGCCTGGGAGGGAAGGATACAGGGAAGATTTGGCTATGGGGAAGAAGTGGGAGGAGAGCTGTTGCATTGTGGAAGATTCTAGTCAATGTCATGAGTCAAAGTGTATGTGAACTGCTGTATGGAAGATGAATTTGCTGTGTAAATTTTCCCCAAAATCACAATAAAATTAAAAAGAAGAAGAAGAAGAAGGAAGAAGGAAGAAGAAGAAGAAGGAGGAGGAGGAGGAGGAAGGAAGAAGGAAAAAGGAAGAAGAAGAAGAAGAAGTTCAACAAACCCTGAACAGGATAGACCCCAAAAGAAAATCACCAAGACATATAATCAAGCTCACCAAAACCAAAGAGAAAGAAAGAATCCTGAGAGCAACATAGAAAAAAAGAAAAGTTACCTATAAAAGGCAACCAATAAGACTTAGTTCTGATTTCTTGGCAGAAATCACACAGGTGAGAAGGCAATGGGATGATATGTATAAAATCCAGAAAGATAAAAATCTCCAACCAAGAATTATATACTCAACAAAATTGTCCCTCAAATAAGAGGGTGGAATTAGATTTCTAGATAAGCAGAAATTAATGGTATTTCTTAAAACCAGACAAGAGATGTTAAAGGGAGGCCTTCCAATAGAGAACCAACAACAGCAAACAACAACCGATGATTAACACACAGGATGACATAATCCAGAAACCAACCCAGTTATAGAAGTATCCAAAGTAAAATAAGCTTACAAAACTGTAAACAAAGAACCAGAGATATCAATTGGTAAATGAGGACAGCTACAAATCTAACAAAGGGGATAAATAATTTAACTATAGAACTTCTAAATGGTGAGGAAGTCAAGACAATTGCAAGAAAGAACAGACTTTTTAAACTTTGGAAGAAAATAATAAATCACAGGGTAACCTCAGAGAAAAATAATAAATCTTGGCACCACAATAAAAGTGAGGACAACCACAAATATTTAGCAAATACTAAACAATAGCAACAAAAAAGATGATAACATGATTCATAAACAAAATGAACTCAGGACAAAAAAATTATATGGAACAAAGAAATCAGCCACACCATGAAAAAAAAAAAAAAAAAAAACATAACAAAATGACATCAATAAATTCATACTTGTTGACAATTACACTGAATGTCAGTGAATTAAATGCACCACTCAAGAGACAGAGAGTTGCAGTAGATAAGAAAACATGATTCATCAATATGGTCTACAAGACACTCACCTTAGACACAAAGACAAAAATAGACTAAAATAAAAGATAGCAAAAAGATATACCAAGCAAATCACAACCAAAAAAGGGCGAGTGGCAATATTAATTTCTGATAAAATAAACTTTAAGACAAAAAATGACCATAGGAGACAAAGAAGGACATTATGTAACTATTAATGGATTGACTGAACAAGAGAACATAACCATAATAAATACCTATGCACCCAATGAAAGAGCCCCAAAATACATAAATCAGATTTTAACAGAATTCCACAGTCATAGTAGGAGACTTTAATACACCACTTTCAATAAGAGATAGAACAACTGGAAAGAAACTCAGCAAAGATGCTGAAGAAGTAAACAATGCAATCAATCAACTTGACCTCACTATAGAGCACTCCACTCAACAACAGCAAAATATACATTATTTTCCAGCACATATGGAACATTCTCCAGGAGAGATCATATGTTAGGCCACAAAGCAAGTGTCAATAAATTTAAAAACACTGAAATACTGCAAAGCATCTTCTCAGATCACAATGCTGTAAAATTAGAAAGCAACAATATGAAAATGAATGGAAAAAGAGCAAACACATGGAAACAGAATAACACTGTCCTTGAAAACAACTGGGTAATAGAAGAAATAAAAAATGAAATTGAAAAATTCCTTGAATCAAATGAGAATGAAAACAACATACTAAAATCATTGGGAAACAGCAAAAGCAGTGATAAGAGGCCAATTTATAGCAATAAATGCACACATCAAAATAAATAAATAAAGAGCCAAAATCAATGCCTTAACCCAACATCTCTAACAATTAGAAAAAGAGCAGCAAAAGAGCTTACAGTCACCAGAAGAAAAGAAACAATAAAGATTCAAGCAGAAATAAATGAAACAGAAAATTGAAAGACAATAGAAAAAATCAATAAGACTAGAAGTTGGTTCTTTGAAAAGATTAGTAAAATTGACAAACCACTGGAAAACTTAACAAAGGAAAAAGAAAAAATGCAAATAACATGAGTAAGAAATGAAATGGTTGATGTCACAACAGAACCAACAGAAATAAAAAGTATAATATCAGGATACTACAAAGAATTGTACTCCAAAAAAAAAAAAAAAAAGAAAAAGAAAACCTAGAAGAAATGGGGGAGTTCTGGTAGCATAGTGCCTAAGGCACTTGACTGCTAACCAGAAGGCTGGCAGTTCAAATCC
>NW_006921647.1:5580042-5582503 GCF_000298275.1 Orycteropus afer afer | reverse complement strand
AAAAAAAAAAAAAAAATGCATCATGACCAAGTGGAATTCCTACGAAGTATAAAAGGATGGTTCAACATTAGAAAAACAATCAATGAAATCCATTACATACGTAAAACAAAGGAAAAGAATCACATGATCATATCAATCAATACAGAAAAGTCATTAGATAAAATCAAACACCCATTCCTGAAAAAAACTTTCAGAAAAAGAGGAACAGAAGGGAAATTCCTTAACATAATAATTAGAACATAGAAAAACCAGAAGCCAACATTATTCTCAACAGAGAGAGACTGAAACCCTTCTCCTTGTGAACAGGAACCAGACAAGGATGCCCTCTATCTTGACTTCTACTCAACAGTGGGATCCAGCAATCCAACTACTAGATATATATCCTAAAGAAGTGAGAGGCAGGACATGAATATATATATGTACACTCATGTTCATCACAGCACTATTCACAATAGAGAGGAGACAGAAACACCCTGAGTGCCCATCAACCAAGGAATGGATAAACAAATTGTGGTATTCCATATACAAAATGGAATACAATGCAACCCTAGCCAGTCTTAGCCTGCAAGTCCTAGCCAGGGCAATAGGCAAGAAAATGAAATCAAAGGCATCTAAACCGGTAAGGAAGAAGTAAAACTGTCCCTATCTGAAGATGATATGATTCTATATATAGAAAACCCGAGAGACTAAGCAAAAAAATTACTGGAATTTATTGAAAGATTTAGCACAGTGGCAGGATACAAGATCAACATACAAAAATCAGTTGGATTCTTCACAACAGCAAAGTGGTCTCTGAAAATGAAATAAGGAAATCAATACCACTTACAACAGCTACCAAAAAGATAAGATACTTGGGAATAAATCTTACCAGGGATACAAAAGACTTACTCAAAAAAAACTACTAAACACTACTTCAAGAACCTATAAGAGACCTTCATAAATGGAAGAACATATCATATTCATGGATAGGAAGACTAAACATTGTGAAAATGTCAATGCAACCCCAAAGCAATCTATAAATTCAATGCAGTCCTGATCTAGATTCTATCAACATTCTTTAAAGCTATAGAAAACCCAATTACTAATTTTATATGGAAAAGAAAGAGACCTTGGATAAGCAAAGCACTATTGAAGAAGAAGAACAAAGTAGGAGGTGTGACACACCCAGATCTCAAAACTTACGCTATACAGCCACAGTTGTCAAAAACAACCTGGAACTGGTACAATGACAGACATGGAGATCAGTGGTACAGAATTGAGAATCCAGAAATAGATCCATCAACCTATGGTCAGGTGATCTTTGACAAAGGGCCAAAATCCATTAAATGGGGGAGAGATAGTCTCTTTCACAAATGGTGCTGGCAAAACTGCATATCCATTTGCAGAAAAATGAAACAAGATCTATACCTCATACTATACCTCATCCTGTAAATGGGGAAGTTGTTATTGGATCAAAGACTTAAATGTAAAATCTAAAACTATAAAGTTCAGCAAAGAAAGACTAGGAGCAAATTTACAGGCCCTAATTTATGGCATAAATAGACTATCAAGCATAACCCAAGGTGCACAAACAGTAGAAGACAAACTAGGTGATTGGGACCCTCTAAAAATTAAAGTCTTATGTGCATCAAAAAACTTTGCCAAAAGAGTAAAAAGAGAACCTACAGAATGGGAAAAAAATTTTCAACAATGACATATTAGACAAAGGACTTATCTCTAATTTATAGAAAACTCAACACCTCAACATCAAAAAGACAAACAGTTCTATTAAAGAACAGATAGAAGACATGAACAGACATCGCAAAGAAGACATTCGGGCAGCCAACAAACACATTAAGAAATATTTGTGATCATTAGTCATTGTTGTTGTTGTTGTTAGGTGCCGTCGAGTCATTTACGACTCATAGCGACCCCATGCACAGCAGAACAAAACACTGCCTGATTCCACGCCAGCTCCACAATCCCTGCTATATTTGAGACCATCATCACAGCCACCATGTCAATCCATATCGTTGAAGGGCTCCCCTTATTTCGTCGACTCTTCACCCTACCAAGCATGACATCCTTCTCCAGGGAATGGTCCCTTCTGACAACGTGACCAAAATAGGTGAGACAAAGTCTGGCCATTCTCACTTCCAAGGAGCATTTCAGGAGCACTTTCTCCAGGACAGATCTGTTAGTTCTTTTAGCAGTTCATGGTACTTTCAGCATTCTTCTCCAACACGACAACTCAAAAGCACCAACTCTTCTTCAGTCTTCCTTATTCATTGTCCAGTTCTCACATGCATACAAGGTGATTGAAAATGTCATGGCTTTTGTCAGGCGCACCTTAGTCCTCAAGGAGACATCCTTGCTCCTCAGCACTTGAAACAGTTCCTTCCTGGTTGACCTTCCCAATGCTACACATCGTTTAATGTCCTGACTGCTGCTTCCATTGGCATCAATTGTAGAACCAAGCAAC
>NW_006921647.1:5576400-5577502 GCF_000298275.1 Orycteropus afer afer | reverse complement strand
CAGTGTTTCTTTGCTATTCATAAGGTTTTCCGTGGCCAATTCTTTGTGAAGTGGATGGCCTCTTCCTTCTTCCTAGTCTGTCTCAGTCTGTAGGCTGGGCTGATACCTGTGCACCATGTGCATCCCACTTGGTTTAAAACACCAGTGCTCTGCCTCAAAACTCACATCAACATGTCACAATTGTAGGACAAACCAACAGACAAGTTTGTATCCCTGTTGGAAACCTCTCGTACCATCCTTACCTGAGTCCCTGTTGCTGACTCTTCCTCTATCCAGATTCCTGGGCCTTTTAATCCCCTTTCTCCTGTTCTCCCACCTGCTGCTTTGGGAGTGCCTGACTTCCCTCTCCTCACCTGTATCCCTGTGGCTGATTGTTCTTCTCTCTGGGTTCCTGGCTTTTTATCCCCTTTCTCCCACTCTCCCATCCTGCTGCTTTGGGCATGCCTGAGTTCCCTCTCCTCACCTGGATCCCTGCAGCTGACTGCTCCTCTGTCTGCATTCCTGGCTTTTAATCCCCTTTCTCCCATTAGTCATTAGAGAGATGCAAATAAAAATGACCATGAGATAGCATCTCATCCCAGCACTAACACCAAATTTCAACAAGACAGAAAATAACAAATACTGGCAAGGATCTGGAGAGATTAGGACTCTCATACACTGCTGGTGAGACTGTAAAATGATACAACCACTGTGAAAATTGGTATGGCGATTCCTTAAAAAGTTGGAATTAGAAATACTATTTAATCCAGCAATCCCATTACTAGGTATATACCATAAAGAAGTGAGAGGCAGGACATGAATAGATATATGCACACCCATGCTCATTGCAGCACTATTCACAATAGAAAAGAGATGGAAACACCCTAAGTGTCCATGAAACAAGGAATAGATAAACAAAGTGTACATATACACAATGGAATACTATTCAACCCCAAAGAATAATATAGAATCTGCAAAACACAGCATAATGTGGATGAACTCAGAAGGCACTGTGCTGAGTAAAATAAGTCAATCACAGAAGGACAAATATTGCACTAGTCTGTTATTGTAAAATGTCAAGAAAGTGTTTATACATAGAAGGAAACTTTCTTGGTTGGTTACC
>NW_006921647.1:5563357-5576041 GCF_000298275.1 Orycteropus afer afer | reverse complement strand
TTCCTTCCGAGGAGTGGCTGGTGGGTTTGAACCACCAGCCTCCCAGTTAGCAGTCAAGTGTCTTAAGCACTACACTACCAGAGCTCCCTTATGATAATAGTTGTGGAATATTTTGGAAAAGGATAGAGATAATGGTGGTACAACATGAGAAGTGTCATCAAGGTCCCTGAGCTATAAAAGGGGAAGTTGTTATTTGGCAAATGTCTTGTTGTGTACGTTTTTACCACAATTAAAAAAAAAATGTCATTTAAAAGACAAGAAAGGGAGAAAAGACAAAAATGGATGACAGAAGAGATTCTGAAACTTGCTCTTGAATGGAGAGTAATTAAAGTAAATGGAAGAAATGAAGAGAGAAAAGAGCTGATAAGAAGATTTCAAAGAGCAGCTTGAGAAGACAAAGTCAATTATTATAATGAAATATGCAAAAATCTGGAGGTAGAAAAGCAAAAGAGAAGAACAAGCTCAGCATTTTTCCAGCTTGAAAGAAAGAAGAAAAAATTAAATCCTCGAGTTGCAATACTGAAGGATTCTATGGGAAAAATATTGCATGGAAAATATGCAGGAACCATCAAATGAAGATTGAAGGAATACACAAAATTACTGTAAAAAAAAATTGGTTGATATTCAACAATTTCAGGAGGCTATATATGGTCAAGAACCAATGGCACTGAATGAGGGAGTCCAAGCTGCATTGAAGGAACTGGTGAAAAACAAGGGTCCAGGAATTAAAAGAATAGCCATTGACATGTTTCAACAAACAGATCCAGCACTGAAAACACATAGTCATCTATGCCAAGTAATTTGGAAGACAGCCACCTGGACAACTGACTGGAAAAGATCCATATGTGTGTCCATGCCAAAGAAAAGTGATTCAACAGAATGTCAAAATTGTCAAATGATATTGTTAATATCACATGCAAGTAAAATTTAGCCAAAGATAATTCAAAAATGATTGCAGCAGTATATTGACGGGGAACCTCCAGAAATGCAAGCTAGATTCAGAAGAGGATGTGGAATGAGGTATATCATTGTTGATGTCAGATGGATCTTGGCTGAAAACAAGCAATACCCGAAAGATTACCTGTGTTTTATTGACGATGCAAAGGCATTTGTATCAAAACAAATTATGGATAACATCGAGAAGAATGAGAATGTTAGTACACTTAATATATTCATAAGGAACCTGTATATAGACCCAGAAGCTGTTGTTCAAACAGAACAAAGAGACTGCATCATTTAAAATCTGAAAGTACATGTGTCAGGGTTGTATGTTTTCACCACACTAATTCAATCTGTGTGCTGAGCAAATAATCTGAGAAGCTGGACTATATGAAGAAAAACATGGCATCAGGATTGGAGGAAGACTCACTAACAATCTGTGATATGCAAATGACACACTCTCGCTGAAAGTGAAGAGAACTTGAAGCATTTACTAATGAAGATTAAAGACTACAGTCTGCAGTATGGATTACACTTCAACATAAAGAAAACAAAAATCCTAACAACTGGACCAATAAACAGCATCACGATAAAAGGAGAAAAGTTTGAAGTTGTCAGGGATTTCATTTTAACTAGGATTCACAATCAATACCCATAGAAGCAGCAGTTAAGAACCGAACATCGTATTGCACTGGGCAAATCTGCTGCAAAAGAACTCTTTAAAGTGTTAAAGAGCAAAGATGTCATTTTGATAACTGAGATATGCCTAACCCAAACCATGATATTCTCAATCACCTCATATACATATGAGAGATGGACAAGGAACAAGGAAGACCAAAGAAAAGTTGATGTATTGGCAGAAAATACTGAAAATACCATGGACTGCCAGAAGAGCTATCAAATCTGTCCTGGAAGAAGTGCAGCCAGAAAGCTCCTTAGAAGTGAGAATGGCCAGACGTCATTTCACTTACTTTGATCATGTTGTCAGAAGGGACCATTCCCTAGAGAAGGGTTTCATTCTTGGTAAAGTAGAGGGTCAGCAAAAAGGGGAAAGACCCTCAGCAAGAAGGACTGACACATTGGCTACAGTGATGGGCTCAAGAATCACAAGGATTGTGAGGATGGCCCAGGATCAGACAGTATTTTGTTCTCTTGTGTATAAGGTCACTTTGAGTCAGAGCTGACTCTATTTCACCGAATATGAACAACAACATGAAGCTGTGGTTTGAGGATTGTCATCTGTATGCATTTTGCTTGTTTTCTCAAGAGTATGTTGTAGAGGGTCTGGAAAGTATGTCTGCCTAGTTTGCCATCTTGGATACTCCTTCTTTGATACTCCTCCTCTTTCTTCTTCTTTTTTTTTTTTTTTTTAAGTATCATGATGAACTTATTTTTCTACACCTTGGTTTCTTTTTCCTCAGCAAAATTCTGGATATCTGTCCATGTTACTTCATATAGACCTCTCTTTTTTAAAAAAATATTTGTTGTTAGCTGCTGTCTCATGCCAACTCTCGGTGAACCCAAGTACAATGGGATGAAATGCAGCTTACTTCTGCATCATCTCCATGATCAGTCACAGATCAGACTATTGTGTTCCATAGTATTTTCATTGGCTGATTTTTGGAAGGAAGCAGCCAGGCCTTTCTTCCTAGTCTGTTTTAATCTGGAAGCTCCAACGAAACCTGTTCATCCTCACTGCAACATGTAAGCCTCCAAAGACAGAGAGTTGGACTGCATAGGAGGTACATTGATCAGAAATCCAACCTGGGTGTTCTTCTTGGAAGGTGAGAATTCTATCACTGAACCACCAATGCACCCTAAAAAATTATAGTACTTCATGTATTATGTATATATATATATATATATATATATATATATATAATTTATATACTAATATAATCTAATATATGTATATATATATTAATCTATCAATAATATATATATTATTGATATACACACTTTAAATGAGGTAATAAATTATTTGTAAATATGTGCATAGTTTAAATTTTTTATTGTTTACTACAAACAATGTAGCAGCAGATAAGGAACTCTTATACCTAGAAAGGTACATGGGCACATTTGAGATTGTGATATATAATGACATTTGGAATTCCTGGGTATAAGAGTATATCCTGTAGCAACTCATAGATCTACCAGAAGGGCATGGACCTACTCAGTGCAGTCAGTTTGCATTTGCCAATGTGATAGATAAAAGGTGACCATTTTGTTTTGTATTTTCTTCATTATTACTGAGGTTGAACATAATCTCATGTTTACTGGATGCTACATAGATTTTCAAAGAATTGCCTGTTCAGGTGCTTTTTCCACTATTTTATGTCTTTTTCAAATTAAACTTTAGGCTATATTATAATACAAACCATTTGTCTGTTACTATCATTGTTGTTGTTTTAAGGGGTCATCCATGTATATCCAGTAATATATCCAGTAATACATTTCATTCCACATCCTCTTCTGAATCCAGCTTGAATTTCTGGAAGTTCTCTGTCAAAATACTGCTGTAATAATTTTTTAATTGTCTTCAGCAAATTTTTGTTTGTGTGCAATATTAATAATGTTGTTTGATAATTTCCACATTCTGTTGGCTCACTTTTCTCTGAAATAGGCATAAATAATGATCTCTTCATTGGTTGGCCAAGTACCTGTCTTCCAAATTTCTTGGCATAAACAAGTAACTGCCTCCAGTGTTGCATCCATTTGTTGAAACGCCTGAATAAGCATTTTTTCAACTCCTAGAGCCATGTTTATTTTTGTTTTGTTTTGTTTTGTTTTTTGGCTAATTCATTCAACAAAAAAAAAAAAAAACCAACCTCACTGCTGTCAAGTCAATTTCAATTCATAGCAACCCCTCCTTGGATTTCCGAGGCAGTATCTCTATGGAAGTAGATTGCCCAATCTTCCTTCCAAAGAGTGGCTGGTGGTATTGAACTGCCAGCCTTCTTGTTAGCAATCAAATGCCTTAGGCACTATGCTACCTGAGAAGTAGACCAAATATCAAGAGGAAGAGACTCGTTGAAAGCAGAAAACAAGGAGGCATGCAAAATGAAGAACTGTCAACTGGCACAATGTGGCCATTTTGAATTATTGAAAGCAGCATTCCAATTGGGCCAGGAACAAGATAAACAGCTCCACTCACCCAAAACTGCACCATTACCCACATTCATGACTGAATATCAGGAATGTGATCTTATTTCTTACCTTGCACAACCTCCTGATCACCAGAGGCATAGCCCTTCCCACTGCCATCCAAACAGTGCCTGTCAACCCCACTGCAAGTGTTGTGCTGATATTTTTTTTCTTTTTTCTTTATCTTTATTCTAATTTCTCCCACTTCTGCTCACCCACCCTTTTTTTTTTTTTTTTTTGATTCTATGGAAAGGAAGCCCCACCCACCACCAACTCCGTGGTTAGCAGCACCCACCGACCCCCTTCCTCAGTAGACAGTCATCACTCCCACAGAGTAAGTGCTGCATTCCTGACAAAGTTATATTTGTTGGCTAGTACTTTGCACCACTCCGTTGGAAGAGAGTTTCCATAGGAGTGTGGTCTGCTCCCAATATATTTATGGACATCCTGGGAAAAGAGATACTCTTCTGTGGATCAGAATCCTGTTGTGCTGCTTACAATTGTCCATCAGCAAACATTCTACCATTCAGTCTGAAGATCTTGGATTCATCATTTGTTGGAGTCAGCAGCCAGTATACTGCCTGTCAACCTTGCGCTCGTCAGCACCTGTAGCTGCATGAATCAGTAAAACCCTCCAGCTTGACATTTGATCCAAGAACTTGGGACTTGCCAGCTTCTACAAGTGTGTGAGCCATTTTCCTAAACTAAATTTCTCTTTCTCTATCTCTATATGTATATATAAGCTTTACTGGTTTTGCTTCTCTAGAGAACCCAGCCCAAGACAACTATATACCCATTTGCAGAAAAATGAAACAATATCCATACTTAACAAAAAAAGTAAGCCAAACTCACTGCTATCGAGTTAGTTCTGACTAATAGTGACCTCTCCTTGGGTTTCCTAGGCTGTATCACTACAGAAGTAGATTGCCCAACCTTTTGTTCTAGGAGTAGCTGGTCGGTTTGAACTGCCAGACTTCTGGTTAGCATTCATACACAAAAACTAACTTTAGATGGATCAAAAACTTAAATGCAAAACCTAAAACTATAAAGTTCATCGAAGTAAACATAAGGGCAAAAGGGGCCCTAATATATTGCATTAATAGACAACCAAATATAAGTAAAAAGGAACAAATAGTGAAAGATAAACTTCATGACTGAGAACTTCTTAAAATTAAATTGTTATGAACATAAAAAAAAAAAAAAAACCCTTCCCCAAAAGAGTGAAAACAGAAAGCACAGATTGGGGGGGGGGGGGGGGGATATTCAGTAACTATATATCTGATGAGGGACTTATCTCTAAAATTTATAGAAAACTCCAACACCTTACAATCAAAAAGACAATCAATCCAATTTTTAAAAATTGGGCTGAAGACTTGAACAGACACTTCACCTAAGAAGATATTCAGGTGGCAAACAAGCACATGAAAAAATGTTCACAATCATTAGGCATTAGAGAGATGCAAATCAAATCAACAATGAGAAATAAATTCACTCCAGCAATAATAGTGAAATTCAACAAAACAGAAATTAACAAATGTTGGAGAGTATGTGGAAATACTGAGACTCTCATACACTGCTGGTGGGATTGTAAAATGGTACAACCACTGTGGAAAATGGTATGGTGATTCCTTAAAAAGTTGGAAATAGAAATACCATTTGATCCAGCAATCCCATTACTAGGTATACATCCTAAAGAAGTGAAAGCCAGGACACAAATAGATATATGCACACCCTTGTTTACTGTAGCACTATTCACAATAGCAAAGAGATAGAAACAACCTAAGTGTCCATCAACAGAGGAATGGATAAGCAAACTATGGGACACACACACAATGGAATGTTATGCAACATTAAAGAATAATGTAGAATTCACGAAACACCTCATAACATGGATGAACTTGGTGGGCAGCATGCTGAGTTTAATAAGTCAATCATAGAAAGACCAATATTGTATTAGTCCATTATTGTAAAAAGTCAAAGGAAGTTTTCCATGTGCAAAGAAACTTTCTTTGTTGGTTACCAGGGAGGGGGGGAGGAGGAGAAGGAAAATTGCTAGATAGATAAGAGACAAGTATTGATTTGAGTGAAGGGAAAGACAATCTGCCAAAAGCCAGTGACTAACACAACAACACTAAGGAAAAGGAAGACACAGAAAGGTGTGCAACAAGTACAGACAGCAAAGATAAATACTTTTATATACAAAATACTGCATTATCAGTAATAACAAGCATTAATCTACAGGTGAATACATAGGTAGGCCAAATGATCAGGTATGTCTGGGCAAAAAGGAATGTGCTGATGACCGTATATAAGCTGGGCAGATAATATTTCTACATACATATTTGCAGGTGCTATAAGAATGTCCATATATATAATGAGGAGCTCTGGTGATGTACTGCCTAAGGCATTTGACTGCTAACCAGAAGTTTTGCACCAGCCACTCCTCGGAAGGAAGATTGGGCAATCTATTCTGTAGTGATACCACCTCAGAAACCCAAGGAGATGTAACTATGAGTCAGATCCGACTCCATGGTGGTGAGTTGTGTTTGTTTTTTTTTTTTTTTTTTTAATATATGTACTAGAGCTAATGGGGCAAATTTATACCTTCTTAGGCACAGCCAAACACCCTGAGGGAATGAGTCACTGGGCCCACAGTCTTGGGATCATGGTTGCAGGGGACATCAAGCCCAATTAGCCTAACATACTATACAAAAACATTTTTCTACATACTACTTTGGTGAGTAGCAATTGAGGTCTTAAAACTTGCAAATGGCTATCTAAGATGCAACCATTATTCTCTCCTCCTCCGGAGCAAAGAGTAATGAAGAAAATCAAAGGTACATGGAAACTATTTGTTTAAGGGACTAGTGAACCATGGGAACCTCAGCCTGAATGACCATCCAACCAGAAGAACTAGATGATGCCTGCCTTTCACTGTCAACCACTCAGAAAGGGATCAAAATAGGAGATCCTGGATAGAGTGGGAGAGAAATGTGGAACAAAATACAAAATCATAAACAACATCACACTTACTGCTCTGATAGAGACTGGTGAAACACCCAAGATTATGGCCCCTAGTCACCCTTCAAGCCAGGAATTGAATTCACTCTTGTGACTTCCAGCCAAACAATAGACAAGAATATAAGGAGAACACTTAGACCAGGCAGGTACACTCCTTACAGCAATTAACGATGGAAGATCAAAAGGGCAGTATTTGCACAGGGAGATAGCTCAGAGGGCAGGAATGCATAGGAGAGAAGGACACAGGGAAAAGGTAACCACAGGGAGGAAGTAGAAAGAGAGCTGTTACTCTGGGAATTGCAATTAATGTCATGAAACAAAATGTGTACAAGCTGTACAAACTATTGTATGGAAAATTAATTTGCTCTGTAAACTTTCACCCAAATCACAACAAAATAAGTGTTTAACATATGTATGTGTGTGTCTGTATGTGTATGTGTATAGAAAGTAATCTTGCAACTGCACACCATATTGATAGTAGAAGGTAAATTTGGGGAGTGAGGAGATGAGACGTGTTAAGAACGTTTGGTCCAGTGGACTCTAGCTAAGGATGTCCTAGTAAAGGCTTAGAAACCAGTTCTCCCTTTTGATAACTTCTGATGTCTGTGGAGTAAATAGATCCATCATGGATGATTTTATGGCCCAAAATATTCATAAATATTAACAAATGACTCTTATAAGTAGCACAAATTGGCTCCATGGTTCCAGCACATCACTGATTTTGATCTTAAGTCTTTTTATTTTTTAACTTGTGTGGTTAAAATAAAAATAATATTCTATATGATTTATATAATACCACTCCAGATGGAAAAGTTCCCTGAACTGCATTAAAACCTCTACATACTACAAAGCACTTCTGTTTTCATTTTAAATTTCTATGTCAACAACAGCCATTCTAGAACATGTAGATGTCAAAAACTATCGTTTTTGACAGGAGTATGTTATTGCTGTTGCTAGCTGCCATTGAGCAGTCCCTGACTAATGGCAATACCATGTGCTACAGAGTAGAACTTTCTATAGGGTTTTCTTGCCTGTAGAATTAATGGAAAATGTTTGCTAGGCCTTTCTGACATGGAACTGCTGGGTGAGTTCAAACAAACAACCTTTGAGTTATAGCCAATCACAAACTACTTGTGTACAATATTACAAAATAATTTATGAACAAATGCCTTATCTTTGTCATCATGATGCTTCATGATCCAGCTGAAAGAATAGCAAGATAATTAAAGATAGGAGTTTCTAAAGCTGTTGTAACAAATTATCAAAAATTTAGTAGTTTGAAACAACACACACTTCCTATCTTACATTTCCGTAGTTCAAAAGTACAAAATGGATCCCACTTAGCTAAAAATCAATGTGTGAGCAGGGCTGTACTCCTGTTTGAAGACTATCAGAGAATTCATTTCCTCACCTTTCCACCTTTTAGAAACCCACATTCCTTGGTTCGTGGTCCCCTTCCTCTATCTTCATTGCCAGAAAAAGCAGGTCAAATTCTCACATTACAACACTCTAATTTTCTCCTCTGCCTTCATCTTCCATATTGAATGGCCTTTGTGATTACACTAGGCCTATCAGGATAATCCTCCTATTTTAAGTTCAGCTGGTGAGAAATCTTAATTCCGTCTGCAACCTTAACGTAACATGTTCACTGGTTTTAGGAACTATGACATGGACATCTTTGGGGGGCATTATTCTGGCTACCACAGATGTCATGAAGAAGATTATTGGAAGTGAATGCAATCAGTTGGTAAATAGGACTTAGATGCTTTCAAATGTAGTCAAGTTAGTTTGCTAATTTGCTGCTTTTGTTGTCATCTTTGATGAAGAGTTACAAAGATTGTTTGCTAGTTGTTAATAAATGTATTAACTTTTTTGGGAACTGTAAAGCTGGTCCAAACTCTGTTGCAATGTTACAACCAAATGAGTTAGAGTGGTACCACCAAAGGCTGAGATTTTCCTTTCTGAGTACTACAATAACAGCAATATAGTAACACTATTAGAATCAACTCTGGAGCCATTTGGTATGGTACTGACTTTGCTTGGCTGTTTCAGCTCATCATACTCAAGAGCCAAACGGGAAGCAATAGCTTTGCCCTAGCTCCAATAATTGCTGAATTGAGGCACTTGGTATTGCTGTCCCATCCATCCTCCACAATTCAATCAGTGGTGTCTACATGCTAATTCCAAGACAAAGTTAGCAAAGAGAGAAGGATGGTAAATATTCTGGAGCTGCCTGAATCAAGGAGTGGATGTCTGCATCTATGCTTTTGTTACTTCCACTAGGACTGCTCAATGTCATTCTTGAATCAAGTGAATGAAGTGGTGAAGACTGTACATCCCTTATCTGTTAACTATTCTCAAAGAAAATGGATGGAAGAAATATTTTTGTCCAGATTTAAGCACCAAAGGCATTACAATGGCATTAACAATGGACATTACAAATGCAAAAATTAAACAGCAAAAGCTTTAACAGCACTAAATGGGAAATTAGTGTTATATTTATAAAAAAAACTAAGGGGAATAGGATATAATTGAAGGTTTCAAAATGCTGTCAAAACCAATGTGATGACTTGTATAAACAATAGGTAAGATAGAGACGAGGTTAATTAAGTAAGAAAGAAAAATGAGTTAATGTTACTCCTTCCATGTAGGAGGTAAAATTGGTTCATTAAAATACTATTTTGTATTTTCAATTAACTGATTAGATAATAGATAGATAGATAGATAATCTGCCATATAGATAACTGTCCCCTATGGTAAATTTATCTACAACAGAATGAAACATTGCTCAGTCTTGTGCCATTCTCACAATCGCTGGTACATTCAAAATCCATCATTGCAGCTGTTGTGCCAATCCATCTCATCGAGGATTTCCCTTACCCTAGATGGCTCTCTACTTCACCAAACATATTGCCCTTCTCTAGCAGTTAGTTCCTATGAATTATGTGCCCAAAGCAAGCAAATCAGACAGTGTTCTGTTGTGATCCATAAGATCTGCATTGGTAATTTTCAGAAGTAGATCACCAGGACTTTCTTCCTAGTCTGTCTTAGTATAGAACTTCTGCTAAAACCCATCCAGCATGGGTGACCCGGATGACATTCAAAGTACCAGTTGCATAACTTCCAGCTTCATAGCAATCAATACACAAGCCACAACAGTACAACAAACTAACAACGTGTGGTGGAATTGAAATTAACAACATAAAAAGTCCAAGCCTTTTGATGAAAATAATTTTTAGCTTTATAACAGTTTGATTAAATTATCACCATGTTTCAAGTCTCTGCATTTTTTATCTTCCTGAGATGCTGAGCCCTGAGCAGAAAAGCTTTTACTACCTCCATCATGAAGTTCAGATCATGAGTTCAGGAGTTTGCTCCGGCATGGTGTTGAGGTTCAGATGCCTCACAAAAGTGTCCTGACTCTTCACTCATTGCTTCAGGTCAGGCTCCCTCTGGAATCTTCAGTGGTGTTAAGTGGTCAAATAAACCCAAGAGGTTTAATGAAATGTAATTTTAGCTTTTGATGGTTTAGATAGCCACCTTTTCCTTTTATTTATTTATTTAGTTAGTTAGTTTTTCATTTTTATATCTCTTAGAATTTTCTTGGACTATTTGTCTTATGAAAAGACAAAATTACTTAAATGATCTTAAGTACAAAACTTACAGAAGACAAATAGTACTTAATTTTGAGAAAACTAATGAGAAAGTAATATGATTATGTTTGCTTCTTTAAAAAAAAAAAACAGCTAAAAAAAAACTCAAGTGGGAAATTACTATTCCCTTCTACTAACGAGAAAATACAATCAAGGAAAAGCTAAATTAGTTTTCTCCAAAGTTGACAGAAAATCATGGTTCTTTTGTAATGAATGAATGAAAAATCCATTTCTACATCTAATATCTCCCATTTGTTTTTGTTTGTTTGCTTGTAATATAGAGTCTCTATAAAGGCAAGCTAAGGAGCTCTGGTAGCATAGTGCCTAAGGTACTTGACTGCTAACCAGAAGGCTGGCGTCCACCAGCCGCTCCTCGGAAGGGAGGTTGGGCAATCTACTTCCGTAGTGATACCTCCTCGGAAACCCAAGAAGGGGTCGCCATGAGTTGGGTCGACTCAAGGGCACCTAACAACAACAACAACAATATGTTGAAATTAAGGTATATGGAGCATAAAGAAAGACAACAGATTCAAACTAGTTTTAAGTCCCTTATTTATATATATTCTATCCTCTGTGGAAAAAAAAGAGAAATCTATTGGATGACCTGCATTTGACTGCTAACCAGAAGGCTGGCAGTTCAAGCCCATTCCTCAGAAAGAAGTCTGGGCAATCTACTTCCATAGAGATATTGCCTCAGAAACCAAGAAAGGGTCACTATGAGTTGGAATTGACTCTATGGCAGTGAGATGGTGTTGTTTGTTTGTTTGTTTGTTTGTTTAGTTAGTTAGAAATAAACCAATAATTATTATTGTGCTTCAAAAGAAATAAATTTTATAAACTGATATGTACACTACTTATTTCCAATCCTAGAAGCATCCAGAAAAATAGCATAAGTCAAAGCCCAATTTTCTCAAAGGAACAATCTTATAATAGGAGGGATAACTATAAAATACTCATGATTAAATATAAGAGAGCTTAAGGAGTTAAGATAAAAATAATATGATAGTCTGGCAAGAAATTGGGATAAGGTGGGGGGGATTCTTATGACATGCTGCAATTTAGTTCTTTTTGTTGAAGTGAATATTGAATTAAAGAATGCGCAATTACTTGTAACTTTCAGAAAAGATGTGATTTTCATGCTTCATAATTAAGAAATTTAAACTTTTTCAAATTAAATTTTCTAAAACTTGATTTTTATCTACAGTAATCTTTAATAGTAAGGAAGTAACTGTTGAAAAGAGTTTCAAGGTGACCATATTACCATGATTAAATTCTTATCTCAGATTCTATAAGTTGCTGCCAATATAGTTAGGAAAAGTTAGTGTAATATTTGTATGACTATACTTGTGTAAAAGTATTGTTACTGTCCCATTAATTGTGTTACTAAATATTTTGTAAAATAGTTAAACAAAAATAGATCATGTATAAAACCAAAAAGCCAAACCCACTGCCATTGAGTCAATTCTGACTCATAGTAACCCCCATTAGGTTTCCAAGGCCGCAAATCTTTACAGAAGTAGAACTCCCCATCTTTATTCCATGGAGCAGCTGGTAGATTTGAACCACTAACCTTCTCGTTAGCAGCCAAGTACTTTATCCAAATATACTTTTTTAAAACTCAGGCATATAAACATTTTTTATTGATTAAAATTCTAATTGTCATGTGACTCAGAATATTAAATGTACACTTATTTTTAAAAACATTTTTGCAGTATACAAGACAGAGTTTAAATGAAAAATTATAACATTAAACAAGTCAGTGTTGTCAAATATGCCTAAGGCACTTGACTGCTAACCAGAAGGCTGGCGGTTCAAACCCACCAGCCACTCCTCAGAAGGAAGACAGGGCAATCTACTTCCATAGAGATACTGCCTCAGAAACTCAAGGACGGGTTGCTATGAGTTGGAACCAGCTCGAGGTCAGTGA
>NW_006921647.1:5559826-5563257 GCF_000298275.1 Orycteropus afer afer | reverse complement strand
TTTTTTTTTTTTTTTTTCATTTCATTCAGCTACTCTTTCTCTCTGTGTTCATTTTGGATCACTTCTGCTGTTTGTCTTCAAATTCTTTTTTCTTCTCCAATGTCTAGTCAGCTGTCAATCCCAGTCAAACGCTTTTATTTTTTTTATTTTTGGTGAATATTCTATTTTTTCATATCTCAAAGTTTCATCAGATTCCTAAACTTGTCATTTATCTCCTCATCATGTTCATCTTTTCTTTGACATCCTTGAGCATATTTAAGATTTATGATTCTTCTTTTAAGATCCTTGTGTCCTAATTTCTTCATTTCTTTCCATTCTGGTCTTTCATGCTGTTTTCCTACTAATTGGGCATATTTTTTTTTTTTGCCTATTTGCAAGCAGAGTAATTATTTGTTATTTATAGGTCATTGCAAACTTCATGTCATTGAGTGGTGGACTTAGTTGTTTTCCTTTAAAGAGTATTTGGCTTTGTGAGGCACTTTTACTTTCACATTATTTTGATCTTTACAAGCATTGCTATTAAGATTTATGAGGGTACATCCTGAGCAGACATTTCTCTAGCGCTAATTTAGCCCTCCTACTATAGTGTGAGGTGCTCTGGTAGCATGATGGTTAAGACTGTCAGCTGTTTACCAAATGGTCAGTAGTTTGAACCCACTAGCCACTCTGTAGGAGAAAGATGAGGCAGTTTGCTTCCATAAAGATATACAGCCTTTGAAACCCAATGGGGGCATTTCTACTCTGTCCTATAGGGTCACTATGAGTCAAAATTATCTTGGTAGCAGTGGATTTTAGTTTACTATGGTGTATTCCTTCTGAGAACTCTGCCCAATCCCCCATGTATAGCAACTCTTCTTATCTCAAGCTGGTAAGAATGTGAGCTCAGTTCCATGTGAGCTCAGGGAATTATTTGTCACACTCCTTTCTTGATTCTTTTTCTGGCTTCATAAAGATTCACTCACTACATATGTAGATCAGTGCCCACCTAAAGACTCACAGGGGACCCTTTTCACCTCTCCAGAGCACTCTCTCTCTCTCCCTCTCTCCCTCTTTCCCTCTCTCCCTCTCTCCAGATCCTCTTTTCCAATACTCTGCCCTCTGCCCACAAATTTTATATGCTTCAACCCTCCTCTCCAAAACTGTAATCTTGCTGTCTTCAAGTCAGTGAACACTGGGTCCACTTGGGTTCTGTGTGCAGACAGTAAACTGAGGGAATCATAATACTGACTTCTCTCAAGACCCTCAGTTTGATTCTCTAGGTTTTATAGAAGGAGGGCAATTCCCAAAGCCTTTAAACTATCAAAGTAAAAGTGAAGTGTTGCTATATATATATTCTTTTTTTTTCCATTTTCTTAGTAATTAATATTACAAATACCCTCTACTTTTTAATCCATTTAAAGAGCATATACTGTGCTATTTATTTCCACCATTATAGTAATAACTTCAAATTATTTTTCCATTTAGCAAAGTATCTCTGAAAGAGATATTAGCAGTACGCTGCTATTTGTATAAATACAGTCTTTGCATTAATACATCTGGATTTCTTTTGAAATATCCTAATAGGCTTGCCACTCATTCACCCAATCACTGCTTTTCTAAACAGCACTACTTTTTATTTCTGAAACTTCAATGAGTACCTTTGCTGTTTGTTGGAGTTCTGAAGGGGAAAAAGCTACAAAAGAGGAAACTGATGCTTGAGAGCAATGGGATATAAGGATTAACATATAGATGTCATTTGTATATAACAGTTAACTTTACTGATAGGGATACAGGGACATTTGGTCACAGAGTCCCAAAACACTGCCATCAAGTGGATTCTGACTCATAGCAACCCTATGAGACACAGTAGAACTGCCCCATAGGGTTTCCAAGACTGTAAATCTTTACAGAAGCAGACTTTCTCATCTTTCTTCTGCAGACTACCTGGTGGATTCAAACCACCAACATTTTGGTTAGTAGTTGAATGCCTTAACCACTGCACCACCAGAGGTCCTTCACAGAGCTGTTTACTCCTGGGAAGGTTGGAGGTTTGAATCTTTCCAGAGGCACTTCATAAGACAGGCCTGGCAATCTAGTTCTGAAAAATTAGGCATTGAAACACCTATGGAGCACAATTCTACTCTGACACACATGGGGTTGCCATGAGTCAGACTCAACACAACAACCCTGGTTGTTTCCCTCCCTCATCCCCTCATTGGCCCAAGGTGACACAGCCAATGAGAAGCCACAGCCAATGAGAAGCCACTGTGATTCTGATTGCAAGTTTAACTTCATTCCAAGCCACTATCCTGTGTACACTGACTGTCCCTGTTCATTACAATGACATATAGCACGTACAAAACTTGTAGAAAATGAAGTATTTATTTTATGAGACAATTGCTTCATTGTTATGCTATGGCCCTGGTAAACATACAATGAAGAGAGCTCTGAACTTGGAGAAGCTGACATGCACACAGCTTCATCCTGCCATTGCCAAGATCTATGTGGTCCCCTGAAGGCCTCCATTTCCTCTTCACACATCATATATAAGCCGTGAAATTTAAATGTCCTTATGTGTAAAAATACGAACACCTTATCTGTGTCTAGCATTTTTTAAATCTAATCAAATTATATAACAAATATCGTCAGCATCCAAAGCTCTCTCCTGCCTCTCTACTCAGTAATGTATCTCTATTACTCCCTTTAGCTCCTTCAAATATTTGTTTAATTACTTGGCTACCATCATAAAATATTCAGTGATGAGGTCTGACATCTGGAGGTATGAATGTATCTTGGATGTGAGAGGCTGCCTGTGGTCCCCATTTAGAAATAATTAGGAAATCTTATCTGTGATGGTCTGGATGGTCAAGGGGTTAAAGATTAGCAATTTCTATTTCAAAAATGACAATACATTACTTGTCACTTCCTGAATCTGAGTCATTCATATCAGCCTGATAGTTGGCATTTTAAAGAATAGATCTTTCTCTGTGATTTTCCCATCTGATTTATTTTTGCTCTTTCTGAAGAAAGTGTCACAGGAAAGCAATATGTATGTACATCCTTTGTGTAAACAGGCAGGGTAAGGCACTAATAGAATGAGATGTTGGCTTATGAGCAGACCTATGAGACCTGTGAGGTGGGGGAAGGGGATATGGGAGAGTGGGATATTCAAGAGGAAAGATGAAGAAAGAAATTTTGAAAAATTCGTGGAAGAAAACAACACTGTCAGTGCTGAAAGTTAAAGAAAATTTTAGCACCAATATAACCCTATTATAGGAAAAATTCTAAGATTTTAACACTATATCACAATCTTTTTATAGAATAACATTTTAAATGATATATGTGCTAGAAAATCTTTCAAACAGGGCAAAGATGTATATTATGACATTCTTGGACATAAGTAAGTAAAATGACCATCAATTAGGAAAGAAATTAAATATAGCTATAAAATA
>NW_006921647.1:5552248-5553064 GCF_000298275.1 Orycteropus afer afer | reverse complement strand
CTCAGCCTCAAAACTCACGTCTACATGTCACCACAGTAGGACAAACCGACAGATAAGTTTGTCTTGCTGTTGGAGACCTCTCGTATCACCCCCACGTGGGTCCCTGTGGCTGACTGTACTTCTGTGTGGCTTCCTGGCTTTTAATTCCCTTTCTCCTGCTCTTCGGGCCTGCTGCTTTGGGTGTCCCTGAGTTGTCCCTGGGGCTGAAAATTGCTTAGCAGACCAAATATAGCAGATGTCCACAATTCTGAGGCTCAGAGAAACTTACATATGCAAAATTCCATAATCACTAAAAGCCTGAGCATTGGACTGTATAGTATATAGTAAGTCTTTGTTATGTACTAAATCAACTTGATCCTGCTTTCTAACTCCAAAACTCATGCCCTTTTCACTTTACATGTTGCCTTTCCTGTTGTTTAAGCAAAATATCAAACTACCCCAAAGTTCCCAAAGTGAATAGGACTCACGACATGGACTGGCACATATAATTGAAACCTAAAATGGTAGTTCTTGAAAGAACACTGTATGATTGTGACTACCAGACATTTCCTATTGCTCTTGGTTGTAAGGATTTGCTAACTGACCTTCCTAATACTTTGAAAATGAAGAATTTTCGGTGTACTCAGCCCACCAACATCAGAAGCAGTTTAGCTCCATAAGAGTGATGGAATATGTTCCCTTAAGAAATGAGGAGCTAGACCATTATTATGCTATTATTTCTATATGTGTCTTTCATCTTTTGTGTTTCATCTTGTCTCCCTTTCTCAGATCCTATTCTATAAGGATTTGAGTTAGTAAGAAAATGAATGGCTAGTG
>NW_006921647.1:5547150-5552148 GCF_000298275.1 Orycteropus afer afer | reverse complement strand
TAACTTTTAGCAGCCCAAACCAACCCACTGTCATCAAGTCAATTCTAATTCACAGGGTCCCTATAAGACAGAGTAGAACTGTCTCATAGAGTTTCCAAAGTTGTAATTTTTGTGCAAGCAAATGCCTATATCTTTCTCACATGGAGTAGCTGGAGGATTCGAACTATTGACCTTTCAGTAAATAGCTGTGTGCTTTAGCCAATGTGCCATGAGGGCTCCTGAAAAATGGGACAGGAAGTAAAATAACTAATGGTGGTTTGTTTTGGTTACTTTGTGCCACCACAAATAGGTGGCTTTAACAAATAGGGATTTATTCTTACAGTTAAGAGGCTAGAAGTCCGAGTTCAAAGTGCCAAGCTCTAGTGGCTGGGTGAAGGCCCCTTGACCTTGGGCTTCAGCTCTGCCTCTTGCTCCAGCTCACTGGAGCTGGAAGTGTCTCTTCACTCAGGCAGCTCCTCACTGGTGAGGCTGAAAAACCCAAGGTCAACAAATAAAATGGCACAGTTCCAAAATTATCAAACCACACGGCAGGCCACTAATTCAAGTCCATTAACAGTCCCAAGATCAGCAGACAGCATGGCCAGCTACTGAATGATGACTTGGATACATGCAGGATTCAAAGGTGCCAAAAAGCTACAGACCATTCCTAGAGCTTTTTCCCTATATACTGGGAGCAGACCACAGCCCTAAGGCAGCTACTCAGCTATTCGAGTAGATTCCATCATGGAGCTGATTACCAATCTTATCATGGGGAATAACTACATCCAGCTGCCCAGCCACTCAAAACCAGGCTTAGCCAAGTTGACACATAGCCTTAACTATCACAATGGTTAAAAGGAACTTAAGCTTTATATTGGGAGCTCTGGTAGCATAGTGCCTAAGGCACTTGACTGCTGATCAGAAGGCTGGCGGTTCAAACCCACTAGCCACTCCTCGGAAGGAAGATGAGGCAATCTACTTCCATAGTGATACTGCCTCAGAAACCCAAGGAGGGGTCTCTATGAGTCAGGTCTGACTCAACGGCACGTAACAACAATAAGCTTTATATTATGTTTTACGTCTTTAACCAACAGAGTAAAAAAGTCTGATGATTTTTTTTTACACTTGTCAACTCTTGGTGAAGAGCAAATAGGTGTTCTTTATTTCATTATTATTAACTTTCTGTAAATTATAATTTTATAAAATGTATTGTTCAAAATAAAATTAGATAAAGAGATACTCAAAGACTGAAATCTTAGTAGTTTGTTTGGAGTGGTAATGGACAGGAGCTATTGGGATCATGATTGCATTAAATATGAGTAAATATGAAAATGAGATTTTATATTTTCTCCTCTCAAGATGTAGCAAAGGGATTTCAATGTGTTATATACTCTGGAAACTGGGGGAGAAGAGAGAGAAAGAGACAACAACTGATATATGGAAATGGAAGGTTTCTGGATGGTACAAACAGTTTGCATTTGATTACTAACTTAAAGGTTGGCAGGTCGAACCCATCCAGCAGTGCTGCAAAAGAAAGGTCTGGAGATCAACTTACATAAAGGTTACAGCCAAGAAAACCCAACGGAGAAGCTCTACTCTGTAACACATGAGGTCACCATGAGTCGGAATTAACTGGACAGCAAGAAGTACACTGAGATGTACACTGTGAATCCCCAAAATAAACCTGTTTTAAAAGGATATTTCAGTAGCATGTGCTCATGCAACTCATATACATGAACAGGCTCTTTGAAAGAAAAGTCAAGAGAAGGAACAATGGCTATTTTTTACCTCTGGCTTATTTTTACAGTGTCAATCAATAAGGATTTGGGACATCGAAAATGGTGAAACTTTCATGGAGGAAAAGAAAGGTGAAAAGAGGAAGAAACGAGAAAGTATGGAACTGGAAGTAAGTAAAACAATTGGAGCAAAATAAATAGGAAAATATATTAAAGAAATAGCCATAGCTTTATAAAGATATCCTTTTGAAGTTTAAAAATATCCAATTAATAACCACACAGCATTATTTATATGTTTAACATCCATGGACTAAAAAAAAACAATTAATTGCTGAAAGCTATTTTGGATTAGGTATTATCCCTAAATGAGTTTTAATTTAGTTATTAATTGAAATTATCTTTACACATTTAAAAAAATATCATAACATACAAAGTATGTACACACACACACACACACACATATATGGCATTATTTATTTAATTTACAAATAATATTTGAAATATCCTTATTCTGTAAATCCGTTATACTAATTTACTGGGCCCCCAACCACTTCCCATCAGGTTTGTGACAACATTGATCTAGAAAGAACGTTAAGCTTTGTTTTTAGGATAATTAGATTAAATGGAGAAACAATAATGCTACAGAAATACCTACAATAAATTCAGTAGAGTCTTCTGTGGACTTAGAAATTAATTAAGAAATCATCTCATAGTGATACTATAGGACAGAGAAGAACTGCCCCATAGGGTTTCCAAGGTTATAATCTTTATAGAAATAAACTGCCACATCTTCCTCCCATAGAGCAGCTGGTGTGTTTGAACTGCTGTTCTTATGGTTATAGGGTTACTATGAGTCAAAATTGACTCAATGGTGATAGATTTGGTTTTTGGTTATTTTCCAAATGATAAGTGGTAGATAGAGCAAGACAATTTCAAAGCTTGTGTTCTTTCCACTAAACACACTACATTGCTTTCTGAACACTGCATTTTGTACATAATGCTAGAATGACACAAACACAGCTAAAGTCAAAGCTAAAGTCAAACTCAAACCCTAAAGAAAAGATCTGAACTTTAGATAAATCAATGTATGTATCACAGTGATGGAGGGATATTTTTCTTTACTCCAAGCAAGATCTTCCTTGGAAGTACCAGGGTGACCAAATAAATCTGCCTGTGATGAGGTGCCTGGCAATGTGGGATGGTCAGGGTTGGATGGGAATACTAGTATACGTCTCACTGTCTGCTCTGACCAGGAAGGTCCCAGACATGGATCATGAGACCATCTGCACATCAGCATTCCCATGTGGCAAAATTTAATGAAAAGAAACATCAAGGTGGATCTGACTCAAAATGTGCATGTGAGTAACGAAGAAAGGGCTTAATTAATGCAGAATATAACCTGGCTTTTAACTTCTTATCTTCTGTACCAGGAACATAAGCATCTAAGTGATACAATTGGAAGTCCTATTGGTATTTCTAAGACCTAAATGCTGGCCCAAATTCCATTTGGAGTATGTTTCTGTGTAAGAGCCTGCAACTATACAGGAGTATAAGCATCACAGGAGAAATCCCTAAAACAAAACAACAACAACAAAAAAAAAATTTCACTGAGTCAATTTCAACTCACAGATGCCCTATAGGGTAGAGTAGAACTGCCCCCACAATGTTTCAAGGCTGTAAATCTTTACAACAGCAAACCACCTTATCTTTCTCCCACAGAGTGGCTGGTGGGTTTGAACCACCAAGCTTTTGGTTAGCAGCTGAATGCCTTAACCACTGTGGTGGTGAAAATGGTTAAGCATTCAGCTGCTAACCAAAAGACTGGAGGTTCTAGTCCACCCAGAGGTCCTGGAAAGAAAAGTCTGGTGATCTACTTTCAAAACATCAGCCATTGAAAGCGCTGTGGAGCACATGGGATCACCATGATTTGGAATCACGTGATTCAGACTTGATAGCAACTGGTACTGGAGGTACTGGTAAGCACCATGTCAGCTGAAGCCAATTCACAATTGTCACAAGAGGTGTGTCACTACCACATAGAATCGTATTGAGACATAGAGGCATTCATAATATCTGTTAAATGAATGAATACTTGGGCTGTGGGTTTTTATCCCTTTCCTTTCAGTAGATTATAAACATATTTCACTTGGAATACGATACCTTAAAGCAGATGACTAAGACTTATTTTAAGAACTGATAACTCCTTTGCATTCCTTAGCTCAGGGCTCCTGGGGCCACCCCAGGTCCTTCAGCTGGTGCACACCACACCTATCAAAGAACAAACTCACTGCCATGAAGTCGAATCCAACTCATAACAACCCTTTAGTACAGAACAGAACTACTGTATAGGGTTTAAAAAGCTGTAAATCTTTATGGAAGGAGACTGCTTCATCTTTTTCCCGTGGAGTGGCTAGCTAGTGGCTGGTGAGTTCGAATCTCTGACCTTTTGATTAACAGTCAAATGTTTTAACCACTACACCACCAGAGCTCCTTACACCACAGTTAGTATGTGTGTATTTCACTTTCACACTTAAGCAGTCATAACAATGCTTTAAGGTAAAATGTATTAATACCTCGATTTTACCAGTGGAAAAAAGTGTTCTTTGCAAAACTAGCAAACAAAAGAAGGAATGTATGGAAGGAAGGAAGGAAGGATGGAAGGAAGGAAGGAAAGATTGGTTTCATGTATCAGAACTGTCCTGGGCTGGGTCCAGGTAGCTTTAAATGCTATGACTCAAATATGTTGAAACTCTCGTGTGCAGACTCTCTTCAGCTCTGTAGGCTTCCTTCTGTGTGGATCTAAATTTATTATCAGATAAACTCAGACATGGAAACTTTAAGTTAATATAACACGTATAGCCTGTGATCCTAGGAAACAACTTACTTACTTCTCTTCCCAAGAAGCTCCAGTAAAATCCCAAGATTGACTAAATTCACGTCACATGTCAACTGTTGAGTGTGTGGTTTGTCCACACTGAGTCCATGACGGATAAGACTTGGGTATTGGCAACCCTGGCCATGGGAGAGAGGTAATTCCTAAAAGAAAATTGCTTGTTGTTGTTGTTGTTAAGTGCTGTCGAGTCATTTCTGACTCATAGCGACCCCATGCACAGCAGAACGAAACACTGCACGATCCCGCGCCAGCCCCACAATCCCTGCTATACTTGAGTCCATCATCGCAGACACCGTGTCAATCCATCTCGTTGAAGGCCTCCCCCTCTTTCGTTGACCCTCCACCCTACCAAGCATGACATCCTTCTCCAGGGAATGGTCCCTTCTTACA
>NW_006921647.1:5533196-5542690 GCF_000298275.1 Orycteropus afer afer | reverse complement strand
AAAAAAAAAAAACTTCATAACATTTTAAGGATAAAATAATTATAGAAGAGGAAGAAGAGATATTAACAGTTTTGTAAAAGAGCCAATAAATCATATAAACTAGTCTTTCAAAGTAATGTTTGTGTGACTTGCTAGAGATATGCTGAGAAGGAGAAATGACTGAAATTAATTCTGAAGACAAATCCCGATCAAAATGAGAAATAGCACACTTGCTTATATTAAATGACAAATCACTCACATGAATGTTAAGAAGACAGAATAAATCAATTTTTAAAAGGAATGTAAAATTTCAAAAGGAATGTGGTTTAACATCAAAACCAAAAAATCTTTAGAATATCATGACATTGACAAGAGGAAGATGGCCTTGGCCAGAGTGTCAGGGAAGGTTTGCTAACTCTGTGGAGGGCTCACTGGGGTTCTCCTGATACTGAGTGCTCCTCAACCCTTGGATAGGCCACGTCTGTCTCCTTGCACTCCTACTCCTCCCTATTCAATCAACCCCTACACCCAGCTCCACATGGGCATGGGACGGTGGACTTAGCACCCACATCAACTTTGCCTTATGGCTGCCTATGCCTAAGTACTTTTAGATTTGTCTTATACTCAACAAATGAGGCTGAGTGGACTGGGTAACAATGGGACACAAAGGGTTAAAGGATGTAGATGAACATCTGAGGAAGACACTGGGTGTGTTACAGCTGACCCAGGCATCCTCTTTTGAGAACAATTTTAGACAATGGCAACAAGGTCAGAAGCAATTAGGACAACAACATTCCATTAGTTTTTTTCCAAGAAGACACTCCCATCCTGAGTGTGACCATGGGCAACTGTGTTGTCAGCAAGTTGAAAAGAAAACAAGTGATGTGTCTTTAGAATAATACAAATGGCCAACCTATTTCTGGGTATTTTCAAAATTATAAATATTTTTACCATGAAATCAAAAATGATGGGGGAAATTATCCCCCCAGCTCTGGGTTGTGCAAATGGTGAAAATGCTCAGCTGTTAACTAATCTACTTCTGAAAAACGAGTCATTGGAAACGCTTGGGAGCACAGTTTGACTCCAACACACATGGTGTGGCCAGGAGTTGGGGCTGACCCAATGGCAACTAGTTGTTTATACATCCTCTCAATACCCCCGCCCCCCCACACACACATGGGTCAAATGTCATTACCTTTCCAAAAGACAAGTAAGATCGTATTTAGGTGTTAATGAGCTGTTGTTGTTTATGTCTGGTAATAAGTTCAGAATCCTTTATGTCATTGAGAATCTGTCATGCCACAAAGGTGGACAACACACAATGCATTGTGAGAACCTATCAAAGAGATTGGGAGTGCAGCCTTTACTTACCTTAAACTCTACCTAGGTACATCAGACGTGAACACAAGAGAAATTTTAAAGAACAATTTATAAGCAAAATACTTAAAGGGGAGGCACTTTATAGTTCTCAGAGTCTAAGGATGCAAACAACTCCCTACAAAACCTAGCTGGGGTAAGTGTGCTCCATCTGTACCCACCCACCTGGGAGTTGAGTGACTGATAAGGAAGAGCAGAGCATGAGATGCGGGAAGGAGGCAGCCTTCAGACACCAGTTCTCAGGCCAGGAGGCAGAGCAGGCCCCTGTCCTGCCTTGTCATCTGTTCCATTTTACTTTTTTAGTCCTGATCTTTCTTTACCTGGTCACGTCATCACATATGGGTCTTCTGGAAAGAAGGCTCGCTGCCTCCAGTTTTTCTCCATTCCAACCCAGTATGTCAGGCCAATCTCCAGAAAACACCAATCTCATGTACAAAACCCATTTTTAGCACAGAATTATTCATGTTAGCTAAAAGGCGGTAACAACTTAAATGTCCATCACAGATAAATAAATAAATAAAATATGATGCATACATGCAACAGAGTATTATTTAGCCATGAAAAGGAATGGAAGTGGCACATGCTACGACATGAATGAGCCTTACTTTATTAAGTAAAATAAGCCAAAAGGACAAATATTGTATGACTACACTTATATGAAATATCTGGAACAGGCAAATGCATAGACATAAAAATTTACTAGTGGTCTCCAGGGGCTGAGTGGAGGGAAGAATGGGGAGCTTTTGCTTAAGGGATGCTGAGTTTCTGTTTGGGATGAGGAAAACTTTTTGGAAATAGATAGTGGTAATGGTTGCACAACATGGTGAATGTAATTACTGTCACTCACTTGCAGAGTTGAAAATAGTTAAAATGGTAAATTTTATGTTGTGTATTTTATGTTACAATTAAGAATAAAAAGCACCTCTCAAGTCTTGTTGCTACCACTGTTTGAGGGAAGGAACTGTGTCTTATTTATCTTTCCAGTATCTACAGAGCCTGCTTCTTAAGTGTTCAGTAGGTAATTTCTAAATGGATCCATTATCTCTACAAATAGATAAATGTCAAATTTCATAATCCAGTTCTCAAGGCACTCCTGCATTTTCATTGTTGCAACTCTTCACTTCCTTGAACACATTCAAACCCACCTAAAAGGGTCCATTCATAACACTGGACCAGGCCTCCTGTTTTCCATCTTCATACCTTCTCTCCTGCTCATCTACCCACCTAGACACCTTCTTCTAAACTTCTGCTCCAACTCTCCTCTCCAGTTTTCAAGGTTCATGCTCTCTTTTGTGAAACCTTCCTTAATCACCATAGAGCATTATTTTTCTTTTTTAACATATGACTTGAGCCATCTGAATGACTATTAGAATCTGCTTTGAGTTATAGTTAGGTGTCTTTTGGGTGAGGGCTGAGTTTTGCTTAGGACCATCATAGTAACTGACACACAAGAACTCAGTAAGTATCATTTGAATTAATACATGGTGGCAGAATTGTACCTTGTCCTTCACTGCCGAAGAAGAAATGTCAGAACATTAGTAAGCATATTTAATTTATAACAATATAAGAGAAGAAAAAGAGGAATTGGAGGGGTCTTAACAGCAGCAAAAAACTGCCCATACTGCCCAGGCCATACTTGGCCAACCTCCATCTGCCCTTCCTACTGTACAACAGCCCATTCATTGGATAATATACACATTGGCTTGCTAACATCTGCTTAAGCAAATGCATTATATTGGAAACAACAACAGAAAGTAAGTACTAAATAAAATCATTGTATGAGTCATTGGTGGTTCTGTAGTAGAATTCTTGCTTGCTATGTGGGAGACCCAGGTTTGACTCTGGACCAATGCACCTCCTGTGTACCACTCATCCATAAGTAGAGGTTTGCATATTGCTGTCATGCTGAACAGTTTCAGTAGAGGTTCCACACTAAGACAGATTAAGGAAAAAGGCCTACTGATCTTCTTCTGAAAATCAGCCAATGAAAACCCTAGGGATCACAAAAGTCCCATACACAATGGACCTTGGGGATGGCAGAAGACCAGGCAATATTTCATTCTGTTGTACATGAGGTCATCATGATTGAGGGGTTAATTCAATGGCAGCTGACACAGCAACAATACAAATTATTGTAGTGGGCTTTTCTGATTCCAAGCAACACAAAAATTTGATTTAATTTTATTTTCTGCTTCAAAATTAGCTCAGCCATCATCCAAGGAGGCATCTTAATGGACAGTAAGAGCTCAGTTAAGGACCCCTGTCAGTGTGGCTGCTCTCCAGACCCTTCTACATCTCCAAAAAAGGACAATGCATCTATCAGACACATTCATGACAATTTTTCCTTCAGGGATAGTTTCATAACAGTATATGGGGACATTCGTCAAGCATTTCTGATAGGTGGAAATTGAAAGGCATATAATAATACACTACTTCATAAATTTCACTCATCCTAACTGAAGGGCAAGGATGGAAGTAAATGAAAAGTGTTCATTGAGAAAAATTATAAATGTTGTATGCTATAAATTTGTAAAGGAACATAAAATAAAACAATGGCTCAACAGGGTTGGATGAGTTAGGAATATGAAAGAATAGAGTTAAAAGGCCTAGAGTTAGTTCTCACTTATATTCTGGATCACCTCCCACAAAACAACATCCTGTCCAAGGAGGACTTGTCTATCATGAAGTGAAGGAGAGTTCTAGTTCCTGAGTAATCTTCAAGTATCCTTATCACTTAATTATGGAATGTGTTGCTGAGAAGAACCCTGCCCATTTCCTAAATATGCAAGTCAGTAATTGTTGACTTAAAAAAAAATTTAAAAAGCTAGTGAAAGTGCCGTGTCTAAAAGATAGTTAAAGCAAATCTATTAACAAAGTTTTACTAGTGCTAGAACTAGATCAAAATCAGTAGCCTACTTACATTTGAATCAAGATCACTGGGTGTTATATATGCCTTATGTAGTTTATCTGGTTCAAATCCTCTTCCTGGATTGTTTTCAGGGAGAACCTTTGAAAAGTTTTGTTAATGTCTATTTTCTTGGTGGCTGTTGGGCAAATGAAAATCTAGCTCTGTGCAGGTTTCAGGGGTGGGGGTTGCTGCACACCAACATGGAACATATAGTCCATACATTGTATTTGTTTGCTTTTGTTGCTCTACCATTATAAAGTAGTCTGATTTGCCAGTGTACATGGGCATATTAGGAACTTATTTTTATCATCTATCTAACCCTAACAAATGCCTTATTAACATAGACAAGCAACAGACCACAGAGAAGGGCCAAATACTAGATAGGTAAAAGCAGAGTATAAATATTTAGTTTCACAACTTTGCCCCAAATTGTTCTCTATATTCATGGTTATGCTTATAGCACATTCAAATATTTATGCAGAAATATCCTCTGCCAAACCTATATGTGATTATGTTTATAGTCCAGTTATCCTAGCCATAGTTATTCAGCCTACCTGTATGCCTATGTATTCACTTGTAGATTATTGACTGTTACTACTAATATTGAAGGATCATGTTATCATTGTTGTTATGTGCCATCGAGTCGGCCCTGATTCATAGTGACCCCTCCTTGGGTTTCTGAGGCAGTATCACTATGAAGTAGATTGCCCAGTCTTCCTTCCAAAGAGTGGCTGGTGGGTTTGAACCACCAGCCTTCTGGTTTTCAGTCAAGTGCTTTTAGGCATTATGCTACCAGAGCTCCTAAGAGATGGCCTACCTACCTGGTAGGGAGCAGCTGGTGGGTTTGAACCGCCAGCCTTGGGTGTGGCAGCTGACTGCCCAAGGCCCTGAGAAATAGTATTTATCTTTGTTGTCTGTAACTCTTGAGCACCTCTCCATCCCTTTTCTTGTCTTAGTAATGTTGTATTGATAAGCCCTTTATTGTATAGTGTCTTTTCCTTCATACAAATTCGTATATATTTATTATCTAGTTAATGATTTTCTCTCCTCTTCCCTCTAAGACAGACTCAAGGAAGACGTCAGCCACTTCTCAACGAATTGGCCAGTGAAAACCTTATGAACAGCAGTGAAACACCATCTGATATATTACTGGAAATTTTTATGAATAGTCCTGAAACACCATCCAATGTAGTGCTCGAAGATGAGCCCATAAGGTTGGAAAGTACTCATAATATGACTGGGAAAGAGTTGACTCCTCAGAATAGAGACGACCTTAATGACATAGATGGAGTAAAGCTTTGGGGACCTCCATTGGCTGAAGTGGCATGCCTCAAAATGAGTAGAAACAGCTGTAAACATCCATTAATAATAAGAACATGGAATGTACGAACTATGAATCTCGGAAAACTGGAAGTAGTCAAAAATGAAATGGAACACATAAAGATCGATATCCTACACATTAGACAGTTGAAATGGACTGTTTTTGGCCATTTTGAGCCAGACAACCATATGAACATGCCAGAAATGACAAATTAAAGAGGAATGGTGTGGCACTCATCATCACAAAGATTGTTTCAAGATCTGTCCTGAAGTATAATGCTGTCAGTGGTAAGATAATATCCATACACGTCTGGTAGCACAGTGGCTGTGGTGGTTATGTTTGTGTGTAAGCTTGGCTGGGCTTGGTTGAGTGGCTGGGCAGCTGGTGGTACTTATTCCTCATGATGAGACTGGCAATCAACTCCATGGTGGGATCTACCACAAGCAGCTGAGCAGCTGCTTTGGGTATGTGGTCTTCTCCCCTATATAAGAAGCAGCTTTGGGAGTGGTCTCTAGCCTATGGCATGCTTGGACCCTGCACATAGCTGTGTTGTTGTTCAGCAGGCTGCCATGCTGTGCTGACCTGGGGACTTACAATGGACTTAAATTAATGGCCTGCTGTGTGGTTGGTAACATTCAGACTATGCCTTTTACTTGTCACTTTGGGTTTAGCAGCCTCAGCAGCCAGCAGTTGTCTGAGTGAAGAAAAGCCTCTAGCTTCAGTGGGCGGGAGCTGGAGGCAGAGCTGAAGCCCAAGGCTGATAGGCTTCCACCCAGCCCCTAGAGATTGGCACTTTGAACTTGGACTTAAAGCCTCCAAGTTGTAAGGATAAACTGTTTATTAAGGCCATCCTATTTGTGGTATATTCTTGTCAGAGCAGCACTAGGTAACTAGAACAGTGGCTAAGGCATTTGACTGCTAACCAGAAGACTGGAGGTTCAAACCCACCAGCCACTCCTCAGAAGGAAGACTGTGCAATCTACTTCCATAGATATACTGCCTTGGAAACCCAAGGAGGAGTTTCTAGGAGTTGAATCAACTCTACAGGAGTGAGTTTGGTTTGGCACAAGGAAGACCAGTTAATACTACTATTGTTCAAATCTATTAGGAGCTCAGTAGCATAATGCCTAAGGTACTTGACTGCTAACCAAAAGTATGGCAGTTCAAACCCATCAGCCACTCCTCAAAAGGAAGATGGGGCAATCTACTTCCGTAGTCATACTGCCTCAGAAACCCAAGGAGGGGTCGTTATGAGTCAGGTCTGACTCAATGGCACATAACAACAACAACAACATGCACCAAAACCACAAAATCCAAAGATGAGGAAATTGAAGATCTCTACCAACTTCTGCAGTATGAAATTGACTGAACATGCAATCAAGATGTGTTCATTATCACTGGTGACTGGAGTGCAAAAGTTGGAAAAAAAGAAGTGTCACTTGTAGTTGGAAAATATTACCTTGGTGATAGAAACAATGCTGGATATCACATGACAGAATTTTGCAAGACCAACAATTTATTCATTGCAAATACCTCTTTGCAACAACATAAATGATGGCTATACACGTGAATTTCACTGGATGGAATACACAGGAATCAGATTGACTACATCTGTGACAAGAGACAATGGAGAAGTTCAGTATCTTCAGCCAAAACAAAGCTAGGAGCTGATTGTGGAACACACCTTCAATGGCTCATATGCAAGCTCAAGCCGAACATGAAGACAATTAAAAGAAGTCCACAAGAGCCAAAATATGACCTTGATAATGTTGTTGTTGTTGTTGTTTGCCGTCGAGTCGGCCCCAACTCATAGCGACCCCTCCTTGGGTTTCCGAGGCAGTATCACTACAGAAGTAGGATTGCCCAACTTTCCTTCTGAGGAGTGACCTTGATAATATCCCTCCTGAATTTAGAGACCATCTAGAGAATAGATTTGATGCATTGAACACCAGTGACCGAAAACTAGAGGAATTGTGGGATAACATCAAGAACATCATCCATGAAGAAAGCAAAAGGTCATTAAAAAGACAGGAAAGGAAGAAAAGACCAAAATGGATGTCAGAAGAGACTCTGAAACTTGCCCTAGGACAGAGAGTAGCTAAAGCAAAGGGAAGAAATGACAAAATAGAAAAGCTGAACAGAAGATTTCAAAGAGTAGCTCAAGAAGACAAACTCAATTATTATAATGAAATGTGCAAAGAACTGGAGTTAGAAAACCAGAGGGAAGAACATGCTCAGCATTTCTCAAGCTGAAAGACCTGAAGAAGAAATTAAGCCTCAAGTTGCAATATTGTAAGATTCTATGGGGAAAATATTGAATGATACAGGAAACATCAAAACAAGATGGAAGGAATACCCAGAATCACAGTACCAAAAAGAATAAGTCTATGTTCATTCATTTCAGGAGGTGGCATATGATCAAGAACCAATGGTATTGAAGGAAGAAGTTGAAGCTGCACTGAAACAATTGACAAAGAACAAGGCTCTAGGAATTGACAAAATACCCATTGAGATGTTTCAACAAACAGATGTTACACTGGAGGCACTCACTCAGCTATGCCAAAAGATTTGGAAAACAGCTACCTGGGTAACTGACTGGAAGAAATCCATATTTGTATGCATTCCAAAGAAAGGTGATCCCACAGAATGTGGAAATTATCAAACAATATCATTAATATCACATGCAAATAAAATCTTACTGAAGATCATTCAAAAATGATTGCAGCAGTATATTGACAAAGAGTTTACAGAAATGCAAGCCAGATTCAGAAGAGGACATGGAACAAGGGATATCATTGCTGATGTCAGATGGATCTTAGCTGAAAGCAAAGAAAACCAGAAAGATATCTACTTAAGTGTTATTGACTATGCAAAAGCATTCAATTGTGTGCATCATAACACATTATAGATAACATTGAGAAGAATGAGAATTTCAGAACACTTGATTGTACTTATGAGGAACCTGTACATAGATCAGGAGGCTGTCTGTCATTTGAATAGAAGAAAGGGATACTGCACGGTTTATAATCAAGCAGGGAGTGCATCAGGGTTGTATCCTTTCACCATACTTACTCAATTTGTGTGTTAAGCAAATAATCCGAGAAGCTGGATGATATGAAGAAGAACATGGCATCAGGATTGGAAGAAGAATCATTAACAACCTGCAATATACAGATGACACAACTTTGCTTGCTGAAAGTGAGGATGACTTGAAGCACTTACTGATGATTAAAGACTACAGTCTGCAGTGTGGATTACATTTCAATATAAAGAAAACAAAAATCCTCACAACTTGTCCAATAAACAGCTTCTAGATGGATGGAGAAAAGATTGATGTTGTAAAGGACTTCATATTACTTGGTTCTATAATCAACACTAATGGAAGCAGCAGTCAAGACATCAAATGTCATTTTGCATTGGGCAAATCTGCTGCAAAAGACTTCTTTCAAGTGATGAAGAGTAAAGATGTCTCCTTGAAGACTAAGGTGCACCTAAACCAAGCCATGACATTTTCTTTCTTTTTTTTTTAAATTGTGATTTGGTAATTTGGGTGAAAGTTTACAGAGAAAATTCACTTTCCATACAACAGTTCATATACATGTTGTCTGATGACATTGACAGTTTACCCCAATGCAACACCTCCCCTCCCACTTCCTCCTGACCTCTTCCCTGTGTCCATCCCTCCATGGACTCCTGCCCCCTGAACTGTCTCTCTGTGCATAAACACCTTCTTTCTCTCATTATTGTTCTCTCCAAGGGATGTATCTACCTTAGGTATATGTTCAACTCTTATGCCTGTCTTTTATTTGGCTGGAAGCCACAGATGTGAGTTCAATTCCAGACCTGAAGGGCAGCTAGGGACCATAGTCTCAGTGGTTCCACCAGCCTCCATCAGACCAGCAAACCTGG
>NW_006921647.1:5531689-5533096 GCF_000298275.1 Orycteropus afer afer | reverse complement strand
AAATGATTTTGAGTTTTGTTCCACATTGTTCTCCCTCTCTATCCAGGATCTCCTATATATATCCCCCTCTGAGTGGTTGACAGTGGTAGCCAGACACCATCTATTTCTTCTGGTCTCATAGTCATATAGGCTGAGAGTCACATGGTGTACCACTCATGAGAACTGATTGTTTCCATGAATCTTTGGTTTTCTTCATTCTTCTTTGCTCTAGATGAGGAGAGACCCATCATTGCATTTAGATGGCTGCTTGCAAGGCTTTTAAGATCCAAGTCACTACTCACCAAAGTAGGAGGTGGAACAATGTTTTGGGTAGTATGTTATGCCAATTGAGCTTGATGTCTCCTGTGACTATGGTCTGGAGCCCACAGGTTCAACTACTCAGTCCCTCTGGGTAGCTGGCTGTGACCAAGAAGTGACTACAACTTTGTCCTTTATCAGCTCTACTATACCTCTGGGAGTTCTTACAGAATATACACATACACTTGTAGAACCATTGTCTGCCAACTCTATACATGGTCTTGGATATACTACCATCTGAATAGACATACCTAATAGTTCAGCCTGTCCACCCATCTATCCACCCATATACCCATGTTTGCCTTCACTGACAACACGGTACTATATGTGCAAAAGGGTTCATCTTTGTTGTCTGCACCTCCCAGGTATCTCTGTCTTCCTCCTCCTCAATGCCACCATGTTGATCACTCACATTTGGTACATTGCCCCTCTCTTCACCCAAATCAATACTTATCTCTACCTATGTAACAGTGTTCCCTACCCTACCCTCCCACCCATGGTAACCAACAAAGAAAATTTCCTTCTATATATAAACCATTCCTTGACTTTTACAATAACAGACTAATATAATATTTGTCCTTCTGTGATTGACTTATTTCACTCAGCATAATGTCCTCCAAGTTCATCCATGTTATTCAGTGATTTACAGATTCTGCATTATTCTTTAGGGTTGCATAGCATTCCATTGTGTGTATGTACCACAGTATGGTTATCCATTCCTCAGTTAAAGGACACCTAGATTGTTGCCAACTTTTTACTATTGTAAAGAGTGCTTTGATGAACATGAGTGTGCATATGTCTGTTCTTGTCATGGCTCTCACTTCTTTAGGATATATACTTAGTAATGGAATGGCTGGATTAAATGGTATTTCTATTTCCAACTTTTTAAGGAATTGCCATACTGCTCTCCACAGTGGTTGTACTATTTTACAGTCCCACCAGCAGTGTATGAAAGTCCCAATTTCTCCACATCCTCTCCAGCATTTGTTATTTTCTGTCTTGTTGAACTTTGCTGTTAGTGTGGGGGCAAGATGGTATCTCATTGTTGTTTTGATTTGCATCTCTCTAATGGCTAATGATCGTGAGCATTTCCTCATATGTTTGTTGGCC
>NW_006921647.1:5513958-5515753 GCF_000298275.1 Orycteropus afer afer | reverse complement strand
TGTGATGGGCCTGTTCAACTTTTCCATATCAGTCTGTGTTAGTTAAGGTAAGTGGTGTGTTTCTAGAAATCTGTCCATTTCTTCCAGATTTCCAAATTTGTTGGAGTACAATTCTTCATAGTATCCTGATATTATCCTTTTTATTTCAGTTGGTTCTGTTGTTATGTCACCCATTTTGTTTCTTCATGTTATTTGTATTCTCTCCTTGTTTTCCTTTGTTAAATTTGTCAGTGGTTTGTCAGTTTTATTAATCTTTTCAAAAAACCAATTTTGGGTAGGTTGATTTTTTCTATTGCCCTTCTATTTTCTGTTTCATTGATTTCTGCTCAGATGTGATTATTTCCCTTTTTCTGGTGATTGTAGGCTTTTCCTACTGTTCTTTTTCTAAATGTTGGAGATGTTGATTTAAAGTGTTGATTTTGGCTCTTTCTTCTTTTTTTGATGTGTGCATTTATTGTTATAAATTGGCTTCTGATCACTGTTTTTGCTGTGTCCCAAAGATTTTAGTATGTTGTGTTTTCATTCTCATTTGATTCAAGGAATTTTTCATTTTCACTTTTTATTTCTTCTCTTACCCAGTCTTTCTTAAGGAGGGTTTTGTTCAGTTTTCATGTGTTTACTCTTTTTCCGTTGATCTTCCCATTGTTGATTTCTAATTTGATAGCATTGTGATCTGAGAAGATGCTTTGCAGTATTTCAATGTTTTTAAATTTATTAAGGCTTGCTTTATGGCCTAACATATTGGAAAATGTTCCATGTACACTGGAAAAGAATGTATATTGTGGTGCTGTTGGGTGAAGTGCTCTGTAGATGTCTATAAGGCCAAGTTGGTAGATTGTATTGTTTAGCTCTTTTGCATCTTTGTTGAGTTTCTTTCCAGTTGTTCTATCTTTCATTGAAAGTGGTATATTAAAGTCTCCCACTATGACTGTAGAGTCATCTATTTGGCTTTTCAAATCTTTTAAAGTCTGATTTATGTATTTTGGGGCTCTTTCATTGGGTGCATAGATATTTGTTATGGTTATATCTTCTTGGTCAATTTATCCTTTAATCATTGTACAATGTCCTTCCTTGTCTCGTATGGTGGTTTTTATCCTAAAGTCAATTTGACCAGAAATTAATATTGCAACTCCTGCTTTTATACGGTTGCCATTTGCTTGATATATCTTTTTCCAACCTTTGATTTGTAGTCTGTTTTTCTCTTTGTCTTTAAGGTGTGTCTCTTGTAGACAGCATATTGATGGATTTTGTTTTCTTATCCAATCTACAACTCTTGGTCTTTTGAGTGGTGCATTTAATCCATTAACATTCAGTGTAATTATTGACAAGTATGAATTGGTTGCTATCATTTTGTTATGAGTTTATTCATGGTGTTCCTGGTTTCTTTGTTCCATATTATTTTCTGTGCTGAGCTCATTATATTTAGGAATCATGTTATCATTTCCTTTTTTGCTGTTGTTTTAGTATTTGGTGAATATTTGTGTTTGGCCTCTTTTTTATTGTGATGTGAAGGTTTATCATTTTTCTTTCAGGTTACTCTGTGATTTATAATTTTCTCCCCAAGTTTGGAATAAATTCTATATTGCAACTCTCTTGACTTCCTCACCATTTAAAAGTTGTGTAACTACACAGTCTTTTCCCTCTTTTCGGTTTGTAGTTGTCCTCATTTGCCAATTGAAGTCTTTGGTTCCCTGTTTAGAATCTTGTAAGCTTATTTTAGTTTGGTTACATTCATAGCTGTGATTTCTGGGTTATGTCATCTTGTGTATTAATGGTCAGTTGTTATTTGCTATTT
>NW_006921647.1:5506768-5513858 GCF_000298275.1 Orycteropus afer afer | reverse complement strand
TCTGCTTATCTGGAAATCTCCTAATTTCACCAACATAGTTGAGGGACAATTTTGCTGGGTATATAATTTTTGGTTGAAAATTTTTCTCTTTCAGGGTTTTATATATACCATCCCATTGCCTTCTCACTTGCATGCTTTCTGCTGAGAAACCAGAGCTTATTCTGACTGGTTTTCCTTTGTAAGTAACTTGGTTTTTCCTGTGCTGCTTTCAGGATTCTGTCTTTGTCTTTGGTTTTGATGCGTTTGATGATGATATGCCTTGGTGATTTTCTTTTGGAGTCTATCCTGTTTGGGGTTTGTTGGACTTCCTGAATTGATATATTCTCATCTTTCATCCTATCAGGGAAGTTCTCTTCCAACAAATCTTGGACAATTTTCTCAGTGGTTTTGTTTGTCTCTTCTTGTTCCAGAATTCCAGTGACACATCGGTTATTCCTTTTGATGGTATCCCACATGAACCTTAGGCTTTCTTCATTTTGTTTTGATCTTTTCCTGATTGATCCCTTTCCAAAAAGTATTCAGGTATTTGTCTTCAATCTCATTGATTCTGTCTTCCATTGCATCAATTCTACTCCTTTGCCCTTCCAATGTGTTTTCTCTTTCTGGAAATTTAGTATTAATCTTCTGGATTTCTATCTGTAGATTTTGAATCACTTCTAATTTTTCATTTATTTTGTCTTTTTGTTCTTGTATTTTCTTCCAAAATTCTTCTTGGAATTTGTCTGTGTTTTCCTTGATTTGTCTCTCAATCCTTTGAAGACACTTAAATATAATTCTTTTCAATTCCTTATCAGGGAATTCCAATGCTGTTTCTTCCTCAGGGATGTGTTCTGGGTCTGTATCCTGCACCCTTGTTTCTAGCACTTTATTTTGCTTTTTTGTGTGGACTATGATGGTTTGTTGTCTCCGAGACATTGTGATGTTGTTGTATTTAGATCTGTGTTAACTGTATGTGAAGAGTAGCTAGGTTGAGTCTGGTTCTTCTTGTTGGTTTTTTGTCATAGGCTCATTGGTAGAAAAGGAGCTGGTGACCCTCTTTCAGTAAGTGAAGCTGCAGGTGGTGTGGGTGTAATTGTGACATATGGAGACTATTTCTGTCTTCCACTCAGTTAGACACAAATATCAATTGAATAACCACCAAAAATGTAAAAGCAAAAGGACAAAAAGCACACTGTGTAATAGCACAAGAACAGTAACCAAAAAAGAGAAAAGGGAAAAACAAAAACAAACTAACATAAAAAACACCACAATATGTGGACAGAAGGCAATAAGAGAATAAAGTAGAGAAGGAGAATAGTGAAGAAAAAATGGGAAAAACACAAAAAGAAAAGCAAGGAACAGGGTTACCCACAAGAACGGAAAGAAAGAATTGGAACCAGAAATAGGGCAAAGAAAAAAAGCTGAAAACTAGAACCTGAGAAGGGAAGAATAAAGAATGATAATAAGAAGGACAAAAGTTATAATAATAGTAGTAATTTTAAAACAGACAAAAATAAAATAAAAGAATAAAGAAAAATCTGAACAGGGTGAGGTAGGTCACCCGGGCTCCCACGGTGGACACAGACTGGGATGGAATTCCTGTCAGCCTAGAAGATGGGTGGGAGTGATGGATGGCCTCCACTCCTCTGTTCACCAAGAGGGTGTGAAATATAAGAGTAACAAGGGGAATGTTGCACCTTTTCAGTACTCCAAGAGTCTGGGATTTCCTTGCAGTTCCCAGCAAGTGGAGTCTGTTTTCAAGTCCCTGGAATCTGGGAGAACACTGTCACTTTAAATATCCAAAATGTTCAAGCCATTTGTAAACATTCAAAATGGTGGTGCCCTCAGCACAGGCAAAAGTCCACAGCTCAGCCTGCCTTCCTCTTCGCTGCTGCTTTGCCTTTTATTCCGCAGCCACCAGAGCAGTCCCTGGCTAGCAGGGCTGATTTTTAGGTTAATTCTTAGGTCCTACCATGACTCAGCAATATCCAAGCTGTCTGTACTGTCAGGATCGCTGCCAGACCGCAGCTCCATATGTCTCGTTTTTTGGTATTTTCATGCAAATTCTTCTGCTAGTTGGAGTTTAGTTCACTTCTATATCCTCCCCTTCAAGGTTCAGGGGTCCAGGATTATCTTCTGTATCTGTGTTAATTGCTTCCCCTTTTCTTTGTTGAAGAGGGTCTGTGCAGTCTTTCTGTCTATTCTGCCATCTTACTGGAACTCACCATGGCATTTTCAATTGCCTCTTATGCATGTGAGAGCTGCACAATGAATAATGAAGACCAAAGAAGAGTTGATACCTTTGAGTTGTGGTGTTGGAGAACAATGCTAAGAGTACCACAGTCTGCTAAAAGGACTAATGGATCTGTCCTGGGAGAAGTGCAGCCTAAATGCTGCTTGGAAGTGAGAATGACCAGACTCCATCTCACCTACTTTGGTCATGTTGTCAAGAAGAACCATTTCCTGGAGAAGGATATCATGCTTGGTAAAGTGGAGGGTCAATGAAGAAGGGGAACGCCCTTAACAAGATGGATTGACACAGTGGATGCAATGATGGAGTCAAGTATAGCAAGGACCATGAGGCTGGCACAGGATAGGGCAGGCAGTGTTTTGTTCTGCTGTGCATAGGGTTGCTGTGAGTTGGAGACAACTCGGTGGCACCTAACTACAAAAACAACAGTCCCTCTCATCCCTTATAAACATCAAAGAATGTTTCTCTCTGTGTGTAAACCTGTCCTTGACATTTTATAATAGTGGACTCAGAATATTTGTATTTTTGTGATTGACATACTTCACTCAGCATAATGCCCTCCAGGTTAAACCCACATTACGAAGTGTTTCATGGTTTCTTGGTTATTATTTAACATTGCATAGTATTCTATTTTGTGTATGTACCATAGTTTGTTTATCCATTCATCCACTGTTGGACACTTGGGTTGTTTCTATCTCTTTGCTATTGTGAATAATGCTCCAATGAGCATGAGTGTCTCAGCTATTATTTCTCTAGGATATATACCCAGTAGTGGGATTGCTGGATCAAATAGTATTTCTATGTTCAGCTTTTTAAGACAGAATCATACCATTTTTCACAGTGGTTGTACCATTTTACCATCCCACCAGTAGTTTATGAGAGTTCCCATCTCTCCATACTATTGCCAGCATTTGTTGTTTTCTATCTTACTGAACTTTGCTATTATTGCTGGGGTGAGATGATATCTCATTGTTTTGATTTGCATCTTTCTCATAGCTAACGATCACTTTATGTGCATTTCTTTATGGGTTTCTTGGCCTTTTTGGTGATAATCCTGTTCACATCCTCTGACAATTTTTGTTTGTCTTTTCGTTGTTGAAGTATTGAAGTTTCCTATAAACCTTAGAGATTAGTCCTTTGTCAGATATGTTCTTGTCAAAGAATAGATTCAATTGATTCAATCAATAGATTTTCTTTTTACTTTTTTGGAGAAGTCTTTCTATATTCATAAGTATTTCACTTTTAGGAGATCCCTAAAAGTTTATCTTCTGCTCTTTGGACTTGTTTAGTTGTTATTTGACAGTCTTTTATGCCTTATATTAGGGGCCTTGTGTTTGACTTGGATACACAATGGGGGTTGCTGTGAGTTGGAATCAACTTGATGGCGGTGAGTTTGGTTTTGAGTTTTAAGTTTGCCCCTATTTTTTTTTTTTTTTGATGATCTTTATAGTTCTAGGTTTTACATTTAAATCTTTGATACATCCCAAATTACTTTTTGTATATGAGGCAAGGTATGGATCTTTAATTTTGCTGTACCATTTGTTAAAGGAACTGTCTCTTCCCCCATTTAACTGGTTTAGGCCCTTTGGTCAAAGATCAGGTGTCCATAGGTGGATGGATTGACTTCTGGGTTCTCAATTTAGCTCCACTGGTCTGCATTACTGTCGTTGTACTAATATTAGGCTGTTTTGGCTACCTTAGCCATATAATAGGTTTTGAAATAGGGAAGTGTGAGGTCTCCTACTTTGTTCTTCTCTTTCAGTAGTGCTTTGCTTATCCAGGGTATCATTTTCTCCATCAATTGATATGATAATGTAGTAGATGGAATCCAGATCAGGATTGTATTAAATCTATAGACCATTTTGGATAGTATTGATATTTTCACAATGTTAACACTTCCTATCAATGAACATGGCATGTTCTTCCATTTATGCAGGTCTTTTTTGGTTTCTTGCAGTAGTAGCTTGTAGTTTTCTTTGTATAAGTCTTGTATATCTCTGGTTAGGTTAATCCTAAGTATATTATCTTCTTGGTAGCTATTGTAAATGATATCATTTTCCTCATTTCCTTTTCAGAGTTCTCTTTGCTGATGTAAAGGAATCTGATTTTGGTATATTGATCTTGTACTCTGCCACTTTGCTCAATCTTTCAATTAGTTCCATTAATCTTCTAGCGGAGTCTCTTAGATTTTCTTTGTATTAGGGATTATATCATCTGCAAATAGAGGTAGTTTCACTTCTTCCTTACCAATTTGGTTACATTTTATTTCCCTTGTATGCCTTGGCTGGTTGTTGTTGTTGTTGTTATGTGCCGTCAAGTCAGACCTGACTCATAGCGACCCCTCCTTGGGTTTCCGAGGCAGTATCACTATGGAAGTAGATTGCCCCATCTTCCTTCAAGGAGTGGCTGGTGGATTTGAACCGCCAGCCTTCTGATTAGCAGTCAAGTGCCTTAGGCACTACGCTACCAAAGCTCCAATACAGTATTGAATAGGAGTGTTGACAGAGGGTATCCTTATCTGGTTCCCATTCAAAGGAGGAATGCTTTCAATCTGTCTCCATGAGAATAATGTTGGCTGTTGGTTTTGTATATATGCCTTTAATTATGCTGAGGAATTTCCTTTCTATTCATAATTTGCTAAGAGTTTCTATCAGGAATGGATTTTGGATCTTATCAAATGTCTTTTCTGCATCAATTGATATGATAATGCAGTCCTTTTCTTTTGTTGTATTTATGTAGTGGAATGAAATGATTGCTTATCTAATGTTGAATAGGTCTTTCATAACTAAGATAAATCCTACTTGGTCATGACATATTTTTTTGATATTGTGTTGGATGCTATTGGCAAGGATTTGGTTGGGGATTTTTGTGTCTATGTTCATGAAAGATACTGGTCTGGAATTTGTTTTTGTAGAGATGTCTTTGCCTGGCTTTGGCATCAAGGTAATACGTGATCATAAAATCAGTTAATGAGTATTCCATCTTTTTCTGCGTTCTAGAATAGTTTGAGTAGAACAAGTGTCAGTTCTTCTCTGAATGTTTGGTAGAATTCTCCTTTGAAGCTACATAGGCCAGGACTTTATGCTGTTGGTATTGTTGTTGTTTTATGACTTGTTCAATTTCTTTTGTGATGGGTCTGTTCAAATTTTCTAACCCAGTCTGTGCTAGTTTAGGTAGTCATGTTTCTAGAAATTTGTCCATTACTTCTAGGTTTTCAAGTATTTTGGAGTACAGTTTCTCATAGTATTCTGTTATTACCCTTTTCATTTCAGTGGTTCTATTGTGACATCACCCATTTTATTTTATTCATGTTATTTGTATTTCTCTTTCTTTTCCTTTGTTAAACTGGCTAGTGGTTGGTCACTTTTATTATTCTTTTTGAAGAACTAATTTTGAATGTAGTGCTTTCTTCCTATTGTTTTTCTATTTCATTTCTTTTTGCTCTAATCTTTATTATTTCCTTTTTCTGCAGACTGTAGGCTTTTGGTCCTGCTCTCTTTTTAATTATTTGAGTTGTTTTGTTAAAATTTTATTTTGGTTCTTTTTTGATGTGTGCATTTATTGCTATAAATTGGCCTCTGAGCACTGCTTTTGCTTTGTCCCAAAGGTTTTGATATGATATGCTTTCATTCTCATTTGATTCTAAGATTTTTTCAATTTTACTTTTTATTACTCCTACTAGTAGAAGAACCTAGTAGTTTTTAAGCAGATGTTATTCAGAGTCCATGTATTTGAAATATTACCCTTAATATTCTTACTGTTGATTTCTAATTTTATAGCATTGTGATCTGAGAAGACACTTTGTATTATTTTGATGTTTCTAAATTTATTGATGCTTAATTTGTGGCCTAACATATAATCTATTCTGGAAAATGATCCATGTGCACTAGAAAGGGATTTGTATTGGGTTTATCTTGAGTGGAGTGTTCTGTATATGTCTAAGAGGTAAGGTTGGTTGACTATGCTGTTTAGATCTTCTGCATCTTTGTTGAGTTTCTTTCTAGTTCTGTCCTTCATCAAAAATGGTGTGTTAAAATCTCCTATTATTATTGTAGAGTTGTCTATTTCTCTTTTCCATTCTTTCAATGTTTGCTTTATGCATTTTGGGGGTCTTCCACTGGGTGTGTAGATACTTAATTTGGTTATGTCCTCTTGTTGATTTGACCCTTTAACCATTATATAATGCTCTTTCTTCTCCTTTATGCTGTTTTTTAGGAGCTCTGGTAGCATAGTGGCTAAGGCACTTGCCTGCTTACCAGACGGCTGGCGGTTCAAATCCACCAGCCACTCCTTGGAAGGAAGGTTGGGCAATCCTACTTCCGTAGTGATACTGCCTCGGAAACCCAAGGAGGGGTCGCTATGAATCGGGGCCAACTCGAAGGCACATAACAACAACAACAACAGCCTTGAAGTCTATTTTATTAGTAATTAATTTTGCCACTCCTTCTCTTCTTTGGTTGCTGTTTGCTTGAAATATTTAATACATTCTTTGATTTTTAATTTATTTTTATATTTGTGTCTAAGGGGCGAGTCTCTTATAGGCAGCAGTCTCTTATAGATGAGTCTTGCTTTCCTATCAAATTCAACGACTCCCTGTCTCTTGACCAGCGCATTTAATCCATTTACATTCAGTGTAATTACTGATAGGTATGAATTTACTGCTGTCATTCTTCATTGATTTTTATTGTAGTGGTAATGATTTCTTTGCTCTGTATATTTTTCTGTGCAGAGTTTATTTTGTTATATTTTCTTTTCATTGTCTTCCTATTTTTTTTTTTTTTTTTTACTAAGTCCTTATGATTTTCTTCTTCCTTATATTAGTTAGAAGTTTATTACTTTTCTTTGTGGTTGCCATGTAGT
>NW_006921647.1:5503951-5504418 GCF_000298275.1 Orycteropus afer afer | reverse complement strand
CTATTGTATTAGTCAGTTATTGTAAAAGTTAAGGAAAGGTTTATCTATAGAAGGAAATTTTCTTGGTTGGTTACCAGGGGTGGGAAGGGAGGGGATGGAAGGCTGTTCGATAGATAGAGATAAGTATTGATTTGGGTGAAGAGAAGGGCAATGTACCAAATGTGAGTGACCAATGTGACACCAGTGAGGATGAGAAAGACATAGAGAGGTACAAGGGAGCTACAGATAACAAATATGAACCCTTTTGCATATATAGTACTGCGTTGTCAGTGAAGGCAAACATGGGTATATGGGTGGAGAGATGGGTGGACAGGCTAACCAATTAGGTATGTCTATGAAACGGGGAGGGTATCCAAGAACATATACAGGGTTGGCAGACAATGGTCCTATAAGTTTATGTGAATGATCAGAATTCCCAGGTGTATAGTAGAGCTCACAGGGGGAAGGTTGTGGTCATTGCTTGGTCA
>NW_006921647.1:5495631-5503851 GCF_000298275.1 Orycteropus afer afer | reverse complement strand
TCAAACCCACCAGCCACTCCTCGGAAGGAAGGTTGGGCAATCCTACTTCCGGAGTGATAACTGCCTCGGAAACCCAAGGAGGGGTCGCTATGAGTCGGGGCCAACTCGACGACACATAACAACAACAACAAGTTTAAAACAAGGAACTCTGTTGGTGTCATGGCTGAGGCATTTGGCTGTTAATCAAAGAGTCAGTGGTTCAAACCCACCAGCCCCTCTATGGGAGAAAAATGAGGCAATCTGTTTCTATAAAGATTTACAGCCTTGGAAACCCAATAGGGGTTGCTATGAGTCAAAATTAACTTAACGGCAGTGAGTTTGGTTTGGTTTTGGAACTTTAAAACAGTCTTCTCTATTTGACATTTTCCTAATTTCTTCTCCATTTGGATGTTCTGTAATTATACAATTTATTCCTCCTTTTTGCTTTGCAGTTGTTGCCATTTACAGACTGATGTCTCTTGGTCCCTATTTTCAGTCTTGTAAGTTTATGTTGTTTTTGAGAATTCTTTTTCTGGGTTGGTTTCTGGGTGATGTTGTCATGTCCTAATCTCAGATTGGTGTCTGATATTCTTGGTTCTCCGTCCAAAGGACTCCCTTTAGCATTTCTTGTAATGTTGGTTTGTTTTTCACAAACCCTAATTTGTTCATCTGGAAATCTCCTAATTGCACCATTGTATTTGAAGGACAACTTTGCTGTATATGTAATTCTTGACTGACATTCTTTTTTACTTTCAGAGTTTTATGTATTTCTTCTTATTGCCTTCTTCCCTGCCTGGTTTCTGCTGATAAATCAGAGCTCAATCTTATTGGTTTCTCTTTGTAGGTAATGTTTCATTTTTCCTGAGTGGTTCTCAAGATTCTTTCTTTGTCTTTGGTATTGGAAATTTTCATTATGATATGTCTTAGTGACTTTCTTTTGGGGTCTATCCTGTATAGGGTTCATTGGGCTTCTTGGATGGGTATCTTTTAACCTTTCATGACTTTAGGGAAGTTTTCTGCTAGCAAATATTCTACAGTTCTTTCTGTTGTTTTCTTTTTTGTTTGTTTTCTTGCCTCCTCTTGTTCTGGAATTCCTATCATATGTAAATTTTTTCTCATAATTCTTAGGCTTTCTTCATTCCTTTTTCTGATTTTTTTCATCAACCAAATTGATGTTAAGGGAATTGTCTTCTAATTTGATGATCCATTCTTCTATTTACACAATTCTACTCATTTGTCCTTCCAATGTGTTTTATCTATCTCCAAAATTTTAATGTTAACCTTTTGGATTCTAATTGCTATTTTCATATAGTTTCTACTTGTCTATTTATTTGTCACTTTGCTTTTGTATTGTTTTCCTGAATTTATCTAAGTCATTGTCTCTGTTTTCCTTGATTTTGTTTGAGGTTTCCTTGATCTCTTTGATGGCCTTATATATAAATATTATGAATTTCTTATTAGGTAGTTCTCTTACCTGTTCTTCCTCAGGGAGGTTTTCTGCTTCTTTATTTTGGTCACTTGCTTGTATCATCTTGTCCTGTTTCTTTATTTGGTTTGAAGTTGTCTGTTGTCTCAAATACTTTGGATTTTTTGTATTTTTGATTATGTTTTGATTCTTTCACCCTGATTTTTTTGTTTTGTTTCATTTTTTGATACATCCAGGAGAGCAGGGTGAATGTGCTACTTTGGTCACTAGTTTAGCAGCTCTGGGATGCACCCTACCTGTCTCTAGGTGGATGGGTTAACTGGTTGGAGTGTGGATGTGGGCGTCTGTTTGCTGGTCATGAAGAGCAGTTATAGGTGGAATGAACAGGTGTTGTCCAATGCCTGTCACTGATCCTTTGGTGAAGGAGTGGGTGGTGGCACTTGCTCATTGGGTGACACAGTAACTGGTAGGTGTGGTTGGTGTAGCTGACTAGAGGGGAACCATCTTCCACCAGATGGGGCAGAGAACAAAAAAAAGGAGTGATGGTTTAAAAAAAAGCCTGGGTGAAAATAAAGGAAGAGGAAGAGGGAAAAATAAAAAAAAATTAAAAAAAGAAGATGGGAAAAAGAAAAAATAATATAAAAGGGGAAAAACAGAGTGGTACAGCAACAGTCAACCACACTTTTAAGGTGGTGGGCACACAGCTTCCTACCTGCTGGGACACACACTGCCAGGCACAGGGAAGCAGGTGGCTATCATGTGATCCATGTGAGCACACATCCTCATCACCAAGGAAAGGATGGTGGGGTGTTCAGAGTGAACAAACCATGGGAGTGTGTGCCCACAGAGGCAGTAGGGACTGGCTTGCTGTCTGCACATATGCACACCCCTGTCTAGTAATGTGGCTGGTGCCTGGCATGTGGTCCACATGTATACATGACCCCAAGCATGGAGGCCACAGGTGCCCAGTAGAATGTCAACCAGTATGCACATCTCGAACAGCAGAGGCAGACATGCTGCTTGCAGTCCATGATAGTGTGCCCTCACAATCACATGCACAGAGAGTGATCTGAAAGCACAGGTTTGTTTCACTGGAGATGTGGTGAAGTGGTTGTTCACTGTTGGGAGGTGGTGGTCCAAATGAACCAGGCAGGTAGCAGGTAGCAGGTAGTGGGCATCCCCAGCCACTAGTTTGGTGGGAGCATGGGGAGACCTCACCCCTGGTCACCAGGAAGGTGAGGTGGAGAAAGCAGCAGAAAGTGCTTCTCCAGTTGCCATTCACTGATATGCGTCAAGTGCACTTTAGGATGAGTACAGCCTAGAATCAATTTCCTGCCTCAATTCAATCAATTGGAGAGCTGCCCAGAATTCAGCATCTCCAACTGCTACCACATAGGCCTTCCCTGTGGCATGAGCCCTTAACCCAAACGACTGGAGCTCACTATTTATGAGTGATTTCATCTCCATTTACTGGCTCCCATCTTGCTGTGTGGTCACTTGAGCCACTGGAATTCTTGCCTGCTTCCCTGCACTTTTGTCTCTTAGATCTAGCTTACATTACTCATCTGTTTCACTCTAGATTTGTTTATACTGTGTCTTTATCTTAACGGAGATTCTGTGAAGGTGGCGTCTCCTCACCTATGTATGTTGTCTTCTGTGTCTCAAAATGGCCATGCTATGTCAAGCCCTCATTCCAGCTCTTTACCAATCACAGTTTTTGTTATGTTCCTTTTTCCTATTGGTATTTAATCTAATTCTTTATCCTTTAATTTGATGTTTAGAGTTCCAGGATTGTCATCTATATCTGTTTCATTTGGCTTTGTCATCAGATGTCATCTTGTCACATTCTCCTTAATAAATATATGTTATTATTGTTGTTAGCTGCTGTTGCATCGTGCCCCCAATCCAACTCATAGCAACCCCATGCAAAATGGAATGAAGTACTTCCCAGTCCTGTGCCATCCCCATGATCACTTGCAAATCAGACTATTGTGATCAATAGAGATAGAGTTTTCCCTGGGTGATTTATGCAAGAAGATCACCAGGTTTTTCTTCCTAGTCTATTTTTGTCTTGAACCTTTGCTGAAACTGTTCAGCATCATAGCAACATGTAAGCCTCCATTGACACAAGCGTGATATCTGAGCATAAGGTGCTTTGGTTGGAAATTGAACCTGTGTCTCTCAAATAGAAGGTGACAATTCTACCACAGTCTACCACTGAAAATTCTACTGAACCACCACCACTGTCTCATGAATATAATACACAGAATACTGGGGATTCACTGATTAAAAATAATATCCCATGTCACCTACACTTAATGTTACTGAAAAAAAAAGTGTAGTGTGCTGTGGAGGAATGTGGGATAATATTTCAGTCAGACTGCAAGCAGAAAGTAACTCTTCCCAGAAGAATTTTACTGTGCCATCTATCACTATTCTGTGGAGAATGTTTATATCACCAGAAGGCAGTGGCTTCATACAGTCTTCTCCTCTACAGGTACATAAGGCAACCATCATTTCACCTGAGAGAACATTCTGGAGCAAAGGAAAGCCTTTTGAATAAATTGGCTGAAAAATCCTTCAAGATTGTACTTTGAGCAAAAGCATTTTTTTTTAAATTAAAAAAATAATAATAATTATCTATGAGATAACCAATATGAAGAAAGAAATAAAAGTCCCAGAAGAGATGGCTAGGAAGAGCACAATGTGCAACAGAAGGCACAGATCCAGATACTTTTGTTCCCTTTGACACTGCTTAAGGGCTAGTAACACTTCCTTCAAGAGAAGGAACTATAAATTTATAACAGAATCCATTGTATCTTCTTTATAATTTGTTGGCTGTAAATAATGGGTATGACTTCCTTTACCAGATTGAGGATAAAAGTGCTCACCTATCATTTTTTGTAATGAAGCACTTGTATTCTCACAAGTTTTTATTAGTAGGAAGTTTAAGCAGCCTTTTGGGGCATCTCTCTCCCCAAAGAAGAGTCCCTGAGTGGCACAAATTATTACACACTAGAGCACTAACCAAAAAAATTGATGATTGGCATTCACTCAGAGACATCTCAGAAGAAAGCCCTGGCAATCTGTTTCCAAAAGTTCAGATCTTCAAAAAACCAATGGAACACATCTGTACTCTGCAACCCGTGGAGCCATTAGTCAGAGTTAACTCAATGGCAACTGGTTTGATTTGGGTTTCTCTTCTCAAAACTATCCAACTACTCTACTTTTCATTAAAAGACAGCCAGTGCAACACCCCTCCCACAAACCCTCAGTGGCACTCACATGCTTATCATTGTTACCCAAAGCTGTGAAAAGGCAGAGAGACCCTGACCAGATTCCATGCTCACCCACCAATGCTGGAACCAGTCCTACCCATCTACTCTTGGGCTTCAGCATTCATCACCTATCAATAGATCATACTACCCATCTTCATGTGATGGATTGCTTTGCCATGTCTTGGGATACCCTTACCAGCCAGTGAACTCCCACAAGCTTCCCTACCTTCAAAATGCAGGAAGTGGTAGTTAAGAATCTTGGGTTCCTCCATCCCAGAAGGACTTAGTTGTTTCAGCCAATAGCTTCAACTGTACCACTGCAGCTTTCCATAACAAGGAAGATGTCATCTTTGTCAAGGCCTCAAAATGTTCAGCTGTACCCTAAGCAATGAGTACCTAGGTAGCTATATTTGCATCTCCAAGAGGGGTCTTCAGGGAGTTGGAAGCATAACAGTGTCATATCCCTGGGTGACTGCCTCCTCCTAACTACCAAAAGGGGAAAAAAAAAAAAAAAAGGCATAAGTAACCCTTTAAATTGTCAGCATGAATGAACAATCCCATACAAAATTAAACTGGGTTTACACTTCATCTTAGAGTGTGGTTTCATTCACCCTTAACAAATTATCTTTCCTCAAATATATTAATATTTAGGCACCTGTTTTCAGGTTGACCTTTGTAAGGAATTCAGTGTCTTTTGTTGCCCAGTATGTGGTAAATAATAAAATAGGCAAAAAGCATATCAGAACATTCTGCCTTGGTAAGTGATACACTTCTTTCATTGCAAATACTCAAAAAGGCACACCCTGAAAACAGATGGGGGATTTGGTGCAGAGGGGCCTTTGGTGGAGACAATAGGTCTTATAAAGAAGGAAACCTGTGTGAGAAAAGAGAATCACTTAATTGTGAGACCTTGAACAGTTCTGCTCCAACAGTTCAGAGGTTGCTGGCAATTGGCAGTGTGACAGTGCTTCATCCATCTATGTGGGGTCACCAACCATAAATAAGAGAGCATGAACCATGAGGGTGGTCTGTCCCATTCTCCTAAGAGAATTAATGCAGGGCATAGCAAGTTTAGAAAATGAAAGTTATCAGTTCTTCTGTAAGACAGTTCTTCTGTCTTTTTATCTGGCTCAAAGTCATCAAAGTGTTTTTATGTTTGCTACTTTGTCCTATCTCTAATGGTTAGAGAACCCCTTTTCCAGCAATCTGAGGAATGAACAGCTGTAATTAGATGTCATCACTGGAGAGATAAGATGGAGCAGGCCATCTTTGTGCAGTGGAGCCTTGGAAAGCTGAGAGTGTTAAAATAAAAAAAAAAATAAACATCTTAAGTTTTGAGGTTAAAGATGAAGAAACTGAGGCCCAATGAGATTAAGCAAATTTTTCAGGGTTTCACATCACTGATAGAACTCAGAGCCAGGATTCAAATCAAGGCATCTAGCTCAGAACTATGCTCTAAGCTCCATGCTGCCCAGTCCCTTTGACAAGATGTATCTCATCCAACAGACTTGACCAAATTACCTGGAGATAAGCTTGCAACTTTGGCCAGAGAAAGATGCAGTGAATGCCACCTTGATGCATTTAGGGAACTGACCTGAATGGTGTACTCTTCATTCCACTGGGTCCCAACTATTGAAATCCTCTGTTCTTTTTTGTAATGTCTTTCTGGCTTCTGTCATTTCTGCACCTACACTAGGAACGTTTTCTAATTATACATCATTTTCCTTTTTGAGGTACTTTTTGCTCTTCACTTGGTTGTCTTGTGACTCTGCATGAATTGGAAGGCACACACATGACCTTTTATGTAGGAGAGATGCACCAAAGCTTCTTGTCACTTTTTTCCCACCTGACAAGGTGACTGTGGGAATGAAAGTTGTCAGGGCCCATGTGTTTTGTTAAGAGCATTGTGCAACCATGTGAAAGATCCTAAGTGTATGCAAAATAAAAATAATTGTTCTTCAGTGTATAGGTTTCGCCAAACATACACTTGACACATTTTCCTCTCTGGTCAAAAAAGGAAAAGCAGATTTAATTTGGCTAAATAAGAGGACAGAATTAAGTAGCCATTATGTCATCATATTTGGCTGGTTTGTGAGAAATGGTTTAGAAAGAAAATAAAAAGTGCCTTCTGACAGACATTATCTGCCTTCTCTGAACTAGTTTTCACAAAATAATTATTATGATAATAAAAATATATTTGGTAAACACTAAGGCAAAAGATGGTAAAATATAGATTACTTTCAGTAATCCAGAAGTAAGAAAATACCTACAAGGACAGTACTGAAAATATGTGTTCTCTTTCAAAAGGATAGTATTGAAAATATATTCTCTTGCAAAAGATAGCAACAACGGACACTCTATTTTCTCAAGAAGACTTTGAGGAGACAGGGACAGCACCACAACACATGGTCAAAACTGTACTAGAAACAGCAGCTATAATGAATTTCTATAAAATGTTTTCTAGGAGGTGGCCAGCAAGATGGTGGACTAGGCAGAAAGACTGCACAGACCTTCTTCAACAAAGAAAGGGGAAACCAATTAACACAGACACAGAAGATAATCCTGGAGCCCTGAGCCTGGAAGGGAAGGATATAGAAGTGGACTAAACCCCAACTAGCAGAAGAATTTGCATGAAAATACCAAAAAAGGAGACAGAAGGAGCTGCGGTCTGGCAGCGATCCTGAGTGATCCTGACAGCACAGACAGCTTGGAGATTTCCGAGTGGTGGTAGGACCTAATTAACCTAAAAATCACCCTGCTAGCCAGGAACTGCATGGAGGCCTGTGCACGGTCACTGGAGAACAAACGGAGAAGGTGAAGAGAAAGGTGGGCTGAGCTGTGGATTTTTGCCGGTCCGGAGATGCTGCCATTTTGAACTTTAAAAAGTGGCTTGACTACTTTGGATATTTAAAGAGACAGCGCTCTTGCAGATTCCTGGGGCTTAAGAACACGTTCTGCTTTCCAGCAACCCAAAGGACACTCAGGACCTGCAAGACTAACAAGGTATCACATTCCTCTTGTTACTCTTATACCCCACGCCGACTTGGTGAACGGAGGTGCGGCCATCCCTCATGCCCACCTACCTTCTGGGCCCACAGGAACTCCATTACAGTCTGTGTGCTCAGACGGAGCCTGGGTGCCCTGCCCTGTCCTCCACCATTTTTTTTTTTCTCTTTTTTTATTTTTATTTTATTTTTCTCTTTCATTTTTCTGGTGATTAGTTTGCTTGTATTTATCTGTTTTAAAACAACTAATATTATTAATCTTTTTTCCTTTTTTATTATTATTCTTAATCTTCCCCTTCCCAGGTCCTAGTTTTCAGCATTTTTTCTTGAATTTTTTTTTTTCAATTTAAGGTTTTTTTTGTTTGTTTGTTTTTTTCTCACCTTTTTTCTCATTGTTAACCCTGTTCCTTTATTTTCTTTTTGAATTTTTCCCATCTTTTTTTCATTTATTACTCTCCTTCTCTACTTTTTTTTTTCTTAGTGCCCTATCCCCAGATATTCAGGTTTGCTTGTTTTTTCTTCTTTTTTTCCC
>NW_006921647.1:5490005-5493507 GCF_000298275.1 Orycteropus afer afer | reverse complement strand
TCCAGAGCAAAGAAGGATGAAGAAAACCAAAATTCATGGAAACAGTTAGTCCTAGTGACTGGTACACCATCTGATCTGCAGTGTATATAACTATGAGACCAGAAGAACTAGATGGTGGCCGGCTACCACTGTCATCCACTTGGAAGGGGATCTATGTAGGAGACCCTGGATTGAGAGGGAGAACAGTGTGGAACAAAACTAAAAATCATTTGGAGAAAAAAAAAGGGGGAGGACCAGGTTTGCTGGTCCAATAGAGCCTGGTGGAACCTCTGAGACTATGGCCCTTAGCTGCCTTTCGGGTCTGGAATTGAACCCACACCTGTGGTTTGCATCCAAACAAAAGATAGGCATATGAGTTGAACATTTACCTCAAGTAGATACAGTCCTTGGAGAGAGCAATCATGGGAGAAAGAAGGGCTACTTATGCATAGGGAGACATCTCAGGGGGCAGGAGTGTACGGAGGGATGGACACTGGGAAGAGGTAACTATGGAGAGGAAGTGGGAGGGGAGCTGTTGTATTGTGGTAAACTGTGGTCAATGACATGAGACAAAGTATATGTGAACTTATGTATGGAAAGTGAATTTGCTCTGTAAATCTTCACCCAAATCACACACACACACACACAAAAAAAAATGTTTTCTATTCAGTAGATTTGTGCAGGGACTAACAGTAAGAAGTGTCCTCCCCTATGTGAGATCTACTGGGCTTGGAGTTAACTGATCACCTGCTACTTTTCTCTAACAACAGAGTAGCACTTAGGACATTTTCACTCACTTCTATAAATGAGAAAATTATCTCCATGGTGCACTAGAAGCATTAATTCCTCTTCTCGAAGACCAATTTACCCACAAGAATAATTGTATTCACCTTTTCTGTGGAATTATAGACTTTTCCTACCTAGTCTCTGTTCTTCCCAAACTGCTTCATGGTTCTGAGTATGTATGATGTTGAGATTGGTCATCATGGCTACTGAACTTCTTTGTGGAGGCAAGGCCCTTTCTACAAAACCATCATCAGAGATTTCCCTGAAGTAGGATGAGCATTTTGTTTTTAGTATAGAGGCCAAGTATACATTCCTTTGATATTTGTAACTCTTTTATATGAACATAATTTCTAAACGTATGTAGAAAAAAAAAGTGAGAAATAAATCATATATCCTTGTTACACACATTTTTTGCTTTATTCTATTGTTCTATTTTTTGCAGTGAGATTATTTCATTCAAAAGAGGTTTATTCATAAAAACTATTTGCAGGAAAATGTATTTAGTATGAACAAAATTGCAAGAGGTCAATTTTGGTCTCACTCTTGAGCTACAATAATACTGTGTATTTGCTTTATGCCAAGAAGAAGCATCTTTATGTTATAAAAGATATATTTTTAAATGTAACATGTAGACTTTTATCTGGATTCTTAAAAAGTTTTTTGGGTCAGATTCTAATATAATTTCACAGGAAAACTCCTATTAAGACTGACTGACATCTAATATAAATCTAAAGTAATTATAGTTTATTAAAGAGATTGTGTTGTACTTACTCTGAAAATGAATCAGGCCCAAAGTGAGTAAATCCGAGCCTTTGGAGCATCTCTACTAACTTGCTGAAACTACAGTGGTCCAGTGGGGGTGGAGCATTACAAGGCAGCATTTATGCAGATTCACCCAAGTTTCAGAAACGGAAAAGTTCTAAAAACTCACCTGTGTAATTTCCAAATAAATATTTTATCACACTGAAGTGTGAAACCTTTAAGAAACTTTATTAAAGTCTACCCTAAGTTGGCTAGAGCACAAGATTTTCAATTTAAAATTCTTTCTCTGTGCTTCTTTTATCTTTCATAAAAATATTTGAAATGTTTCACCATCTCACTAATTAATGAGTGCATGTTGTGAGTATACACAAAATACCACAGGAAACAACTCTAAACTAGAAAAGGGGAAAAGGAAGGAATGGTTCATGTGCATGTTCTTAAGGGACACATTATATCACTGGTGCATAATGCTTTCTTTATATCATATTCTACACCATGACATATGATATAATGCTATATTTAATTAATATAGGTTATTTTTCATGTCTATATATTAGTATGTTCCAATAGAAACAATGAATAACATTCTAAAGAAAATGAAGTTTTTGGATGTCTACTTATACCATCTTAGAATTAAGTTAGTGGAATTAGGTTTTGAAATTTTTCATCAGAAGATACTAATTAACCACTAACTCTTCTCCTCTCCAAATGGAGAAATAAAATTTCACACAGTAATTAACTCAGGAAGTTAATGGCAAATACTGAGTTAGGTCAACTTCATTTTCATTTTAAGAAACATTCCTTTTTAAACTCTAAATTATCAAAAATGATGGCAATATATAAAAAATCAGCTTCCTCAAGTGAAAATTCCAAATGGAGGCTGATAGCCTTACCTTCCAAATAATGTGCTAGCTTAAATTATAAAGAATTACTTTCAGAATAGTGGCATGAGGAGATCCACAGACCCTCTCCCCAACAAAAGATATAACAGGTAAAATTAAAAAAAAATTAAAGTCTATGAAAATTGTCCTAAAGGGATACAGCATATAAAGAACCATTTATTCAATAAAATCTACTAAATCCTGGTAAAATCTGCAAGAGTCTATGGTATTGAGTCATGACCCATTCCCCCCATCCACCCTAGCTTAGGGTGTTGGGAGCTCCCTATTGGCTGATGGTTGACAAGAATATGAGGCTCCCTGTCCTCTCAGGAGAGGGATGTTATCACCAAGAGAGGCCACCACCACCCACTGCAATAGAGTCGATTCCACCTCATAGTGACCGGTAGTTTCCAAGGCAGTAAATCTTTACTGAAGTAGATTGCCTCCTCTTCCTCTTGCAGAGCAGCTGGTGTGTTTGAACCACCAACCTCTAGTTAGCAGCCAAATGCCTATCCACTATGCCACCAGATCAGTATTTCTTACCACCTCGTTGATGTTGTTGTTATGTGCCATCAAGTCGGACCCAACTCATAGCAACCCCTCCTTGGGTTTCCAATGCGGTATCACTACAGAAGTAGATTGCCCAACTTTACTTCCAAGGAGTGGCTGATGGGTTTGACCCACCAGCCTTCTGGTTAGCAGTCAAGTACCTTAGGCACTACACTACCAGAGCTCCTCTTATGGCCTCATCCATCTATAAATTAGAGGTTAAGTTCCTGAGGAATGCAGCTAAGAAGTCAAGGCTCCTTACTCCACCCAGCTCCTACTTACATGGATCTACCCCAGGTATGGCAGGTCAGGAATACTGAAGTCTTGATCACCTCACCAAAGCTTGTTAGTATAGCAGGATCCATGTTGGAAAATGCAAACTGAGAATATGAGGATATACTGCTGTCACCCAGGACTCTGCTGCTAAAGCAGATGGGTCACTCCAAGACAAGTAGGCCACTCTCCCTAATCTCAGCTCTAGAGCTGGGGCTCAAAATTTTTCTCAGGGGAAGAACTATTATTCATGAGATTCCCGCCCCCCCCCC
>NW_006921647.1:5488594-5489250 GCF_000298275.1 Orycteropus afer afer | reverse complement strand
CCCAAAAAAAAGCTTTTTATTGTGATTTGGGTGAAATTTTACAGAGCAGATTCATTTTCCATTCAACAGTTCATACAGATTTTGTTTCATGACATTGATTACAATCCCCACAATATAACAGCTCTCTTCCCACATCCTCCCTGTACTTATCCTTTCCCTGAACCCTTCTTTCCAATGCATTCCTGCCTCTCTAGCTTTCTCCTCATGCACATGCTGCCCCTCTGATCTCCCATGGTTGACTGTACTAAGGAGTGAATGCATCTCCCTGGTATAGTTGTTTTGCTACTAGACCTATCCATTATTTGCCTGAGAGTTAAGTCATGGGAGTGAGTTCAATTCCAGGTCCAAAGGGTGACTAGGGGACATAGTCCTAGGGTTTCACCAGTCTCTAACTAACCAGTAATCTTGGTCTTTTTTATGATTTTGAATTTTGTTTCACATTTTTCTCCCGCTTAATCCAGGATCTCCAATTTTGATCCCTTTCCAGATGGTTAGCATTGGTAGCTTCTAATTCATCTGGTTTCAGGGTCATGTAGGCTGAGGTTCCTATAGTCCATTAGTCCCTTGGACTCTTTCCATGCATCTTTGATTGTCTTCACTCTTCTTTGCTCCAGATGAGGCGAAACCAATAGTTGTATCTTAGACGGCTGCTTGCA
>NW_006921647.1:5438910-5488403 GCF_000298275.1 Orycteropus afer afer | reverse complement strand
TATATGGCCATGGGCATATTCCCATTTGCCTATGCATACCTGTCTGCCTATGCATGTATCCACCTGCAGATTAATGCATGCTGTGGATATAACAGCATTTACCTTTGTTGTCTGTACTTCTTGTACAGCTCTCTGTCTTCCTTTTGCTTAGTGATATTGTGCTCGTTTTAAGCTGTTGTGGTAAACAATGAAGATTCAGGTGCCAAGCAAATAAGTAGGCTGGAAGCTAAGACAGAACAATAAGTTAAACCACAGGCCAACCAGTTTATCACAGAGATCCAGGAAAAATAAAAAAGTTAAGACGAGCCCTGGGGTCAGAGCAGACATCAACAACTTACCTCAACACTACCCTTGCAAAAGAGCACAGATATAATTGAATCAGACTGTGGAGCAATTTATGCCCACAGTTTTTATCAAAAACAGAGCAATCACCTGGAAATTAGCGGTGTCTAACAGGGTGTTAGATCGTGAGCTGGCGTGAGATCGGGCAATGTTCCGTTCTGCTGTCCATTGGGTCGCTATGAGTCGGAGACGACTCGACGGTACCTAACAACAACAACAACAGGGTGTGCTACTAATGGAGACAAACAGTTTGACAGAGAGATCAGGAAGAGATAGTCTAAGAAAGCCCTGCTAAAATGACTATCATCCCAAGGTAACTATCTGCATGTTCAGGGCTGCATTCTCTGAGGAGTGACAAGAGAGGCTACACACTGCAGGGAAAATAGACAATTAAAACAGTCCAGCCATGTGACTAAAGAAATATACAAGCAAACAAGAAAAACAAACTCTGAGGAAGGGTCCAGTATGAAGCATCTTATATTACCTAAAATATCCAGTTTTCAACAAAAAAATTGAGAATTTTTTTTTCCTCAATGAGGACAAAGAAACATGAAAGTGTGACTTATACACAGCAAAGAAACAAACAGGTAGCAGAAATCACTTATGAAAGGGCCAGATATCAGATTTAAGAAAGACTTCAGTGAAGCCATTATAAAAATTTTTAAAGAATTAAAGAAAACTATGTTCACAGAAATAAAAGAAAATATGAAACATGTCTCATACAATAAATAATATCAATACAGAGACAGCAACTTTTTTTTTTAAAGGAAATTCTAAAGTAAAAAATGTAAAAGAACTGAAATGAAAAATTCACTAGAGGGGTGCAACAGTAGAATTGAACTGGCAGAAGCATCAGCAACGTTGAAAATAGATGGACAGAAATCATGCAATCTAAAGAAGGGAGAAAAAAGGAATGAAGAAAATGAACACAGCATCAGATAAAAGTGGACATAATGGAATCACCAGAAGGGGAGGGGGATAAAAAGGCTTTAAAGTAAAAAACTGATGCTAGATGATAAATTGGGCTAACAGACCAAATGAAGAAAGTCAGAAATGTTAATGTAACAAAACACAACAAACATAGACTCATTCTCCTTTCTTTGTTCAGCTTCTTTAATAGACATAAAATGTAGTGCAAAGATATCATTAAAGAAATTGACACAGTACATTAAAAAATATTCTCCTAAGGTAGAAGAAAGCAGTAAAAGAGGAATAGAGGAACAACAACAACAAAAAAAGAAATGAGACATGCAGAAAACAAAAAGTCAAATGACAGGTGTAAATCCTCTGTATCAATAACAACAGTAAATGTGAATAAATTAAACAATCCAATAAAAAGCAGAGACTGTTAGACTGGATAAAAATTAAGATCCAAACATAAGTTGTCTGCAGAAGACATACTTTAGATTCAAAAATACAAGCATGACGAAAAGTTATTGTTGTTGTTGTTAAATATCGTTGAGTCGTTTCCGACTCATAGCGACCCCATGCACAGCAGAACAAAACACTGCCCGATCCCACACCAGCCCCACAATCCCTGCTATACTTGAGCCCATCATCGCAGCCACTGTGTCAATCCATCTCCTTGAAGGCCTCCCCCTCTTTCGTCGACCCTCCACCCTACCAAGCATGACATCCTTCTCCAGGGAATGGTCCCTTCTTACAACATGACCAAAATGGGTGAGACGAAGTCTGGCCATTCTTGCTTCCAAGGAGCATTCTGGCTGCACTTCCTCCAGGACAGATCTCTTAGTTCTTTTAGCAGTCCATGGGACTTTCAGCATTCTTCGCCAGCACCACAACTGAAAAGCATCAACTCTTCTTCGGTCTTCCTTATTCATTGTCCAGCTCTCACATGCATACGAGGCGATTGGAAACATCATGGCTTGTGTCAGGTGCACCTTAGTCCTCAAGGAGATATCCTTGCTCCTCAGCACTTGAAACACTTCCTTCGGAGTTGACTTTCCCAATGCTACACGTTGTCTAATGTCCTGACTGCTGCTTCCGTTGGCATTGATTGTAGAACCAAGCAACGTGAATTCCTTGACAACCTCAATCTTCTCTCCATTGATTGTGATGCTGCTCATTGGTCCAGTTGTGAGGATTTTTGTTTTCTTTATGTTGAGATGTAATCCATACTGCAGACTGTATTCTTCAACCTTCATCAGTAGGTGCCTTAAGTCATCCTCACTTTCAGCAAGCAAAGCTGTATCGTCTGCATATCTCAGGTTGTTAATGATTCTTCCTCCAATCCTGATACCACGTTTTTCTTCATATAGTCCAGCTTCTCGGATTATTTGCTCAGCATATAGATTGAATAAGTGTGGACAAAGAATACAACCCTGACGCACTCCCTTCCTGATTTTAAACCATGTAGTGTTCCCTTGTTCTGTTCAAACGACAGCCTCCTGGTCAAGGTACAGATTCCTCATGAGTACAATCAAGTGCTCGGGAATTCCCATTCTTCTCAATGTTATCCATAATTTGTCATGATCCACACAATCAAATGTTATTAGCAGCCTTGAAAACAAAAGGATGGAAAAGGCATATAATGCAAAGCACAACTGTAGCAAAGCTGAAGTAGCTATGCTAATATCTGGTAAATATGTCTTAAAATTGAAAACGTTACTAAAGATAAAGAGGAATATTTTATAATTATAAAGGAATATTTTCTCAGGAAACTGTAACAATTACAAACATATAAAACAAAACAACAACAAAAAAAAAAGCCTACTGCCATTGAGTCAGTTCCAACTCATAGTGATCCTATACCACAAAATAGAACTGCCCAATAGTGTTTCAAGGCTATACATTTTTATGCAAGCAGATTGCCTCATCCTTCTCTTGTGGAGGAGCTGGTACATGAAAACCACCAACCTTTTGGTTAGCAGCCAAGTCCTTTAGCCACCATGCCACCAAAACTCCTTATATGCTTATATACATCTAATTAAAAAAAAAAAAACCAAAGTTGTCATCAAATCAATTCTGACTCATGGTACCCCATGTCTTGCAGAGTTTAGCTTTTCAAGGCTGTGATTTTTTAGTAGCAGATTATCAGGCCTTTCCTCCAAGGTGTCTCTGGGTAGGTTTGAACTGGCTTTAGATTAGTAGTTAATCATTTGCACCACCCAAGGACTCCTCACCTAACAACAAAGCCCCAAAATATATGAAGCAAAAATTGACAGAACTTAAGAGGGAATTCGATAACTGAATAATATTTAGACACTTCAGTAGTTCACTTTCAAAAATAGATATAACAAGGAGTAGGATATAAAAGATTAGAACACTTGAATACTATACACGAACTAGACTTAACAGACATGTAGAACATACAACCTAACAATAGTAGAATACACATTCTTCTCATCAAGTGCATATGGAACATTCTTTAGGATAGAGCCTATGCTAGGCTATAAGACAAGCTGCAATACATTTAAAAGAATTTGAACATACAAAATATGTCCTTTGACTGCTATGTACTTAAATTAGAAATCAGTAACAGAAATTTGGAAAATTTAAAAATATGTGGAAATTAAACAAACCAACCAACCCAACTGCCATGTAGTTATTTCAGACTCACAGTGGCCCAAATGACAGAGCATAGGGTTTCCAAGGCTTTAAACCTTTCCAGAAGCAGAATGACTCATCTTTCTCCTGAAGAGTAGCTGGTAGGTCTGAACTTCTGACTTTTGGTTGGCAGCCAAATGCTTTAACCACTGAGCCACTAGAGCTCCTTGGAAATTAAACAATATGCTCCTAAATAATAATTGGGTGAAAAATGGCATCAGAAGAGAAATGAGAAAATATTCTGAGATGAATGAAAATGAAGACACAACACAATGAATTTTATGGAATATAGGTAAAGCAGGTCTTAGAGGGAAATTTATAGCTGTAAATGCCTTTATTAAAAAAGAAGTATTTCAAATCAATAATCTACCTTTCCGTCTTGAGACACTGGAAAAAGAGCAAAATAAAAAGAAGCAGGCAGAAGGAAGGAAATTATAAAGATTAGAAAAGAAATGAATGAACTGGAGAATGGAAACACAATAGAGAAAACCGACAAAACAATATGTTGGTTCTTTGAAAAGACTGACAAATTTTTTTCTAGACTGACCAAGAAGAATCATCTTAATAGATAAACTTTGAGAACAACAGTATTTTATACACTACCAGGGACAATAATTAACTCATCAGTGGCATTTTTTTTTCTTCTGTGTTAGGTAAATCCACCCTAAATAAGTTCAAAATCTGTGAAATTTGTAGTCTATCCCTAGTTAACTGTTCCCTTTGTTTGCTTTGGGAGGTCCCTTCCCCAATTTCAGGTCCATCACATACCTTTTTGTTTTTTTCCCATCCCATTATCAAAACAGAATAGATTTGAGATCAGTTATTTGCACTTTTGTTGACTGACAATTACTCTTTTACATTCATTCTTACAAAAGCATCGCTTTAAATAGCATTTATATTCTGTGTCTGAAGTACTATATTGTGAGAGAAAGAGGTTTTCCATAGTAACGACTATTACCACATTTTCACATGTAACGTGCCCAAGAAAATAATGCACCCGTGTGTATAATGCAGACAGTACACACAGGAGACTAATGCATGAGTGGGTTTGTGCAGTTTGCAAAAAGTGTATAACACACATTATTTGTACAAAAGGTAAGACTGAATATAGTGTCATCCATGATCTACTCAAACTAGTTCATTTCAATCTTTTTACTCAGAAAAATATAAAGTATATCAAATTGACTCAATTAAAAGAAAAAAAATCACGTGAAAGCTTAGATACCATTCAGAAAGACATTGGAATTAATTTTGTTGTTGTAGTGTTTATTTTGTATTTTTCAGGGCAAGATGACTAGAGACTGCTAGAAGCATCAGAAGGCAAATTTAAGAACAGTCACTGGCTGCTAGGTACCAACAGTCAGAAATGGAAAAGCTGGGTACCTGAGAATTGTTTTCACCAGAACCTGACCACAGGGTCCACCAAAGTGTGCCAGAGTGTCCTTGGGTTGGCTCCTCATTCATGAAGGGCATCACTGATGAGAGTCTTTTGATGTAACTACAAATAAAAACTAAAACTCACTGCCATCGAGTCAGATCCGACTCAGCAACCCTCCCTTGGGTTTCCAAGATGGCATTACTACGGAAGTAGATTGCCCAATCTTCCTTCCGGGGAGTGGTTGGGGGGTTTGAACTGCCAGCCTTCCGGTCAGCAGTCAAGTGCCTTAGGCACTACACCAACAGAGCTCCCAAAAAAAGGCTACATCTAAAGCCACTGGCATGTATGTGGTAAAGTACTAGTCTGTGAAGTGTAAATATTTAAATATATCACAATTTTGGTAATTACACTTTGCCATTTCTTCCTTTCTATATACAAGAATACAAAAAGGAAGAATCCAGGGTCTCTCTTTACCTATCAGAGGTTTTGCTTGATGTGGTCCAGGGCTAGATGCAGATCACACTATCCCAGCTCTAGTCCTTTCCCTCCCTGCCCCAAGACTCCAAAATGTACCATATTTGGTTCTGTTTTTAGGTGTACTTGCTGTGATTTTTATTTTTATTTAATTATTTTGTTATTATAACCTCTATTCAACACATCTACATCCCCTGAATACATACTTAGAACATTTGTATTATTTCTACTTCTAACTTAAGATATTTTTGCATCACATTGGGATTATGTTATTGAAGTCACTGGTTTTACAATAGTAACAATAACAGATAACATTTATTAAGCACTTTGTGCCAAACTGTATTTTACATAAATCATCTCATTCTGTCACCTCTAACTGTAACTAAATATATGCTCAAATTTGCAAGCAGCACTTAAAATTAATTAAAATAAGAATATTGTCATCTTTGAAAGAAATGTTTTAACATACTGAAGAAATGAAACTGATAGCATAAAATATTTCAATTCTTACAAAGTGTACAGCATTAAATTAATACATGATATTAAATTTATATTCTTATTCATGAAAAATAGAGCTATTCCTGGTACCGTCTACCCATCTTCTTTCTATCTTATTTATTTCTTATATCTTTCCCAAGTTCATAGAAATCTCAGTTCCTAATATGTCAACTAAATACAATGAGAAGATTCAAATATTCAATTAAATTCTTTAAGAGAGTAATATGTAAAGTATTATGCTATCGCATTAACTCCCAAAATGTCCATGACAAATAAGCCAACATTTATTGTGCTGTAAGTACTGAAAAACAACATTAGACATCTTTATTAACCCTTCACATTGCATTTTGAAGTTCTATGTTCTCTTTCACCAAAACTCTTACTACCAAGAATTATACTATTCACTGAATGAGTGAACTTTCTGTTAGAGACAGAAAAAAAAGGATCACTAATGCAGGGAATGTTTTTTTGCTGCTCAATATTAATATGTGCTATATATTTATTTGCATATTAACAGATCTGAATACTAGTCTAATTCCTTCTACATATAATCAATACACACTACAGTATGTGGAAAAATATGAGTAGTAATGGCAGGCACATGGATATATAATATAGAGTTTCTTTGAATGTACAGCCATTTCTAGTATTTCATCAGCACGTGTGTGCACGTAACTGTCAACGACGTCCATCAAGGCTGGATTCAATGAAGATAGACAGTGTAGACTTTGAAGAACCAAAGAGGCAGCTTAAAAGTTTCTGTTTCTCATCCAAGGATACTACAGGGCCACTGTCTTCCTCCTTTAGGCAGAAAGAACAAATCAGTTATGTCACTGACATTCCTCTACAGCAGAGTGGAAAGTCCTTCTACAGATCAGGTAGAGACATTAAAACTAAAATTTCATGATAGGAAAATGTGAACGTTTATAAATAAATGTCTAATAAAAAGCTTTTATTATTTTTAAAATTTATTTTATATATAATGTTATCTATTTATCTATTATTATATTTTTATTATGTATAATAATCCAGATGGGATAGTAAAATGCTTCTAATTTCCTAATTACTTAACAATTCTATTAAATAAACATAGAGTAATACATGAAATAATATCACTTTTTGGGATAATGAGTAACATATTTCTATTTATGAAAATGATACCAGCTAACATTTTAGTTCTATAAATCGCTTTCATGTTGCCAACTGATACTCTCGTACTACTGGACAATGTAACCTGGCCCAATATTTTGGGCAGTAAATAGCTATTCAAATTTCGAATATACACACTATTTTTGACCAGATTTGTACTTCCAAGAACTTGTCAGGTAGATATAATCATCCAGTTATAGATATTTTTTGTGTAACAATATTCACTGCCACAAAAAAACTAGAAACAAACTAAATGGCTTTCCTTCCTTAATAAATTTAAGGATACAATGGAATATTTAACAACATCCACCTATGGTTGGGGGGTGTATACATATATCTACATACATACATCTACAGTTTAAATTGTGTAATATGTTAGAAAATACTTGTAATGCTGGAGTATATATTTCCAAATACTATTTCAAGTAAACTAGTAAGCCATGATCAAAAATCTTTAGTCTAATAGTTTAAAATTATACTACAAAGATATTATTTCAAAGGTAACGTAGGACACTGATTGCAAAAACGGCAAGGAGGCCACATGTTCTGACCTCCTCTAACCCTACAAGGGGAAGACAGGATTACCAGCAGTAACCCAAGGCCTATTACTGCAAGGCCAGACATGCTGCCTCCCTCCAGCCCTTTCACCAACCGTTCCTCCCAAAGCACCCACCACCTCTCTCCTGGGTTCGATAATTCACTGCAGTGGCCACACAGAACTCACAGATTATGGGGTTTATTAGGGAAGCACCAGGCTACAACTCAAGTTCAGGAAGAACGCTCAGTCTCTCTCCCAGCCCACCGTCCCTCAACCAAAAGTCTCTCTCAGTCTCTTTCCCAGCAGTGCTGGTCCCTTGGTGTCTCACTCAGCGATGCGTGTCTCTTGCATCTCTTTCCCAGCAGCACGTGTCTCTTTCAGGGGCTCGTGTCTCTTTTGGCAGCACGTTTTCCTCAACCAGCAGTCAGAGAGAGTTCTGCTTCCAGGAGGCCTCCTTTTGAGCCCGGAAGGGTGGTCAAACTAGCCAATCACAGCATCAGAACTCTAAGCACGTGAGAGAGAGTGGGCACCTCCCAGAACATTGTATTGTGCCACTCCCAACAGAAATAACCCAGGTGGATAGCTTCAGCAATCAGGGGCTGCTCAGTTGCTCATAGAAAATCCCACCTTGGAGTTTACAAAGACTTATGGGTAGAAAAGCCACACTAAGTAATTTACTACACCGCACTGATCATGTACATATTTTTAAATTATAAAACAATAAATCATAAATCAAAATGAGTGGCATGAAACCAACTAGTGTTCAAATTGTAAAATCATAGCACTTCAGAGCTGAAAGGAGCCTAAAGGCAACAATGTACAAATTTTCTGCAAAAAGTAGTTCCAAAAATGTGTTCCACCTAACGCTAGAAATCAGGTTAAAAAAAATCCATGTTAAAAAATTAGGAGAAACTCTGCCTAAATTTAATAAAATATGGTTCTTTAATTGAAATCTAAGAGCCTCTAATACACTAATTGATGTGCACTGTAAAAACTCCCAAATAAGGATAATATACCCAAGATTCTCCAAATTTATTTAGACAGTCACCTCTTGTTAATAAACATTATGATAAACCAATGCTCTACAGAATTCATTTTGGGAAAGATTGGTCTAGACATATATACTCCACATTTATGAAAGTAATGAAATTTCATTTTAAGAATATGTCCTACCATACTGAAACATAAACTACCATTCTCTAAAACATCAGTTAAATAAAAGATAGCTAAATATACAGTCACCCTAATCTTACAAGGTCAGAGTTGTCCAAAGTGGAACAATTTTAACATATAGCTACATCCATAGCACAAGAGATGCACATCATCATTTTTGAAGCTCTAAGTGCTTGCTTCAGAATGTTCACAGTAAAAATGAATTCCAATTTATTTGAGTGTGGAATTTGCTGGTGAAACTGGGTACTTATGCTACTAAAACATTCTTCACAGAGGAAACTAAAAAATGATACTATCTTATGCTTATGCAGCTTTTTTCTCCTTTGTAGTAGAAAGGAAAAAAAGAAAAACAAAGTCACCTTCCAATGCCACAGCACTCAGGATAATGTCACATTATCAGCTAGCTGATGCCATTCAGTATTATGCCAATTCATGGCAACTCCATCTTCATCAAAGTGGACTCAGACTTCCAATCTTTTAGTTAGCAGTAGAGTGCATTAACTGGTTTGCACCACCCAGGGACTTCTATCTTTACATTAAGGAAAAAAAAAAAAAAAAAAACTCACTGCCACTGAGTCAATTCTGACTCATAGCAACCCCCATTGGGTTTCCAAGGCTATAAATCTTTATGGAAGTAGATTGTCTCATCTTCCTCCTATGGAGTAGCTGGTGGTGAGCTTGAACTGTTGACCTGGTTAGCAGCCAAGTGCTTTACCTACTATACCACCAGCGCTCCTTAAAAATAACTCACTGCTAATGAGTCAATTCCAACCCACAGTGACCCCCCCATTGGGTTTCCCAGGCTGTAAATCATTATGGAAGTAGATTGCCTCATCTTCCTCCTGTGGAGCAGCTGGTGGGTTTGAACCACTGACTTGGTTAGCAGCCAAATGCCCTACCCACTTTGCCACCAGAGCTCCTTCTCTTAACATTAGTGTTGTCAGGTGCTATCTAGTTGGCTGATCATAGCGACCCTAAGTATGTAGTGACCCTAACAGAATGTAACATTGCCTGGTCCTGTGCTAGCTTTACTATCCTTGCTATACCTGAGCTCATCGTCGCAACTACTACAGATACCAGATTAACTACAAAAATGTCAACTTATCACAAGCTAGGTCATGAGATTTAGAGACTCAAGTTCAAATACCTCCTTTGCCACTAAGTTGCTATAACATTTCAGGCAATTTACTTACCTTTTCTGTCCCAGATAACATTGACCCATAGTTTGTGTGAGAATTAAATATGACAAAAGATATAATGTCCTTAGCATAGTCCCTCCCAAGATGATTTCAGGTGACCATAAATATATCTCACTAGTCAGAAATTATACTGTAAATCTTGTACCCCAACACAAAGGTGAAGTATGGCCTATTATTTTCTATGCATGGGTGTGAAATGGTCTTTTCAGCATTTCAGAGCAAGTTTTAATGGGATGGAATCACATTTAGTCTCATCTGCACTGTGTTTCCAAAGGCCTATTACAATATTTAGTCCAAAGCAAACATTCCAAGAAAAAGAGAGAGAGTATGCATGTGGGTGTGGGTGCTTAGATTCATGCATTAAAAAGTACAATAAATGAAATGTCTAATTGGCAAAGGTCATGTCATATATATATTTACAACAATTAAAAAAGTATATCAAAATGACAGCAGCAACTTTTTTTGGATTTCAATTTATTGTTTTCTATTTGTATCAAAATTATACATGTACACAGTATAAAGAAGGCGCTCTGGTGGAGTAATGCTTAAGGCATTTGACTGCTAACCAGAAGGGTGGCTGTTCAAACCCACCAGCCACTCCTCGGAAGGAAGACTGGGCAATTTACTTCCATAGAGACACCGCTTCAGAAACCCAACGTGGGGTCACTATGATTTGGAACCGACTCGATGGCAGTGAGGTTGGTTTACAGTTTCAGTTTAGTATAAAGAGTTAAATGGTTCTAAAAAGTTTATTGTGAAAACTATCAGTCTCCTGTCCCACTTGTCACCATTTCCTCCTCCTTGAATCTTTTGATTATTTTGATCTTAATTATTAAGACCAGAGCACTAAACAGCCTGACTGTGTTGCTATCTTTCACTTTTCTGCTGTAGTATTATCCATTGATTTTCTCCATGGAGAATCAAGACTTGATCTTCTTTCCTCCTGTCAGCACCCCTCCCCCACACATGCATGCACACACACATACACACACACACACTACCCTACACACCCTTTCCCATCACCTCCTCTTCCTAATATAGTTACATAATAATTTTGGTTGGTTCGTATGGATCAGTTTCTACTATGATGATGTAAATGTTATTTAGAGCTGAATAATGTATATTAATATATCACTACTTTTTTATTCCTGCAAGTTTTTTTTCCCTGATGTTAACACATGACTTGGCTTTTTCCTCCTTAGTTTTCTCTGTATTTGTAATTAATTCAATCCAAAACTACTTACCAATTGCCTGACTCTCCTATCAAGGAGTTAAGTCATACATTTCATCTTCTTGGAGAAAGCTCTTATAGACCCTTTTCTACTACTCACATCTGGACAGACTGCCCTTTCTGCCTGTGATCACAATTTGCCATCACTCTGTGGACTCCCTTTGCCCTGCTCCTTTGTTGGATCTCCTGTTGACTGGCTCTCACATCTTCTCTCTAGCTTTATTACTTTATTTTGGTGATCCACAACTACCTGAGAAAGGGTTCATGGGAAATAAATTTTCAGCGAGCTTATATGTGAAAATGACTATTCCAATGACACACATTTGGTGGAAAGTTTGATGGGGTTTAGAATTTTAGGTGGATTTTTAATTTCCAAAAATAATTCTGAAAGTTATAGTATTGCTGTTGAGAAATCTTATGCCATTCTAATTCCTGGTCCTTCAATGTTGACCTGGTCTTTTTTTTTTTTTTCTTCTTCTTCTTCTTTTTTGTAGTCTCTCTCTGGGTTCTGAAATTTTACAATGATTGTACCTTGTTGTGAGTATATTTTCATCTAGTACTGTGGCAAGTCAGTGAGTCCTTTTAATCTGGAAATTTATGTCCTTAAGTCCTGAGAAAATGTTGAATGATTATGTTGCTGGATTCTTCTCTTCTGTTTCCTCTTTTCTCTGTTTGTTGTTGTTGTTGTTGTTGTTGTTGTTGTTCTTAGATAATGGACCTCCTAGACTGGTCCTCTAACCTTCTTATTTTCTCCTAGTTTCCATTGTTTTGCCCTTTGCTGTACTTTCAAAGAAATGGCTTCAAATTAATTTCTGAATCTTCCTGGTTTCAGTTTCCAAAATCTCTATTTTGTTTTTTAAATAAATAAATAAATAAATAATAATAGCATCCTTGTTCTTGTTTCATGGTTGCAATTTCTTTTCTTACCTCTCTGAAGATATAAATGATTACTTTATTGATGTTTTCCTCTGCTTGCAGAGTTTTTGCTTAACTTGCCTTTTTTGGTTTGAGTTCTTTCGTATAAAAGCCTTTCTTCAAATATCTTTACTCCTATTTAGGAGTGGGGCACAATAACAATAATAATAACCCAGAGTGGAAGACTTCAGTGCACAGGGTTTACTATGCCTTCACCACAAGATGAGTAGAATGAGCCATTTCACTAGGGAACTCCTGTTTTGATCAGGTTCTCCAAAGAGGATCCCTCCAGCCACCTGTCTGGAGAGTGGAGGCCTTTCTGCCATTATACTGGAGACCAAGTTGGGGGAGAGAGAACATGAAGTCTGCGGATGCTTATTTAACCACCCTATTTTCTGTGAGATATCCTGATTCTCAATGGGGCCTATGTTGCCTAGCCCAGAGACTCAATGGTTACCATCTTCAGAGATGGAGTATCTCCAGGTGTTCTCCAGGGATTGGGAGGGGATTGGGAGACATAACTGCTTCTTAAACAGTTTTCAGCCAAAACAAACAGTTTGTTTTATCCTCCTTTCTGTTGCCACCAGTTCCTGGGACTTTGAGGGATTCTGTCACATAAATAGAGTTGTGTCACACATCTGCTAAATCCATTACCATACAACCATCTGTTTCCAGCTTCTAAAATATTGTTGTTATTGTCACCTCCCTTGTTTTCTCTAACCTTGTGGATTTGCACATTAAAAGGAAAAAAAAAAAAAAACCTTCACTATTATTTTAGTGGAGTTTATGGAGGAAACAAAATCATCTAAAGTTTCTACAATAAATAGTACTACTTCATAATCAGGATATAATTTCCTAAGAAAATGACACTTTGGGTATGCTAAGGTAATTAGGTAACTTTCTCCCCTTTGGGACTTTCTCCAAATCACTATTTATCTACAGCTAAGTAACATGAAAGCTTTAATGAAAAGGGAAAATTTCTATTATACAATGATCATTGTTGTTCATAATGATGACCTTGAAGTACAGCGATATCCTAGAGTCTTCTAATTCATCAGCTATTTCAATATAATTATAACACATGCTGTCTTTTACGTGACTATTTCTGAACCTGAAATTATCTTCTTTGAAGAACCCCTAGGGATCAAATGCAAATCAAATCAGTACTGGAGGATTTCCTGAAAAGCTACCAAAAATAAAAAAGCATGTGTGCACACACATCCTACTTACTATTTCTCAAAGCCTGGTGCAGGTCACAGCACTGACATGATTTCCAGAAGTTTGGTTTAGCTAATGCATAACCCATTAAAGCAGCCCTTTACAAGTATAATATTTCATTGTAAAACCTCCAAAATAATAGAGAGATGATTTAAAAAATAAATAAATAACATGTCTCTGTTAGTCTCTCTCTCTTTATCTCTCTCTCTGTCTCTGTCTCTCAATGACCTCTTTCCCCTCTTCACTAGTAGAGCACTTTCTCAGGGCCAGTTCATGGGGTACCTTGATTTGGAGTTAGTTGTGAGCCTGATTTACCCCTGGGAAGAAGCTGTCTGCCCTGCAGGAGAGAGTCTATGTCTGCTTATTTTTATACACAAAATAGAGGATTAAAATTAATATCCTTCCCATTATAAGCAAGGCCATATTGCCACCTTTTTTCCCCAACATACTCACTGATAATAGGATCAGGTCATAAACAAGGGAAATAGAGAAAGGATAAAGAATAAGAAAAAGGTCAAGAGTGTCACAAATGCTTTTGAAGATTCAAAACAAAGACAGCAGGAAAGATGCCAGTGGATTTGGAAAAAGGAATCCAAGCAAAATAGAAATAAGGAAAGGGCATTGGAGATCACTGCTAATTTTTTACATTATTCAGGAAGTTCTATCTGGTACAATTAAATAAGAAATGTCAAAATTAGGAAGGAGGAGACATTATTGTCATTACTTACAGATGCTCTCATTGTCTATCTAAAAAACCTAAATAATTCAACTGAAATGTTGTAGGAAACCATATGAAACTTTAGTAAGAAGGCTAGGGGCAAACCTAATCAATTATTTGTCAAATGAAAAAATATTAACTAATGTAAAAACATAATGGTAAAAGACATGAATCAAAATCAATAATGATAATCCTACTAATAATAACAATAGTTCACATTTATTGAATGTTAACCCTCTGCTCAGCACTGTACTACACATTTTACATCTAATTTAATCCTCACAACATCTCTAGGAGGCATGATTCTTAGAATCTCCACTTCATAGATGAGAAAACCAAGACTGGAAGAATATCAATAATTTGCCCAACGAGTGGAGTAGCCACTGGAGGTGTCATGGTGCCAGGCAAGCCATGTTCCAGCCTGACTCCTCAGCCCACTCACAAAGCCCAGAGCAAATGAGTGAGAAGAGAGGACTAAAAAACATATGAAGGAAATAAAAAGATTTAACAAACATAGATCTATTCTTTGGTAGATTAAATATGATAAAGACATCAATTCTCTTTAAATTACTCTATAAAGTGAATGAAAATTCAAATGAAACATTGTAACAGGATTCTTTTATTTTTTTTCTTTTTCTCCTTCACACTTTTTTTTCTTCCCTCCTTTCTCTTTATTTTTATCCTTCTGATAAAATTATTCTACAGTTTAACCAGAAGAATTAAACATAAAAATAGGCAGAAAAATTCTGCAGAAAAGTATAGTAAGGAATCTGTCTTACCAAATGTTGAAATATACACAATGCCACAAACACTGTGGCCTATGCTAATGAATAGACAGATTAATGGAACAGACTGATCTATTCACAGGACTTAATGTAAAGGAGTCAATTTTAATCAGATTGGCAAAGGTGAAAAACAACTGAAAAATCTCAATGCTGGTGAAAGCAACTGGAGTGTGTAGTTTGACTCATTATTAATGGGAACCTATACTCTGGTAGCATAGTGCCTAAGGCACTTGACTGCTCACCAGAAGGCTGGCGGTTCAAACCCACCAGCCACTCCTCAGAAGGAAGGTTGGGCAGTCCTACTTCCGTAGTGATACTGCCTCAGAAACCCAAGGAGGGGTCGCTATGAGTCGGGGCCGACTTGATGGCAAACAACAACAACAACAACATACTGATACAACCCTTGGGGAGAGCAATTTAGATATATATGTAAAAAATATGTACAGTATATATGTATATGTATGTAAATTTCTCTCTCCAAGAGTTGTATATGTATATACACACACACACACACATATATATATATATAAATATATAAATTCTAATGAAAACTTTCTAATATTCTAGTACCTAGTATTCTCATTTAACATAGTGGCTAAGGCACTTGACTGCTAACCAGAAGGCTGGTGGTTCAAACCCACCAGCCACTCCTCGGAAGAAAGATGGGGCAATCTACTTCCGAAGTGATACTGCCTTGGAAACCCAAGGAGGGGTCGCTATGAGTCGGGTCCAACTCGACAGCACATAACAACACCAACAACAACAGTATCCTCATTACTACATTTTTTTTTAAGGAAAAAGGTATATTAGTAAATTATAATGCTGTTGATTATAGGAAGACATTAGGAATAACCTAAATGTAGTTTTCATTCATTAACTGATTTTTGGGAGTAGATTGCCAGGCCTTTCTTCCTGGTCTATCTTAGGCTGGAAGCACCAGTGAAACCTATTCAACATCATAACAACACACAAGCCTCCACTGACAGCCAGGTAGTGGCTGCATATTAGGTTCATATAACAGAACCCAGGTCTCTTGCATGGTAGATAGGAATTCAACCATTGAACCACCAATGCCTCTGAAATTAACAAGTGCAGCCAGTTAAAAGTATGACATATATCTATTCAATAACATTAAAAAAAAATTATTACCAGGAAGATAGAAAAACAGCAACATAGTATAATCTCATAAAGAATACTATAGTGATATCACCTCGGAAACCCAAGAAGGGGTAGCTATGAGTCAGATCCAACTCAACGCTAGTGGGTTTATGAAATATATATATAAAGAGAGATCAAACAGACAAAACTAATAATAAAGGTAACATTTATTGAATATTTATACTATGGACCAAAAACACATTAAGCACTTTAATTGGTTTATCTCACTGTATCTTCACAGACAACTAATGAGTTTTCTTTTAAGTGATAAAAAAGAGATTCAAGGACGTTAGTTACTTTTTCAAGGCCATGCACTGATCAGTGGTGGACACTCAGTGGGAGCCCCAGCTGTTCCCACAGGGCTGTGGTGCCTGCTGCTCTCCATAGTCCCAGTGCTGGGGATGCTCTCATTGAAGGAAGTGCTGAGGGGGTTCTGCTTTCTTCTTCATTTTATTCTGTCTTGTTTGAATTTTCTACATGAACATGTATTATATTTGTAAAAAACGAAACAGAGCAAACAGAGAAAGAAATCAGAAATGGCCTTTGCTCCTGATTTCAATGGGTAGAGGGGGAAAAAAAAGTTCAATAAATCGAAGAGGAAAAAGGAGATGACAGAGGTGGAAAGTATACTGCATGATTGATGACAAATGACAAAAACATCTTAAACGATGTATTCAATCAGTTGTTGTTGTTGTTATGTGCCGTCGAGTCGGCCCCGACTCATAGCGACCCCTCCTTGGGTTTCCGAGGCAGTATCACTACGGAAGTAGGATTGCCCAACCTTCCTTCCGAGGAGTGGTGTGAGCATAAATTTGCTAACCCTTAGAGAGGTTACATTAGCAATATGATACTTAAAATATGCATATCATTTTCCCTCTAGAAATCTCACTCCTAGGAATTTATCTAAAAGAGATGAGGAGACAAAGATATAAAAGGTTGTTCATAACTTTTTGCTGTTTGTTATTTTGAAATGTGATTCTTAATGGTTATGAGCTTGGGCAAGTTACTCAATTCCTCTCAGCCTCAGTTTATCTCTAGAAAAGAAATAAATGATGAGCCTCACAGAATTGTTGAGTTTTAAATGAGATAAAATATAGCGTTAGTTCCATCAACAGATGAGTGAATAAACAAAATAAAGTATATGCATACCATGGAATATAACTCAGCCATAAAGAGAAAAAAGTCCTGATACATGCTATGACATGGGTAAACCTTGAGAACACTGTAACTGAAATAAATGAGACACAAATGGACAAGTATTACATGATCCCATTTACATGAAATACTTAGAATAGGCAAATATATGACACTAAAATCTATTAGTGGTTACCAGGTTGCTTAGAGGTAGGGAATGGGGAGTAACTGTTTACAGGGTATTGAGTTTCTATTTGGAGTGATAAAAAAACTTTTAGAAATAGGTAGTAATGATAGTTGATCCCATTACATGAAATATGATCTCATTTACATGAAATATTTACAATAGGCAAATGCATAGATACTAAAGTTTATTAGTGGTTACCAGGTTGCCTAAAGATGGGGAATGGAGGAGTAACTGTTTACAGTTGCTATTTGGAGTGATAAAAAATTTTTAGAAACAGGTAGTAACGATAGTTGCACAACATGGTGAATGTAAGTAATGTCACTGAATTATACACTTAAAAATGGTTAAAATGGCAAATTTTATGTTATATATATTTTTCAAAAAAAATGAAGTATTATTTTTCTTCCTTCTCATCACTCACTACTATGTATAGCTTAAATGAATATAACAATTTTGGTCAGAATTCCAAGATAAACCACATAGCTCAGTAATTTCTACATTATTATGCACTGTAGTATCGTAAAACATTAAACTTTTAAAGTTCTTCAGATCCTGTAATAACATTAATCTACAAGTGAATGCACATATAAACAGGCAAGCTGATCAGGGGTAAGAAGATGAATGGGACAACACCTATGGATACATACACAGGTTTGACAGAGGATACTCCTACACATGTATTTATATGTGCTACAAATATAGTCATGAATATAGTACAGCATACAGGGAGCATAGTTATGAAAACTTCTTAGCCATAACCAAACCCCTTAAGGGAATGAGTCACTGGGCACGGGGACTCAGGACCATAGTCTCAGGAGACACTAAGATCAACTGGCATAATATAGTCCACAAAGATAATGTTCTATATTCTACTTTGGTGAGTAGCAAGTGGGGTCTTAAAAGTTTGTGAGCAGCCATCTAAGGTGTAACTATTGTTCCTTCCCCATCCAAAGCAAAGAAGAGTGAAGAAAATCAAAGATACAAGAAAACAATTATTCCAAAGGACTAATGGGCCATGTGAACCACAGCCTCCTTGACCCTGACATCAGAAGAACTAGATGGTACCTAGCTACCACTTCTTACCACTCTGAAAAGAATCACAATAGGAGGTGCCAGATAGATGGGGAGAAAAATGTGGAACAGAGCTCAAAGTCATAAAACACACCTGGCTTACTGATCTGATGGAAAGTGGTCAAACCCCTGAAATTATTGCCCTTAGACACCCTTCAAGTCGGGGAATGAACTCAGCACTGTGGCTCAACTTTCAGGCAAATAATAAGCCTATAAGTTGAACAATAACAGCAAAGAGATATACAATCAGCCATACAAGATCAAAAGGGCAGCATTTGCCAGAGATAAAACTAAGAAGGCATGAAGGAATAGGAAAGAAGGATGAAAGGAAACAGCAAACACAGGGAGGAAGTGGAAAAAGTGCTGTTACATCGTGGGGGTTGCAATGAATGTCACAAAACAAAAGGTATATGAATTGTTGAATCAAAAACCAATTTGCTATATAAACCTTCACCCAAATCACAATTTAAAAGAGAGAGAGAAGAGGGAGAATTTTGTTTAAAAAAAGAAAGAAGTTCTTCAGAAGTAAACCTATGCCATGATACTTTGACACTTTCTCAATCTCAATTAGCACTAAACTAATTAACCAAACTGTTTTACACAGTACAGTGAATCACATTTTTCTTCCTTCTTCCCTAATCCCTTGTGTGTAGTAAGGGTGATTGAGTATCTAATTACTTCTTAATTGAATGCACATATTATACATTTTTCACTAGTTAAAGCTTAATGCTTTTAGTCCAGAAATCAAAGTCAGTGAAATTAAGTTGAATTGGGATTTGGTAACTATTATAGTGAGAGAAGGTTTGTATTATGTCTAATTATAAGTAAATGTGGGTTTTAGCATTATTTCCTATGGACATATTTCAGGTATAGGAATGTGCCATAAATGACTAATTTCAAAGATTAATAATATTATTATTCATATTTACAGTCTTTATTCCTCATTATAGTGATTTCATTGCTGGGACCCATTAAATATAATCATATTTTAAAGAAAAGACACCATTAGAGAATCACTGACTGTACCCATACTAACTTCAAAGTGAATATTCACATCTGTGAAAAAGTAAATGAGTTTTTCAGTAGCATAAAAAGCAAAGGAATTCTAACAGGCTGCTAACAAAAAGAAAACATAAATCTTGGGATACCTGGAGCATAACAAAGTTATAACATTACTCAAAAATATTTGTTTCCAGCAAATGGTAAAAATAATGCTATCAAAATGTCATTCCAATTCAGTTAACATTTTATAGGTAGAGAAGGTCATAAGGTTGCTTTTGTTTTCTTTTTACACTATGTGGGTTGTTGTCGTTGTTGTTATGTGCCGATGAGTTGGACCCGACTCATAGGGACCCCTCCTTGGGTTTCCCAGGCAGTATCACTACAGAAGTAGATTGCCCCATCTTCCTTCCTAGGAGTGGTTGGTGGGTTTGAACCACCAGCCTTCTGGTTAGCAGTCAAGTGCCTTAGGCACTATGCTACCAGAGCTCCTGACACTATGTGGGAGTACAGAAAAAAGTCTGTTTGCTTTTTTTTTCCTAGATATGGGGAGTAATTTAGACTAATTTAGTTGAAAACTTCTAAATTAAAGAACGTCTTAAGATCCATTTAAACTGTATGTTCTAAGATACTCTGAAAACATTTTCTGTAGACAAATCTGAAAGACCTTCATGAGTCTCTAAAAGAGCAACAAAAATTCAGAAATTTGGAAGAGGTCTGAAAATGTAAAACAAACTCATCCACAAACAAAGTGGTTTTATTGTTTTAGTAATTATTTCATTTTGGGAATGTGCTAATTAATAGCAAACTTCCTGATTGAAGAAACCTCCATATTATCTATCAAGTATTTCAAATTTTGTCTAAGACATTATATTATTTTAGCTTTGTATGTTATAAAAACAATTTTTAAAATTTTTATCGTGGTAAAACATATATGACCCAAAAAAGTACTATTTTAACCATTTTTAAAGTGTTCAAGTGAATGACATTAATTACACTCACCACATTGTGTGACCATCACCACTATCCATTTCCAAAACTTTGTCATCAGCCCAAACAGAAACTTATTCCCTCTCCTTCAGCCACTAGTGACTCCTAATTTTGGTGCATACATAACAACAACAGCAACATGCATTTGTCAACTCTACACATTTCATTTAAGTTTAAATCATACTGTATCTATCCTTTTGTGTCTTATTTCACTCAATAGGTCCCTGGGTGGGGCAAATGGTTTGTGCTCATCTATTAACCTGAAGTTTGGCAATTTGAATCCACCAAGCAGCACCATGGAAGTAAGTCCTAGCGATCCGCTTCCATAACAAATTACAGCCAAGGAAACCCTATGGAATAGTTCTACTTTGTAACACATTGGGGTCACATGAGGCAAAATTAAATCAATAGCAACAGATTTTTTTTTTTCAATTTCACCCAGCATAATACTTTCAAGGTTCATCTATGTCATCACATGGATCAGAACTTCATTTTTCTTTATGGCTGAATAATATTTCATTGTCTGAATATAGATTTTGTTAATCCATTTATCTGTTGATGAACACTTGAGTCATTTCTACCTTTTGGCTACTGTGAACAATGTTGTAATGAACACTGATATACAAGTATGTGGTTGAGCCTCTGCTTTCAAGTCTTTTGGAAATATACCTAGGAGTGGTTCATATAGAAACTCTGTTTATCTTTTTGAGGAACCACTGGCAATGTATGAGGGTTCCAATTATCCATATCCTTATGAATTTTCCACTTTTACTGTTAACAGATAGGCTATTGAATGTGAAGTTGTAATTTTTATTTACATTTCCTTAATGACTAATGACTTTGAGCATCAAAACAAGTTTTAACTGGAATGTGTGTTTAGTAAAAACTGAAGTATCCAAAAAATGAAGCAGGCCTTATGTACCAACATGAAAATATCAACAAGACCTATATAGTTAAAGGAAAATTTTTGTGTATGGTATACTTTTGTTGTTATTTAAAAATAGTTTCTCACCCTGATGAGGTTCATGTCAGTATCTACCTTGATCAAACATGGTCTCTCTTCTAACATACTTCAGATGGCTTCTGTCCCTAATGATGGGGTCCAAGGTAAGTTCCATCCATACCCCTGTGCTATAATCCTTTCCTCAGTCTCACGCCAGTTCATTCCATTCTGACACATCAGATTCTTCAGGGATTGCTATATACCATCAAGATTATAATTATCATATGATGAGATAAAAATATTAGCAAAAGTATAGATCAAAGGACTTTAGTCATTTCATCATGTTTCTCTTATTTCCTTCATAATTGTTAACATCTAGCTACTTCTTAGTAGATCTAATCCAGGTCAATTTTCCAAAGTCCATTTTCAAAAACTCTGTGTCTTAATAGCTGAGACATTTGAATCAGATGCCAAAAATGTTACCTTACATTGCACATGGCAATAACAAACTGCAATATATCCACTACCCTCATCCCCAAATTACATTGCCAGGCATATAACTCCTTCCCACTGTGATACAGATTTCTCAACACTCTCCAGACAGCTTCCAGACTAAAATGGACTAGGAAGAAAGGCCTAGAGATCTACTTCTGAAAATCAATCAATGAAAACCTTATGGATCACAATGGACCAATCTATAACCAATCATGGGAATGCTTCATTCCATTGTGCATGGGGTCACCAAAAGTCTGGGTCCAACTTGGTGACAGCTAATAAGAAAAGAATTCATGAAGCCTATAGAGCTCTGGTGGTGCCCTGCCTAAGGCGTGTGACTGCTAATCAAAAGGTTGGTGGTTCAAACACACCAGTCTCCATGGAAGAGAGATGGGGCAATCTACTTCCATAAAGATTTACTGCCCTGGAAACCCAATGGAGGTTGCTATGAGTCAGAATTGACTCAATGGCAGTAGGTCTGGTTGGTTTACAGAGGATGCAGAAAAAAGTGCTAACAGAAAGGCAAAGAAAATTCTGTTACAAATACTAAAGAGTGTGGCAAGAAGAAAGTCATTGTCAAATGCCAATGAGAGGTCAAGTAAATTGAGTTCTGAAAATAAATCCTTGTAATTTACTGCCCATGAGACAGTATTTTTGAGGAAAGAAAAATGAATACTCATTCCATCACTGGATTATATATCAATAAAATATTTAAAATATGTAAAAGTCAATATACAAACTGTTACACTGTATTCACAATTTGCAAATAATTCAAAGTATGAAAGTTCATAGAAGAAAGTAAGCATTTTAACTGGCAAATATTTACTATGTGCAAGGTACTAGATTAGGTTTAGGGAGCTCTGATGGTGTAGTGTCTAAGGCATTTGACTGCTAACCAGAAGGCTGGCAGTACAAACCCACCAGCCACTCCTCAGAAGGAAGACTGGACAATCTACTTCTGAAGAGATTGTTGTTTGTTGTTGTTGTTGTTATATGGCATCGAGTCAGACCCAACTCATAGTGACCCCTCCTTGGGTTTCTGAGGAAGTATCACTATGGAAGTAGATTGCCCAACCTTCCTTCTGAGGAGTAGCTGGTGGGTTTGAACTGCCAGCCTTCTGGTTAGCAGTCAAGTGCCTTAAGCACTATGCTACCAGAACTCCCAGATACCGCCTCAGAAATCCAAGGAGGGTTCACTATGAGTCAGAATCGACTTGACGGCATGGAGGTTTTTTTTTTTTTTTTTTTTAGATTAGGTTCTAAATTGGTCAGGTAAGTTTTACTTCATTATTTTCTACCTAGTAACTTTAAATTTCATACTTTACTTTAATGAAACTATAACTACCTCTTGGAAAGCTATTACGACAGACAGAATTTAGTGATATGAGGAAATAAATGTATGTGTGTGTATATTTGTAAGGAATTGTGTGAGTGATCTGTTTACATCATTTTATCAGTTCTGTAGTTTAGTAGCTTTACATACTTGAGGAAGTCAATTATTAATTTTCTGGACATTAGTTTCTTTATTGATAAAATGTCTAAAAACAATTCCCATCTTGAAGAGTAGTTTAGAGGTAAAGTGAAATAATTTAAGTATACTACCCAGCATCCACTCCTCAGAAGGAAGGTTGGGCAATCCTACTTCCGTAGTGATACTGCCTCGGAAACCCAAGGAGGGGTCGCTATGAGTCAGGGCTGACTCGACGGCAAATAACAACAACAACAACAACCCAGCATAGTACCTAGCTCAAAATATCATTTACAAATTATTACTATTGAAAGGTTGTCATGAAGGGGTTGTTAGCCTTTAGCACAATTGTACAATAACGAAAAACCCTTTGATATACTTGTTTTGCACTGTCTGATATAGTGCCACCCAGTGTTAGTACATGCTGGGATCTGGCCCTCCATATCCAAAGAGGATGTAGAGAAGGTTTGGGATATTGTGGGCTTGGGTTCCACACCTGCTAGGCTCTGCCAGGCCTCCCTACTCCAAGATTAGAATGAACGGTTGGATAGCCAAACATTCACAAACATTTTCTGCATCCTTGTATTGCTCTCTGGTCAAATTTGTAAAATGCTTTACACTATACCCATGGAAGGAAAAGAGGGCAAACTACTTCCATAAAGTTTTACCACCTCAGAAAACACTGTAAGTTGGAATTGACTCGATGGTAGTGAGTCTGTTTTTTTGGTCGGTACACTATATACCCTATTCTCTTGCATTCATATAGGAACCTGGTATGTCAAAGGCTCTGAAGTCTTCATGAAGAAAATCTGCTTAAGCCATATTTGAGCATAAAACCCTTTTGTATGAACTAGTTCATCACAAGATACATTTTATAAAATACTGGGTTAAGACATCATTTCCTCATCTGACCCCTGAACTATGTATATGAGACACTTAAGATTGATGGCCCTATAACTCACTGAGATATTAATTGTGAATAAGAGAATATCCTATTCAACAGTTTGACTATATGGCACTACTTACCTTGTTTTTTGGGAGCTGTGGTGGTGTAGTGCCTAAGGCATCTGACTGCTAACCAGAAGGCTGGCAGTTCAAACCCACCAGCGATTCCTCAGAAGGAAGATTTGGCAATCTAATTCTGTAGAGATACTGCATCAGAAACCCAAGGAGGGGTGGCTATTGCACTACACTTGTGGTAACATGCTTAGGATATCAGAATTCAACAGTTGAGCAAGTATTTACTAAGAATCTACCATGTTTCCAACACCACATAACGTGCCTCAAAAACAACTGGTATAAAATGTGGACTCTATTATGTAGACATGTATAATTAAGTAGAGTAAGTACTAAATTGCTACGAGCATTATTAAAAAACCAATGATAATTAAAAACTAAACTCAGAAAGCAAAGAAAGAGAGAGGGATTAGTGAGGTTTCAAACTCTCTCCAAACTCACAGGCATCAAGTCGATTGCGACTCATAGTGACCTCTCCTTGGGTTTCTGAGGCAGTGTATCTACAGAAGTCCATTGCCCAGTTTTCCTTCTGACAAGGCTGGTGGGCTTGAACCACCAGCCTTCTGGTTAGTAGTCAAATGCCTTAGGCACTACTCCATCAGGGCTCCCAGTGAGTTTTAGTCTGGAAAAATTTCATGGTGGTCAAATATTCTAGACTTTAGGATGGCAAATTACTAGGGATGATCTTAGAAAGGTGAAAAGCTAAACCAATGCACTTGATATCTATAAATTTCCAGTTTGCCTAAAAAATCAGAGAAATAAAAAAAGAAAAATCAGATGTTAAGAAACAGAAATTTCCAGAAAGTTAGACAAAATGCTAATTTCCCTGACTGCTTCTATTCTTACACAACTGAAAGAACAGTTGTTTCTGCTTATTCTTTTGCAGTCTAATATAAACGCTTTAGATCTGCCCAATAACAATTGTAGTTTTTAATAGAAGTGATATTTTCATTTAAAATATTTTGAGTTGCCAAGTTTATTCCTCAATTCTTTACCTCCTATTTTAATCTGGCTGAGTTAGATTTCTAGGTAATTCTCTGAATGTCTTCTTAATTGCAAAGCGTATTAATCATATTTTCATTCTATTTCCCTCTATTATTATTATTAAGACTTAATCATGATGAAGTGCTGATATAAAAGATACCTTTAGATAGTGTTGCTTCTATAATATCTTATGTTTTAGAAAAATATAATAATAACTTCATCCAGTACCCAATAAGAATCTCTTTAAACTCTTGATAAAAGCATGTTATTTCCCATGATTTCTGCACTTACATTTTTAGTAATTTCCCCAAATCTTTTTTTGTTTCTCCATTGAGACTTAAGAATACCTCATTCATAAGGAAGCATTCATTTCATTTTCCTTCACATTTATCTGTTGTCTGTTCTTCCATGATTATTAAATAAAGTAAATAGACTTGTTTTGTTGTGTGCCTTCAAGTCAAATCTGACTCCTAGTGACCCTTTGGACAGAGTAGAGCTACCCCACATGTTTCCTAGGTTACATAAAATCTTTACAGAAGCAGATTGTAAGGTCTTTTCTCCCACAGAGGGGCTAGTGGGTTCCAACCTCCAGCCTTTCAGTTGGTAGCCAAGTGCTTAAACACTGCACTACCAAGGCTCCTTTGTAGAGTCTTAGTAAAGCATATTCATCACAGAATCAGGAACTCTACCCTCTACACTTCTTGCCCATAGCCAGCTATTCAGAGGGAGTGAGTAGTTGGACCTGTGGGCTCGGGACCATAATCTCAGGGGACATCAAACTCAATTCACATAACATACTAGACAAAAACATTGTTCCACATCCTACTTTGGTGAGTAGTGACTGGTATCTTAAAAGCTTGCAAGCGGCCATCTAGATGCAACGATGGGTCTCTCCTCATCCACAGCAAAGAATGAAGAAAACCAAATATGCATGGAAACAATCAGTCCAAGCAACTGGTACACCATGCGATTCTCAGTCTATAGGACTATGAAACCAGAAGAACTAGATGGTGCCCAGCTACCACTGTCAACCACTCAGTAGGGGATCTATGTAAGAGATCTTGGATAGAGTGGGAGAACAATGTGGAATAAAACTCAAAATCATTAAAAGAGAAAAAAAAAAAGGGACCAGGTTTGCTGGTCTGATAGAGAGCCTGATGGAATCCTTGAGACTATGGCCCCTAGCTGTCTTCCAGGTCTTTGAACCCACTCCTGTGGCTTCCAGCCAAACAAAACACAGGCATATGAGCTGAACATTTACATTAGGTAGATATACTCCTTGTAGAGATCAATTGGGGGGAGAATAGAAGGGCTATGTATGCACAGGGAGATACCTTAAGGGGCAGGAGTGCATGGGACAGAAGAACACAGGGAAGAGGTAACTATGGGGAGGAAGTGGGATGGGAGACGTTGCATTGGGGGAAATTGCAGTCATTGTCATGAGACAAAATGTGAACTGCTGTATGCAAAGTGAATTTGCTCTGTAAACTTTCACCCAAATCACAATAAATTTTTTTTTTTTTTTTTTTTTAAAAAAGCACTCTACTCTAAGGGTCCTTGGGAGGCCCTCTCAGAACTCTTCCCCTATGGGCATGTCCCACTTAAAGCATTCCAATGGCCAGACATATTCAATGCTACATGCTTCCTAGAAAACCCACTCTGAGGTTTAAACCACCTACCTACCTGCAGAAACCACTTCCCATTTGTCAGGCTGTCTATTGTGGTAGCTTGTGCACTGCTATAATGGTAGCAGCTATGCCACTAGTATTTCAAATACCAGCAGAATCACCCATAGTGGGCAGGTTTCAGTGAGCTTCCAGAATAAGACAGACTAGGAAGAAAAGCCAGTGATCTACTTCTGAAAAACAGCCAATGAAAACCCTGTGAATAACAACAAAATATTGTCTGAAATAGGGCTAAAAGATGATCCTCATTGGTTGCAAGATGCTAGCCAATAGTTGCAACAATGGACTCAAACATACCAATGATCATGAAGATAGTGCAGAATCAGACATTTTGTTGTGTTATACATAAGGTCATCACAACCAACTCAACCACAACTAACAATCACAACAATCTGCAGGAGAAGTCTCCCCTGTAGTCTCTATAATAAACTCTTAGCTAATCCAAATCCCTTTTACTATACTTAAAGCCATATTTTACACCAACATATATTTTGTGCATCAACGGGATAACAGGTATAAAAGAAAAGGCATACATTTAAATCAAATAACCTAGTCCCAGTGGCTTTCTTATGGAAAATACATTCTCTAAAATCATGAAATCTACTACACTTAAGGTATCAGAATATACTACTATTAATATACAAGTTAGTCCATGACTATAAAATATTCACTTTTCTTCTTCCTCAATATAATTTTGATTGACTTCATGGTGGGGGGAACACTATTCGTGAATCTTTATTCACAATAAATTATTAACATTTTTAAAACATAACAAGATAGAAACAAGAGATGCTGAAGCAGGGATTCTCTTCCTTGTTTAGTAATTTTTGAAGAAATGCCTACACAGTGTTAAATTTTCCATTCTTAGGTTAATATATGTTTTATATCACATAACCAAAATATAATAGGTAGTTTTAGCATCCTTGGTATGTTGGCACTTTCCTGAAATCATTCTGAGATCCTTTAAAAAAATCCATTCCATTTTGAGGAAATTCTGTATAATACTGTAAATAGAAAACTGCTATATCCACATAGTTTTCAATTCTCACCCTGATGCTCTGCATCATGTTATATTATTAGTTAGGAGAGTCTAAGTTCTATTGACTGAAAATATGGTTGTGAGTTTTCCATTTATCCTGAAAGGATAATAGCTTTTACCTACTTGGTTATTCAAACTGACAATCTCACTTTCCCCCACATAGTCCCCATCCTATTCCATAATGCCTTATCCTTTTCTAACCTGCAGCTTAGGTTATAAAAGAAAATTTATATGGAATTGATGCTAGTTATAGCTTTACTAAAGCTAAGAAGACAACATTATTCATTACCAAAGTACATGTGTGGAAGAGTTCAACACAGTCAAGGATGACCCAGAAAGAAAAGTGAGGACAAATTTCACAAAAGATTCAGAGATGCTTACTGAGTGACCTTTGTTTATCTTCCTTTTTTCTATTTTCTTTTTTAATCTATAAATATACTTATATTTCCCTTCTTAAGACTTGGCAGGGGGAAGATAACTATTCAGAGACTCTTGTGGCAGTGGTTCTGTTTGTTTCTTTAAAATGTGTTAAATATTATAACAAAACTTTGGTCATTTCAACATTTTCACATGTACAATTGAGTGACATTAATTATTGTTCATCATGTTGTGCACAATCATCACCATTATCTATTTTTCAATTTTCCCATCAATGTAAACAGAAGCTCAGCACTCCCTAAAACTCTTTTTCTTCTTCTCTCACAACCATACAAACCACTAATAAAACATGGTCTCTATACATTTGTATATTCCAGATATTTCATGTAAGTACCAACCAAAAAACACACTGTCATCAATTCCAACTCATAGCTACCCTATATGAGACAGGAGAACTTTCCCATAGGATTTTCAAAGTTATAAATATTTATGGAAGCAGACTGCCACATCTTTCTCCTACAGAGCGGTTGTCAAACTTTTAAATTAGTAGCTGAATGCTTTAACCACTGTGCTGCCAGAGGTTCTTTTCATATAAGTGGGATCATACAATATTTGTCCTTTTGTGACTGACTTAATTTCACTCAGTGTATTTTCAAGGTTCATTCATTTTGTAGTCTGTATCAAGACTTCCTTTCTCTTTATGGCAGAGTAATACTATGTTGCATATATATAGTACATTTTCTTTTTCCTTTCACCTCTTAATAGACATTTAGGTTTTTTTTATCTTTTGGCTCTTGTGAATAGTGCTACAATGAACGGCTGATGCATGTATCCATTTGAGTTACTGCTTTCAACTCTTTCAAATTCTATACCTAGGAGTAGAATTGCTGGATTGTATGTAATACTATGTTTAACTTTTTGAAGAACTGACAAATTGTTTCCATAGTGGTTGCACCATTTTACAGTCCCATTAGCAAGAGTAACGTTCCAATTTGTCCACATCCTCACCAACACCTGCTGTTTTCTGTGTATGTGTGTGAGTGTGTGTGTGTGTTCACCATGGCCATCTTAGTGGGGGTGAAGTGATATCCCCTCATAGGTTTTATTTGCATTTCCCTAATGACTAATGATGTTGAGTATTTGTTCATGTACTGGTTAGCCATCTGTATTATTCTTTGATGAAATGTTTATCCAAGTCTTTGTCTATTTTTTAATTGGGTTGTTTAGTCATTTGTTGTTATTTTGTAGGAGTGATTGATATACTCTTAACACTTATCAAATACAGAATACCAAAACTGTAGGTTATGTCTTCACAAAGGACTATAATAAAGTCCTTTGATGAACAAAATTTTTAATGTTTATAAAGTCCAATTTCTCTATCTTGTCCTTTGTTGCTTGTATTTTAATGTTATATCTAAGAATCCAGTGTTAAATATTAAGTCCTGAGGCACTGTTAAATAGTAAGTCCTATGATAACTTCTAATAGTTTTATGATTTTAATTGTAATATTTAGGTCCTTGATTCATTTTAAATTGATTTTCATGCATGGTCTAAGGTTCCAGCTTAAGTTTTTTGCCTGCAGTTATCCCAGCATCATTTATTAAAGAAACTGTTCTTCCCCTACCCCCCGCTGAATGGACCCTTGCCAAAAATCAATTGATTATAGATGTGCAGGTTTTTCTGGACTCTCAATTCTACTGCACTGGTCAGTGTGTCTATCATTATACCAGTAACAGACTGCTTTGATTACTGTCACTGATTTGAGATCAGGAAATGTGAGTCCTCTACCTTGTTCTTTTTCAAAACTGCTTTGTTTATCTGGACCCCCTTGCAGTTTCATATAAATTTGAGGATTGGCTTTTCCATTTCTGCAAGAAGTGCTGGATTTTGATGAAGATTACCTTCATAGATAGCTTTAGGTAATACTGACATCTTAAAAATATTACCTCTTCCAATCTATGAACAAGAAACTCTGGTGGCACAGTGGTTAAAGCATTCAGCTGTTAATCTAAAAGGTCAATAGTTCAAACCCACCAGCCACTGCATGGGAGAAAGATGATGCAGTCTGTTTCTGTAAAGATTTACAGCCTTGAAGACCCTGTGGGGCAGTTCCACCCTGTACAATATGGTCACTATGAATCAGAATCCACTTGATGGCAGGCAGATGGTAGTGGTGGAATCTACGAACACAGAATGACCTTCCATTCATTTAGATCTTCTTTAAACTTTTTCAGTAGTATTAACAGTTTTCTGTGTACAGAAACTTCACTGTGGTGAAATTTATTCCTAGGTATTTTATTCTTTTGAATGCTATTAGTAAATGTGATAGCTAAATGTAAATTGTTTACTTCCTTTTACAAATGCTCATTGCTGATACGTAGGAACTTCACTGATTAGATATTAACCTTGTATCCTGTCACTTAGCTGAATTTATTTATTAACTCTAATAGCTTTCTTTTGGATTCTTTGGGCTTTTCTATATGTAGGATCATGTCATCAAAGAAAAGGGATAGTTTTACTTCTCCCTTCCTGACTTAGATACCTTTTATTTCTTTTTCTTAGAAAATTTCTCTGATTAAGAACTTCCAGTACAATACTGAATAGCAATGGTGAGAGGGCCATGCTTGACTTGTTCCTAATCTGGAAAACTCTTAGTCTTGCTCCATTGAGTATGATGTTAGCTGTGGGTTTTTTCATAAATTCCCTTTATCAGATTGAGGAATTTCCTTTCTATTCCTAGCTTGCTTGTGGCAGTAGTTTTTTACAGAAAATAAATAACCATGATTAATTACAGTTATTGTAAACACACTGGCAGTTTAACAATATTTGAATCACGGAGGAAATAGACAAATCTTTGAACAGTGTAGCCTGAAAAAAAAATGTGCTAATACTTATTGAAATAAATAAGCAAATAATCATTTCCAACAAAGACCAGTATCAATATTTTAAGATAAGAGCAACAAGTCAACAGGACTTAAAACTTAGTTTTCTTGTTTACTTTTTGATTTTCCTACATCAGATATAAAATTCAATGTCTACAGAAAGACAAAATCTAAATGAGCACTGAATAACTAAGGAATATTCAGGACCTAGGTGAGTTATTTGCTAATTCTTTAAGCAAGTACAAAACCGTATTTCATACTTTGTAAATGGTAATGTAAAAAGTGACAGATTATTCATAGGAATAATAAGTCCTGGTTATCAAAGCCCTCCAAATGTCCAGCAGATGTCAAGAAAAGAAAAAAAAAGAGAAAGAAAATATATCATTTTAAGTCCAGAAAGTGTGTTAGTTTAGTTAAACACAGCTAAAAGTAATCAGAATGATTTTAACCATTTTAGAGAACTATCAGAAAAAAGTGGGTTTTTTTTTGCCTTTTCAGATCCAAGAGCTTAAATGAAACATTCATGCATTAAATTTAAAGTCTGACTATTAATTTATTTCATTTTAATAAAAATTTGAATCATCTGCCTTAGGACATTATTAAATATCAAACGAAAAGCACACAAACCCATAAGTCTGATTTCCAAGTACCCTTTTTAAGTAGAACTATGAATAGATCTGTATTATACATTTCAAGATAAAAAAGATTAAAAATGTATTCATAAGAGAATGAAATCAGAATTAGAGTCATCTGTGGTAGTTAAGGTTATGTGTCAACTTGGCTGGCCTGGCTATGAGTTGCTGGGCAGCTAGGTGTAGTTGTTCCCCATGATGAGACTGGTAAACAACAGCATGGAGGAATCTGCTGTGGGCAGCTGAATAGCTGCCTTAGGGATGTGGTCTGCTTCCAGTATATAAGAAGAAGCTTTGAGAAAGCTCTTAAGCTTTTTGGCATGTTTGGACCCTGCATGTAGCCATTCAGCAGCCTACCATGTTGCCTGCTGATCTTGGGACTGTTTCTGTACTTGAAGGAGTGGCCTGCCATGTTGCCTGATAATTTTGGGACTGTACCATTTTATTTGTCAACCCTGGTTTCGTTAGCCTTAGCAGCCAGCAGCTGTCTGAGTGAAGAGAAGCCTCCGGATTCAATGGCCCAGGAGTAAGAGCAGAGCTAGAGCCCAAGGTTGAGGGGCTTTCATCCAGGCCCTAGAGCTGGCACTTTGAACTTGGACTTTTAGCCTCCTAAACTGTAAAAGAATAAATCCCTGTGTGTTAAAGCCACCCATTTGTGGTATTTTTCTGTTAGAGCAGCACTAGATGAGAAATACATCACCTTAGAAAGAATTTCTGCACCATTCTTAAGCATTCTATGGGAAGATTATCCTATTTATGTATTCTCAGCCACCAAGATAAGAATCCATTTCTTTTTAAAAAAGCTAAATTGTAAATTAACTTAAACTTTGAACAACATACATTATTCTTCTATCATGTAACAAATATGAATTATCTAAAATACAGTGATATTCTCATAACCAAAATTTCAGCTGTTATTTCTATTGGGATGTGTGTATGTGCCTGTGTGAGAGAGAAAGCAATGGTTATTTAGAGAGGCGAATCTAGTCTAGGACCAGATATGGATCACACATTCAAGGCAAAATCTAAAACCTAAAAAGTGCCCTTTATAATTACTGACATTCACAGAGAGTATATATATGTCAAGACTGTACCAATCCCCAGAGTCATGGAGTCGGTGCTGATGCACGGCATCACGTGAGCCCCAGAGCAGAACTGTGCTCTACACGGCTTTCGCTGGCTGATTTCTCAGAAGCAGACTGACATTTTTCAGAAGTAGATCACCAAGCCTTTCTTCTGAGGTGCCTCTAGATGGACTCAAATCTCCAGCCCTTTGGTTAGCAGGCAAACATGCCATTTACATCACCCAGGGACTCCAGACTACCATAGAAGTTCATAAATTCCTGTTCACTAATCCTGAATGTCCCTCGCTGTTTGTCCTTCTCACTATCTCTCCTGTAAATTCATCCTTCCACACCCTCACCATTTTGCTTGTCTCCCAGCTTCCCTGCTGCTCTCACCACTCCTAGATACTACTCCACTAAAGAGAAAGGAAAACACAGAAACACTAACTCTATAAACCACCACCTCCTTTTTCTTCCCTACTACATTTCTTTCAACAAAAGTCAATCTCCACATTTGATCAGGATTTCATCTTCTCAGAAATTTCACTGCTAGGATTAGCCTCTCTTTCTCCAGTATCTTCAACCTCTCCCCCTCCACTGGCTCATTCTCTCAGCATACAAACAAGTTCTAGTATTTTGTGGGGTCCGCTCCCCCCCAGTCTTCAGTTCCATTCCTTGTCCAGCTATTGCTGTAACCTTCTGCTCCCCACACAGCTGAGCCCATCAAGAGCTGCCATTACACAGCACTTCCACTTCCTCACTTCATGCTCACTCTTCAGCCTGCTGCAGTATACATACATCAGGAGTATGCCCCCAATGGGCACTGTGGAGACCCTCTCTAAGTAAATCCAGTGATTAAGGAAAAGGGCTCTGCCAGTCACACCACATGGGTTCAATTTCCAACTCTGCTGCTCAGTGACTGCATTACTTTAGGCAAGTGGCTTAACTTCTCTGTACTTCAGTTAACTAATTAATCTCTAAAGCCTCACATAATGAGGTAATCATGGGTAATATTGGAATGCAATATATATAATATTTATACTAATAATTCCGATATTTTGGCCCAGGCCTCTTTTCTGATCTTCACTCTAAAAATTTCACCTACCTTCATGATGCCATTACTATTGTGATTCACAGTTGTTTCAGATTTAATACACTCAAATTTAACTCTTTATCTTTCCAGCCAAAAACAGAGCCTCCCCCAGCTTTCCCATTCTCGCTGAATGCCACTCCATCCATCCAGACAGTTTCTAAAGTCTAAAGTCCAAAAGTAATCTTTAGCTCCACCTCCACTCACAGCCAATTTATCACTGATATCACCTCCAGTACGTATTTCACATATATTCATTTCTCTCCATCTCTACTGCTCCTATTCTAATCCATGCCCCCATATCTTTCAACTTTGCTATGCAAAAGACTTCTACAAAAATCTTTCTAGTCTCACCTGGCCCACTATAACCCATTCATTCTCCAGCCAAAGGAAAAAAAAAAAAACCTCTCTGCCATCAAGTCGATTCTGACTCATAGAGACCTTCACTGGGTTTCCAAGGCAGTAAATCTTTACAGAAGCACACTGCCCCACATGTGTTTCCTTGGAGTAGCTGGTGGGTTCAAACCACCAACCTACTGGTTAGCAGCCAAATGCCTTAACCACTACAATACCAGAGCTCCTTATTCTCCAACCAGGTTATCTTTTTTAAATAAATAAGTAAATATAATATTTTATTGAGTGGTGAAAATTTACACAGCAAGCTAGATTTCCATTCGACAATTTCCACACAAATTTTTGAGGAATATTACTTACATTATTTATGACAATGTGTACAACATTCTCTTTAATTGTGTTCTGTTTTTTGCACTTCTAGTACTCTAGTTTCCCTGCTCCCTTATTTTCTCATCTTAGCTTTTGAGCAGTTGTTGACCATTTGGCCTCATACAGATAGTTTGTAAGTGGAGCACCAATCTTATGGTGCTTTGTGTGCTACTCTGCTATTTCTTGAAAAGGTGATTTCAGGGGATAGGCTTAGTTTCATGTTTTAAAAATGTCTCAGGCGACAGTCTCAGGGTAGTCCTCTGATTTCTGCTGTTCCTTTGTGTCTGGCTTTTTTTTTTTTTTTTCCTTAAGAATTTGAGTTCTCCTTCAAATTTTTCTCCCTTTCTATTTGGGATCATTTATTGTGATCCCAGTTAGAATAGTCAGTGATGGTAGCTGGGCACCATCTAGTTCTGGTCTCAGGGTAGATAAGGCTATGGCTCATTTAGACCTGTTTCTTCTCTGAACTTTTGGTTAACTTATTACTCTTTTGCTCCTGTTGAGTAGAGACCAGTAGTTGTATCTCAGATGGTCACTGGCAAGTTTTAAGACCCCAGATACTAATCACTTCACTAAGATGCAGAACATGATTTTTGCGAACTATGTCATGACAACTGATTTAAGTTGCACCATGAGACTATGGTCCTAAGCTTTCAAACTCAGAAAAAAAATCTTTGAAAGTATTTATAACTTAAGAGTATCCATATTGGTGTCATCAATGAATATATGCCTGCATGCACTTATTTGTATTTAAACGTCCTTATAGATACTTCTAACTTTTCTCACCTATGCATACACCTGTACCTACCTATCTATATACCTATACCCATTCAAATGTGCTCATTTTTTTTTTTTTTTTTTGGTCTATCTTGCAGTTGTCACCATCATATTTTATGTATGTCAAATTTGTTTCTCTTGAATGCATCTCAGCAACACCATTTACTTTGGTTGTGTTGTGCTTACCACTTCCTCATTCAATGCTACTTTTCCCATTACCAAAAATAACAAGTCTACAATTTAAAGTATACTTTCCTCTTCTCCCTCTGCTCTATAGAAACTACCAATGAGCTGGTGTGTGTCTCTTTCTCTCTCTCTCTTTGTATATATGTTGTTGTTGTTGTTGTTGCTGTTATGTGCTGTCAAGTCGGACCCAACTCATAGTAACCCCTCCTTGGGTTTCTAAGGTAGTATCACTACAGAAGTAGATTGCCCAACCTTCCTTCCAAGGAGTGGCTGGTGAGTTTGAACCGCCAGCCTTCTGGTTAACAGTCAAGTGCCTTAGGCACTATGCTACCAGAGCTCCCTGATATATACATACATATATACTCATATGTCTGTTCTTATCTTCATATAAAGAAGGGATCATACGATATTTGTCCTTATATGCTTGATTAATTTCTCTTAGCAGTACACCTTCCAGAACCATCCATGTATAATATGTTTCATGGACTCATCATTGTTCTTTATGGTTGGATGATATTCCATTTTATGTATGTATAACATTTTGCTTATCCATTCATCGATTGATATGCACTTTGGTTGTTTCCATTTATTTGTTTTGGTGAATAAAGCAACAATGAACATAGGTATGTGTGGTAGATAAGATTGTGTGTCAATTTGGCTGTGCTGTGGTTTTGAATGTCTGGGCAGCTGGATGTAGTTATTCTCATGATGAGACTGAATGAAGTATAATCAACTCCATGGTGGAATTTGCTGTAAGCAGCTAATAAGTTTCCTTCAGTATGTGTGCTGCTTCCATTATATAAGAAGAAGCTTTGAGAAAAGTCTCTACCTTCTTGGCACATCCAGATCCTGCATTTGGCCAAGTCATCAGTTTCCTGTCATATTGCCTGTTGATCTGGTGACTGTTTCTGCACTTGAACTAGTGGCCTGCCATGCTGCTTGCTAACCTTGAGACTGTGTCATTTTACTTGTCAGTCTTGGGTCTATCAGCTGCAGCACCCAGCAGCTGTGTGAGTCAGAAAAAGCCTCCAACTTTAGTGGGCCTGGTACAGGAGGCAGAGCTTATGTCCAAGGTCAAGGGACCTTTAATCAGCCCCTAGAGCTAGCACTTTGAACTCAAAATTCTAGCCCCTAAACTATAAGAAAATAAATCCTGTTGGTTAAAATCATCCACTCATGGTATGTCTGTTAAAGCAGCACTAGACAATTAAAACAGTATGTATCATTGTTTTTAGGTCTGTAGGGTATATAACCAGGAGAGGAACTGATGGATCATAGGGTAGCTCTACTTTGAGTTTTTTGAGAAAGTTCCATACCATTTTCCATAATAGTTGTACCATTTTACAGTCCCACAAGCAATGGATAAGGGTTCCAATCTTTCAACATCTTTGCCATCATTTGTTATATGATTTTTTATCAGTGCCTTTTTAACAAGAGTGAGATGGTTCATCACTGTAGTTTTGATTTGGAGCTCTGGTGACATAGTGCCTAAGGCATTTGACTGCTAACTAGAAGGCTAGTGGTACAAACCCACCAGCCACGGTGTGGAAGAAAGACTGGGCAATCTACTGCCATAAAGATTTACTGCCTCAGAAACCCAAAGAGGGTCACTATAATTCAGAATCAACTCGATGGCAGTGAGTTTGGTTTTGTTGTTGTTGTCATTGTGCGGTGTAGTAAATTACTTAGCGTGGTTTGTCTACCCACAAGTCTTTGTAAACTCCAAGGTGTAATTTGCCATGAGCAACTAAGGAGCTCCTGATTGCTAAAGTTGTCCACCTGGGGTATTTCTGTTGGGAATGGCACTAAACAATGTTCTGGGAGGTTCCCGCTCTCTCTCAGGTGCTTAGAATTCTGATGTTAGAATTGGTTGGTTTGGCCACACTGCTGGGCTCAAAAGGAGGCCTCCTAGAGGCAGAACTCTCTGACTGCTGGCTGAGGAAGGACGTACTCCTGAGAGACACTCATTGCTGGGAAAAAGACACAAGAGACACGTATTGCTGAGACAGACACCGAGGGACACACACTGCTGGGAAGAGAGACTATGAGAGACTGTTGGCTGAGAGACGGCAGGCTGGGAGAAAGACTGAGTGTTTTTCCTGAACTTTGATTGTATAGCCTGGTGCTTCCCTAATAAACCCTGTAATCTGTGAGTTGTGTGTGGTCACTGCAGCAAATTATCGAACCCAGGAGAGAGGCGGTGGGTGCTTTGGGAGGAACGGTTGGTGAAAGGGCTGGAGGAAGGCAGCATGTCTGACCTCACAGGAATAGGCCTTGGGCTATTGATAGTGATTTTGTCTTCCTCTTGTGCAGTTAGAGGAGGTCAGAAGATGTGGCCTCCTTGCCTTTTTAGCACGTTGGCTAATGATTGTGAGCATCTTTTTATATGTTTGTTGGCTGCTTGGATGTCCTCTTTGGTGAAGGTTCTGTTTATGTCCTTTGACTATTTTGTGATTGAGTTGTTTGTCTTTTTATTGGTGAGTTGCAATTTTCTCTATATTTTAGAGATCTGACCCTAATCAGATGTTGTTTCTCAAGATTTTTTCCACTCTGTAGATTAAGTATTTACCCTTTTAGTAATGTCTTTTGCTGAGAATTTTTTAATTTTTATGAGGTCTCACTTAGCTATTTTGTCATTTATTTATTATGTTTGTTATTCTATTTTTACAAACGATTAGGTCCCATAGTTTTCTTCCTATGCTTTTTTCCCAAGAATCTTATGGTTTTATGTTTAACATTTAGGTCTTTGATCCATCTTTAGTTTTTGTGTATGGCATGAGATATGGGTCCTATTTAATTTTTCTACAGCTGGATATCCAGTTTGGACAATGGAATGGAGTTTGAACCCTTGTTGAAAATTGGTTGTCCATAAATGGCCGTATTTAATTCTGAGTTCCCAATTCTATTTCACTTGTCTATGTGTCTGTCACTAAAGCAATACTAGGCTGTTTTGGTAACAATGGCTGTATTTGTTTTGATATTGGGGAGTTATAGGCCTCCTGCTTTCTTCTTTTTTTTTAATACTGCTTTGGCTATTTGGAGTTTCTTTTTTCTATATCAAAATGGTCATTAGTTTTTCTCTTTCAGTAAAGAATATTGTTGGGATTTATATGAGGATTGCATTGTATCTGTAGATAATTTTAGGAAGAATTGACACAGAATGTCTTTCCATTTTTGTATGTGTCTTTTAGTCTCTTATAGTATTGTTTTATAATTCTCATTCTGGTAGCGTAGTGTCTAAGGCACTTGACTGCTAACCAGAAGGCTGGCGGTTCAAACTCACCAGTCACTTCTTAGAAGGAAGGTTGGGCAATCTAATTCCGTAGGTATTTTATCAATTTGAATGCTAATGTAAATGGTACTGTTTTCTTGATTTCTTTTTTGGACTACTCTTCGTTAGTGTAAAGGAACCTAACTTATTTTTGGGTGCTGATCTTGTATCCTGCAAAGTTGCTGAATTCTGTTATTCCAGAAATTTTCTTGTGGAATCTTTAAGGTCTCCTATGTATAAGATCATGTCATCTGCAAATAGAGATAGTTTCACTTCTTTGTTTCCAATTTAGGTACATTTTATTCCTCTTTCTTGTCTTACTGCTCATTTTAGGACTTCCAGTACAATGTTGAATAAGAATGTTGATAATGGGCATCCTTGTCTTGTTCCTGTTCTCAAAGGGAAGACTTTTAGCCTTTCTAGGTTGAATATGATGTTGGTTTTATATGTATATCCTTAATTACGTTGAGAAATTTCCCTTCTTTTGTTATTTTGGCTTAGAGTTTTTATCAGGAAAGGGTGTTGACTTTTATCAAATGCTTTTTTTGCATCAATTGATAGGACTATATGGTTCTTTTCCTTTGTTTTATTTACATAGTAAGTTACATCAATTGATATTCTAATATGAATCACACTTTATAATCCTAGTATGAATCCTACTTGACTATAATTCCAAACCAAACTCACTGTCATAGAGTTGATTCCAATGCACAGCAAGCCCCATTAGGTTTCCGAGGTTGTAAATCTTTATGGAAGCATACCACCTCATCTTTCTTCCATGGAGTGGCTGGTAGGTTCAAACCACTGACCTTTTGGTTAGCAGCCAAATGCCTTAACCACTACAGCACCAGTACTCCTCACTTAATTACAGTGTATGGTGTATGTTTGTTTCTTTGTTTTTTGCTATGTTGCTGAAGTTCCTTGGCTAGAATTCTGTTGAACATATTTTGCATCTATGGGAGCTCTGGTGATGTAGTGCCTAAGGCATTTGACTGCTAACCAGAAGATTGGCAGTTCAAACCCCCCAGCCACTCCTTGAAAGGAAAACTGGTCAACCTACATCTGTAGAAAAACTGCCACAGAAAACCAAGGAGGGGTCCCTATGAGCTAGGATCGACTTGATGGCAATGCATTTGGTGTGGTTTATGTTCATAAGGGAGACTGGTCTGGATTTTTTTTTTTTTTTTTTTTTTTTGTGAAGTCTTGGAGCTCTGGTGGCATAGCACCTAAGGCATTTGACTGCTAACCAGAAGGCTGGTGGTTCAAACACACCAGCCACTCCTCAGAAGGAAGGTTGGGAAATCTACTTCCTTAGAAACTCAAGGAGGGGTCACTATTAGTCAAATCTGACTCGATGGCAGTGAGTTTGGTTTTATTTTTTTGCCTGGTTTAGGTATCAAAGTTATGGTGGCTTACAGAAAGAGTTCAATAGTATTCCTTCCTCTTCTGTATTTATGAAGACTGAGTAGGATTGGTGTCAACTGTTCTCTGAATGTTTGGTAGAATTACCCAGTGTAGCCATCTGGTCCTGGGATTTTTTTGTTGTTGTTGGCAGCTTTTTTGTGACATTTTCAATCTCTTCTTTTGTAATGGGTATGTTTAAATTTTTTATCTCTGTTTGCTTTAGTTTGTGTAGGTATTTTCCAGGAATTTATTTCTTCTAGGTTTTCAAATTTGTTGGAGTACAATTTTTCATAGTAATTTTTTATGATCTTAATCTGTTAGATCAGTTGTCACGTTACCAATTTCATGTTAATTTGGTTATTTGCCTCTTTTTTTTTTCTTTTTTCTTTCTGTTGTTAATCTAGGTAGTGGTTTGTCTATTTTATTGACCTTTTCAAAGAACCAACTTCTGTTTTCGCTGGTACTTTCTATCATTTTTCTATTTTCTATTTCATTTATTTCTGCTCTAATCCTGATCATTTCCTTTTTCTGGTAGCTTTAGGCTTCTTTTGCACTTTCTTTTTTACTTGTTCAAGTTGTCAGTTTAAGTTATTGATTTTGGATCTTTCTTCTTCTTTAGTGTATGCATTTATTGCTATGGATTTCACTCTGAGTACTGCTTCTGCTATTTCTCTAAGGTTTTAATATGTTGTTTTTTCATTTGATTCTAGGAATTTTTTAATTTCACTCTTGCTTTTTTCTATGGCCCACTAGTTTTTTATATTGCATTATTTCACTTCCATTTATTTTTATTTTTATTTTTTTCTGTTGTTGATTTCTACCTTCATACCATTATGGTCAGAAAAGATGTTCTGTATGATTTTAATCTTTAAAAATTTGTTGAGACTTGTGTTGTGTCCTAGCATACGCTCTATTTTGGAAAATTACCCATGCACACAGAAGAAAAAACAAATTGTATTGTTCTGATGCTGAGTGGACTTTTCAATACTTGTTCATTAGGTCCAAATGGCTTTTACTTTTATTTACATTTCTACTGTCCTTAGAGATCTTCTCCTTAGACATCCCATCTATAATTGAAAGTAATGTACTGAAATCCTCTACTATTCATTATTGTGGAGCTATCTATTTCTCCTTTCATACAGCATTTTTTTCATATATTTTGAAGCTCTGCTGTTAGGTGCATATACATTTATAATTGTTATGCCTTCTTCTAGGGTGACCCTTTTATTATTATACAATGTCCTTGTGATCTCCTGTAAAAGATTTCAATTTAAATTCTATTTTATTTGCTATCAATATGGCTATACCTGCTTTTTTTTTATTTTTTGTTTACTGGCTGCATGGAATATTTTCTCCATCCTTTCATTTTCAGTCTGTTTGTGTCCTTATTTCCAAGGTGTGATTCTTGTAAAAAGGAAAAGGATGGAATATGGTGTTTTCTAAAACCATTCTGCCACTCTGCCTTTTGCATGGAGCATTTAGATCATTCACATTTCAGGTTATTACTGCAAATCAAGTGTCTACCTCATTCATTTTGCTATTTGTTTTTTTAAGTGTTTTGTATCTTGTTTTTTTTTTTTTTTAATTCTTGTTTTTCTGTTTTTGTTTGTATTTGGCAGCTTTCTTGTGATGAACCTTTTTACTTTCTTATTGCTTTTCTTCTGAGTATTTTTTCTTGGTGATTTCTTAGTAGTTACCACATATATTAGATAAGTTACAATTGTAACACTGTTTAATAATGAACAACAGTTAATATGTAACCTTAATATATTAAATCTATTCTTGATATTCTCCTTCCTCCCTCATTTCTTTTAGTATGTCTCTATTAACATCAATATACAATCTGTATTTGCTAAGTTTACTTTGTACTTATCTGATATTGTATTGTTTGAGGGATTTATTATTGAGTTTATTCCTTGAAAATATCTTACACTTGATCCTTAAGAATTGCTTGTGCTGTAGTTTTATTTGGGGGGGTTCTTGAGCTCTCAGATATAATGATCTATTTAATGCTTTTGCCTTTCCATTTGAAATACTCCCTTAAATCACTCTTGTAAAGCTGGTCAGGTAGTGGCAAATTCCAAGAGCTTCTGTTTATGTGGGAATGTCTTGATTTCTCCATTTCTGAATGACAATTTTGCTGGGTAAAGGATTCTTGGTTGGCAATTGTTTTTATTCAGTATTTTATATATGTTGCTCCATTTACTTCTGGTCTCCAGAGTTCCTGGGTAAAAATATACACTGATTCTAATGAAACACCCTATTGTTGTTTGCTGCTGAGTCAATTTTAACTCACAGTGACCCTACAGGAAAGAGAAGAACTGCCCCCCATGGGATTTCCAAAACTATAATCTTTACAGAAGCATACTGCCATATCTTTCTCCCACAGAGAACCTGGTAGGTTTGAACCACTGCCCTTTTAGTTTGCAGCCAACCACTTTGACCACTAAAGCACCAAACACTTAGATATATTTTACTGAGTTTTTCCCTGGCTGCTTTCAGAATGATCTCCTTTGGTTTTCAAAACTTTTACTAGGAAATGATGCAGAGCTGATCTTTTTAACTCTTCTAATTAAAGTTCCTGTAATTTCCTATATTTTCAGGCCTGTTTCTAGGAAATTCTAATTATCTCTTGGAAAATTACTTCTATGCCTTTATTGTTATGGTGCTCTGGGATTCCAATAATTCTAATGCTAGATTTCTAAATTGAATCTCATATTTCCATTTGGATGTGTTTCTTTTCTTTGTATTTTTCTCTTTTACTTGAGACTTGGTAAGTTCAGTTATATTATCTTCCGATTCATTTATTCTCTCTTCTGTCTGGCTACTTTATTGGTAAGTGCTTCTCTTATGTTTTCTAATTGAGAAGCTTTATTCTTCAGTTCCAGTTCTCTCTTTTGTTCTTTTCAATTTCCTCATTGAGTCTCTCATTGTTCCTCCATTCATTTCCTAATCTCCGCTAGTTTGTTTTCTGTGTGTTTTTTGCTTTCTTTAAACATACTTGGCAATACAGTCTGAAATTTTTCCATTTTTTCCAGCAGTCTGGCCTCTATATCAGAAATTTCTGTTTCTTCATTTTTGCTTTTAATTTCTTTTCTCTAGTGATTTTTGTGTTTTACTATTTTTGTTGAACTTGGGCTATTTTGTTACTAATACATTTTTTACTTTCAATGCTATTTTCTGATTTTTACGGAAAATTTTCTGATTGGGTGCCTTTGTGGTGCAGCAGCTGAATGGGTGGCTGCCAACCAGAATGTCAGCAACCCCCACCCACCAGCCACTCTACAGTTGAAAAATGTGGCATTTTGTATCCACAAAGACTTGCAGGCCTGGAAACCCCACAAGGCAGCTCCACTCTGCCCCACAAGGTCACTATGAGTCAGTAACAATCTGACTACAGTGGACTTGGTAGCTTCTCCTAAAGACCACTAGAAGACACCCTTATCCTTAGGTCCCCCCCCCTACACACACACACACACTGATGAGTCGAAGTTTTGGGGCTTGATCTCTAGAATTCAATATGCATATGCTGGGTTGAGGGTTAGGGGGTTCCAGATACTGACATAAGCAGTGAGGCTTAGCTTTCCCCTGTAGCTGAGGGCTATGTCTTTCCCTCATGGATGCCTTTACACAGGCTCTCCCATGGTGTCAGACTGTGGGCAGAGCCAGCTGTTTCCCACTGTGTTGCCCATCCAATGTATTCCCCTCAACTGTATGCCCTTGCAGTTCCTCCCACTCCTATTGCCCATCTGTTTCAGTCTTTGGCAAGATCCTACAGGATTCTCTCACAGTACCTTGATCTCTCTTCACCACATCCCAATTATATAGCCTGCAAATTATGAAGGCCAATCTGTGCTATCTTAAAAAAAAAAAAAAATCAGGCCACAGGTTCCTCACTTTAGTGCCTTTCTGTATTCTCTGTTTGGAATGTTGCCCAACACTGAGCAAAATGGCTGTGATGAATTAGTGCTCCAGATGTTAGCTGGGAGGGTCTCCCAGCTTCTATGCCATCCCCACTCCTGCTCTTCCTCACCTCTGAACTAACCCTGAGTCTCCAAGACCTCAACTGCCATCCAGAGTCCTGAGATCTCAATCTGTGCTTATTTTCATCCTTTCTTCAGTCAGTTAGTCACTAGGTAAGTGGGGACCTCCATTCACTTTGCCATCTTGCTCTGCCCCCCAGCCAGTTTATCTCTTAAAAACATATCACATTATGGTACTTCCCTGAGTAAAAGCCTTTAGAGGTTCTCAGTGCACTAACTAAAAAATAAAGATTTCTTAACATGACTGACAAGGCCCATTGAGATCTGGCCCCTGCCTTCCTCTCCCCCTTTGATATCTATATCTCAAATACATACATGGGGCCTCTTTCAGGTACCTCAGTGCATCAAATTCCCACCTCCCACCACAGGGAGTACCCCTTCAAGGGTTTTACAAAAGATAGTCTTTCTATTGGAAATATCCTTCCCTCACTTATTTGTTCTTCTCATACATGGAATTCATGACAATTTGTATGTTTCTGGGAGGGTTACTATTTTACCATCAGGTTCCCTAGCTCATATTATAAGCTCTATGAGGACAGAGACCACATCTTCTGTTCTTTTTGCCTCTTTACACACAGAATTTATCACACAGAAAGTGTTCAATATTGATTTAAAGCACTCTTGGATTTTCTTTACTGTTGGCATATATGAATTACTGAAATTTTCTTCTCATTCCTACAAAGGTGACTTTACCTGGCTTTCATCATCTCCAAAATTAGAAGAAGGGAAGATAAATTATATTGGCAAAACTAGAAACTAATGAATGAATGATTGAAATGAGGTTGACTGATATACGATGTGTATTGTTCCAAGGGACTTTTAATTTGCCTACCATCAGCACCACCAAACTGCCGTCGAGTCAGATCTGACTCATACCAACCCCTCCGTGGGTTTCTGAGGCAGTAGCAAAAGTGTTATGTGTTATGACGGATTCACATTAATACGGTCCAACCCTAAAGAAGCTTGATGTATAATAGAGAAAAAAAGAAAAACAAATAGCTAAATGGAAGAAAGAATGTGAAGTGAGACAGAAGTATAATTTAAGGGAGAAGCTGAAGAATTCTGGTGAGAATTGTATTTGAGTTGGGCCTTTAGTGTACTATGATTTTAAACAGGCAAAAGAATGAGCAGGAAGGGCTGTGAGAGCAAAGGCAGGAAGCACTAAGCACATTCAGAGAAAGAAAGAAATTTTGGCTGGAGTATTGAGTTCATATAGCATGATAATCAAAGCAAGGCACGACAACAACAATTGGGAAAGACATGACAAAAAGGACTGCCTTTTTAAATTCCTATGTCAATTATTTCCCTCATGGAACTGTGAGCTCCTTGGAGTCAAAGATTTCTGTTTATCCAGAAATCTATCCAATGTATTCCCCTCAGCCTGATGCCCTTGCAGTTCTTCCCAGTCCTAGTGCCCAGCCCATAGCACCACACCCAGCAAAGAGTCCATAACAGTCCATTAAACTCATAACAGTCTATTAAACAGTCAAAACACTGTCCTGTTCACTTAGAAAACAATGTCAACGTGTGCTTCCCTCCATGGGAGGCAGTGATTTGCAGCCACACACACGTAGCTGACTTATGCACTCTTAGGCTACTTGCAAGGTACAGAAATTCCCAGTCTATAGTCACTTATGTATACTTTATGTTTTCCATGTTTGTGATGTTTCATTTTTTAAGTTCCTTAGGGTAAAGAATACATATGTTGAATGTCAATATTAAAATGCATAGATTATATTTCAATCAGTAAAGCAATAGACTATCTTCAAATAATTAACAAATGTTTGATCCATCAAATACAAATACTTCCATAGGACAATCCATGCCAGATCTTCCTCTTCCTGCCTTGATAACAGAACAGTGAAATCTAAAGTAAGATAAGGGTCAATATTGGGTTCTCATTCACCTCTAATCCCTTCATTTGTGCTTTATGGTTATCTCACATGGGTGCTATAGCTTGTACACATCACGGTTTCTTGGCCTCAGGGTGCCTTTCCTTATGAAAGCCAGTATAAATTATTATTAAAGAAAAACTTGGAATTTAAAGCCTGCTCTAGTGGGAAAATTAAGGATTGTACATTTTTCCATCATTGCATGAAATTAAAATAACACCTGACTTGTAATTGATGGGGCTTGAGAATGTCATTAAGTTTTATCAAAATGAAGTGCACTTGTTTTAGTGCTAAATTATCTTGATCACCAAAAAATTGTAACATTGGCATGACAGATTTGCATAACTGTATGCCTCGTTTTCCTTATGTAATTTGCACATACCCAGATGAAGATGGACTTGCTTCTAGTCTCTGACTACTGAAAGGCGGCTCTGATAACTCTGTCACTAAGAGGCTGAGTGGGCCGAAAGTTGTCTCCCAAAATTCCATCACAGCCTTCCACAAGTTCTGCTCCTTTCACATGGGTCCTTAGCCTTCGAAATTCTTCTATCTGACAACAAAAACGGAACAGAACAGATCAATCATTTACTAGCATTAAGAAAGCTGGAGTTTTATAAATGGCTTGAAATACGTATAAAGCACACTTAAAAAAGAAAATTCAAATTACACTTTAAAAAGAGAAAAACATACTAATTCTTCCAGACTAAGACATTAGAGGGGAGCTCTGGTAGCATAGTGGCTAAAGCACTTGACTGCTAACCAGAAGGCTGGCGGTTCAAACCCACCAGCCACTCCTTGGAAGGAAGGTTGGGCAATCCTACTTCTGTAGTGATACTGCCTCGGAAACCCAAGGAGGGTTCGCTATGAGTCGGGGCTGACTCGACGGCACATAACAACAACAACAACAACAACAAGACATTAGAGAAGATCCCTGCCAGAGAAATAAAGACAATGGAAGTACAGTCATCAAGGTCTTGAGTTGTTAATGGGAAAATGATCTATACCTCCCCTGAAAGATTTATGCATATTTGTAATATGATAAGAAAGAATAAACAAATGATTGTTTTCTTAAATGCTTTGCGAGTATCTTTGATTCATGAATTCTGATGTTACTGTATTTTGACATTGACCAGATGTTGGATTTATTACATGACAGTTGCTTCCATCAAAAGTCCTTCTTTGCTGTGTATCTAGCCTATTAGAAAGCACCAAACCAATTGCCGTCCAGTCGGATCCTACTCATAGCAACCCCTCCTTGGGTTTCCTAGGCGGTTTCTATGTGGAAGCAGATTCCCCAATCTTCCTCCTGAGGAGTGGCTGGTGGCTTTGAACCACCAGCCTTCTTGTTAGCAGTCAAATGTCTTAGGCACACCAGAGCTCCCATTAGAAGGCACAGGTCCAAAGAATACCTCCAATTTTCCAAATATTTGAGTCTAATTTCCTCCCATCGCAATGTCAATTTTCCAAGTCCACTTCCCTTTCTCAGGTGCTCTATCTGGGCCCTGTGGCTTCCCTGTTACATAGGAAGAGAGACCCTGAGTCACTGAGTCATGGCAGCCACTCTGCAGTTCCTCTGACTCTCCTATCATGAACCTCCTAAGAACCTATAAACTTCCAGACATGACACTAATAAGTATTCAAACAAGAAAGTATGCACATTTATTTGTTTATTTATCTATAGGTTATTTCATTCAAATGCTACACTGACATATGATACAGACAGTTTTCATTTCTTTCACAGATGAAGAAACTGAGGCTCTGAGAGGTTAAGGACATTTTGAAATTAACTAGTTGCAGAGGTCTGACAATTTCAAGTACACCAGCATTTCTCCCAACTTCACAACCACTCCTGTATAAACTCTAGTCAAATCAGTATTACCTATATGCTGCATATGACCCAGGATATTAAGCAAATGTAATCAGAACAGGGTGAATCTATGAAAAGGTCACGCCACTGTGCATAACAATGTTATATTACAAAGGTTCTCCATGAGACAGTCATAGAATCCTGCCACTCTTTGTTAAGATGAAATGAAACATAAGAGATCAGTGAATTCAAGGGCTCCAGTAAGGCTTTAGAAACCCCTAGAGAGATTTGAGGACTCAAGAAATCCCTGCATTATATGAGAAATTCTGTATGCCCATGCATATGGTCATTTCCTGAGGAGTTCCCTGACTCCAAAAAAGTTAAGACTCAACAAGATCCAAATTAAATCTACTTACCTACAAATTGAACACAGAAGTGCAGAGAAATAAAATGGCTGGTTAACTTAGAACTCATATTAGAAATATGACTTTTAATGTTTTATTTTTCCATCTCTCCAAATAACTATTTGGTTTAACTGAGTGGGACATGTTTCACCCAACTGTGACTGTCCTGTTTTTTGTAATTGTTACATTTTGTAATTTACTTAGAGGGACCAGTCAAATAACCAGTTAGCTGTGTAATCTATGCCATGGTTTTCAGTAGACGTCCTTGTTGTTGTTAGGTGCTGTCGAGTCATTTCCAACTCATAACAACCCTACGCACAGCAGAATGAAACACCACCCGATCCTGCGCCAGCTCCATGATCCTTGTTATACTTGAGCCCATCATCGCAGCCACCATGTCAATCCATCTCATTGAAGGCCTTCCCCTCTTTTGTTGACTCTCCACCTTACCAAGCATGACATTCTTCTCCAGGGAATGGTCCCTTCTGACAACATGACTAAAGTAGATGAGATGAAGTCTGCCCATTCTGCTTCCAAGGAGCATCTCGGCTGCACTGCCTCCAGGACAGATCTATTAATTCTTTT